>NC_137677.1:32243543-32246043 GCF_963989245.1 Nansenia antarctica | reverse complement strand
GTAAGTGTGTAAGGGTGTAAGGTTATAAGGGTGTAAGGGTGTAAGGTTATAAGGATGTAAGGTTATAAGGATGTAAGGTTATAAGGGTGTAAGGTTATAAGGGTATAAGGGTGTAAGGTTATAAGGGTGTAAGGTTATAAGGGTGTAAGGCTGTAAGGATGTAAGGGTGTAAGGGTGTAAGGGTGTAAGGGTGTAAGGGTGTAAAGGTGTAAGGGTGTAAGGGTGTAAGGGTGTAAGGGTGTAAGGGTGTAAGGTTATAAGGGTGTAAGGGTGTAAGGGTGTAAAGGTGTAAGGTTATAAGGGTGTAAGGGTGTAAGGTTATAAGGGTGTAAGGGTGTAATATATATATATATATATTTTATATAATACATTCTGAGCGGCTCAGAGTCTCGCGGCCCTCCTGGCATTTGCCAGGCTTGCCCGGTGGCCAGTCCGCCACTGTATAAGGGTGTAAGCGTGTAAGGGTGTAAGGGTGTAAGGTTATAAGGGTGTAAGGTTATAAGGGTGTAAGGTTATACGGGTGTAAGGGTGTAAGGGTGTACGGGTGTAAGGTTATAAGGGTGTAAGGGTGTAAGGGTGTAAGGGTGTAAGGTTATAAGGGTGTAAGGTTATAAGGGTGTAAGGGTGTAAGGGTGTAAGGTTATAAGGGTGTAAGGTTATAAGGGTGTAAGGGTGTAAGGTTATAAGGGTGTAAGGGTGTAAGGTTATAATGGTGTAAGGTTATAAGGGTGTAAGGGTGTAAGGGTGTAAGGTTATAGGGTGTAAGGGTGTAAAAGTGTAAGGGTGTAAGGGTGTAAGGTTATAAGGGTGTAATGGTGTAAGGTTATAAGGGTGTAAGGTTATAAGGGTGTAAGGGTGTAAGGTTATAAGAATGTAAGGTTATAAGGGTGTAAGGGTGTAAGGTTATAAGGGTGTAAGGGTGTAAGGGTGTAAGGTTATAAGGGTGTAAGGGTGTAAGGGTGTAAAGGTGTAAGGTTATAAGGGTGTAAGGGTGTAAGGTTATAAGGGTGTAAGGGTGTAATATATATATATATATATTTTATATAATACATTCTGAGCGGCTCAGAGTCTCGCGGCCCTCCTGGCATTTGCCAGGCTTGCCCGGTGGCCAGTCCGCCACTGTATAAGGGTGTAAGCGTGTAAGGGTGTAAGGGTGTAAGGTTATAAGGGTGTAAGGTTATAAGGGTGTAAGGTTATACGGGTGTAAGGGTGTAAGGGTGTACGGGTGTAAGGTTATAAGGGTGTAAGGGTGTAAGGGTGTAAGGGTGTAAGGTTATAAGGGTGTAAGGTTATAAGGGTGTAAGGGTGTAAGGGTGTAAGGTTATAAGGGTGTAAGGTTATAAGGGTGTAAGGGTGTAAGGTTATAAGGGTGTAAGGGTGTAAGGTTATAATGGTGTAAGGTTATAAGGGTGTAAGGGTGTAAGGGTGTAAGGTTATAGGGTGTAAGGGTGTAAAAGTGTAAGGGTGTAAGGGTGTAAGGTTATAAGGGTGTAATGGTGTAAGGTTATAAGGGTGTAAGGTTATAAGGGTGTAAGGGTGTAAGGGTGTAAGGTTATAAGAATGTAAGGTTATAAGGGTGTAAGGGTGTAAGGGTGTAAGGTTATAAGGGTGTAAGTTTATAAGGGTTAAGGTTATACGGGTGTAAGGCTGTAAGGGTGTAAGGGTGTAAGGGTGTAAGGGTGTAAGGGTGTAAGGGTGTAAGGTTATAAGGATGTAAGGTTATAAGGGTGTAAGGTTATAAGGGTGTAAGGCTGTAAGGGTGTAAGGGTGTAAGGGTGTAAGGGTGTAAGGGTGTAAGGCTGTAAGGGTGTAAGGGTATAAGGGTTAAGGTTATAAGGGTGTAAGGCTGTAAGGGTGTAAGGGTGTAAGGGTGTAAGGGTGTAAGGGTGTAAGGGTGTAAGGTTATAAGGATGTAAGGTTATAAGGGTGTAAGGTTATAAGGGTGTAAGGCTGTAAGGGTGTAAGGGTGTAAGGGTGTAAGGGTGTAAGGGTGTAAGGGTGTAAGGTTATAAGGATGTAAGGTTATAAGGGTGTAAGTGTGTAAGGATGTAAGGTTATAAGGGTGTAAGGGTGTAAGGTTATAAGGGTGTAAGGTTATAAGGATGTAAGGTTATAAGGGTGTAAGTGTGTAAGGATGTAAGGTTATAAGGGTGTAAGGGTGTAAGGGTGTAAGGTTATAAGGATGTAAGGTTATAAGGGTGTAAGGGTGTAAGGGTGTAAGGTTATAAGGATGTGAGGTTATAAGGGTGTAAGGGTGTAAGGTTATAAGGATGTAAGGTTATAAGGATGTAAGGTTATAAGGGTGTAAGGTTATAAGGGTATACGGGTGTATGGGTGTAAGGGTGTAAGGGTGTAAGGCTGTGCTGTACTGGTGTGACAGTTGACACTTCTTACAATAATAACAGTAACAGGTTCATTACAGGACACATAGACCGTTAGTCCTAGAGATGTTAATTGGTCATGTTTTCAGTAAGTGTGTGTACTGTAGTAGTGTGTGTGT
>NC_137677.1:32193543-32231043 GCF_963989245.1 Nansenia antarctica | reverse complement strand
CCCGCAGGAGGCCGATGGGAGGCCTTACTACGGGCGCACACCGTACAGGCGGCCACAAACTCCCTGGTGTCCCCCCTGAGATTGGGCCACCAGAACCTCTTCCCGATGAATGCCGCCGTCCGCCGCTCGCCGGGGTGGCAAGCGAAGCAGCTGGAGTGGCCCCACTCCAACACCCTGGCTCGGACAGCTGTAGGCACAAACAAACGGTTAGGGGGTCCGGTCCTAGGGTCTGGTTCGGCCCGCTGAGCCTGTCTCACCAAAGCCTCGACGGGCCAGGTTACGAACCCCACCACCCGGGACGGGGACAGGATGGTATCTCCCCCCTCAGCGACACCCGAATCCGCCTTGGGGAACTGGCGGGAGAGAGCATCAGCTTTGACGTTCTTGGAGCCGGGACGGTAGGTAAGGGTGAAGTCGAAACGACTAAAAAAAAGAGCCCAGCGGGCTTGTCGAGAGTTGAGCCTCTTGGCGGACCCAAGGTAAGTGAGGTTCCTATGGTCAGACCACACCAGGAACGGTAGTTTGGCTCCCTCCAGCCAGTGTCTCCACTCCCTCAGGGCCTCGTGAACCGCCAGCAGCTCCTTGTTGCCCACGTCGTAATTTTGGTCCGCGGGTTCGTAGCGCCGGGAGAAGTAGGCGCAAGGGTGTATCTTCTGGTCCTCCCCCGACCGTTGAGAGAGGACCCCCCCGATCCCCGTGTCCGAAGCATCTACCTCTACGATGAACTGTCTCTCGGGGTCGGGGTGGATCAGCACTGGCGCGGAGGAGAACAGGTGTTTTAGTGTGCCGAAAGCGGTCTCAGCAGCGGCGGTCCAGCAGAAGGGCCGTGAGGTGGAGGTAAGCGCAGTGAGCGGCGCTGCGACCTGGCTGAACCCTTTAATGAACCGCCACACAAATCCCGCGAACCCCAGGAAGCGTCTAAGTTGGGTCCGGTCCGTGGGCTGAGGCCACTCCACGACGGCCTTGACCTTGGCAGGGTCCGCCCGCATCTGTCCGTCCTCCACCACATTACCCAGGTAGGTGACCGAGCTGGTGTGGAAAACGCACTTCTCCCCCTTCACGAATAAGCGGTTCTCCGGACACGCCCGGATGATGTGCCCCTCCTTGCCGCAGTACAGGCACTGTTTGTTGAGAAGCCTCCGTTCTCGCTCCTCTCGCGAGAGCCGAGAGCGGCCGATCTCCATGGGCTCCCCAGACCCGGAAGTAGCCACGAGAGGAGGCAGCATGGGCAGAGAAGGGGGCGGGGTCGTTCCGGCGCGATAGGTAGTGGGGCGCGTGACAGCTCGCTGGACGCGGTCGGTGCGTCGTACCTGGAGGCGTGCATCCATCCTAAGGGCCAGGGTAATCAGCTCATTAAGGGTGCCGGGATCGTCGCGCACCAACAGGTCCCTGATGGAATCATGTAACCCCTTGTGGAAAAGGCTGAGGAGGGCTCTGTCATTCCAGCCTGTCTCCGTGGCTAGAGTACGGAACTCGACCATGTACTCGGCTACAGAGCGGGAACCCTGGGAGATGGCTAACAAGCGGCCGGTTACATCCTGCCCGTCCTGGGGGTGGTCGAACACGAACCGGAACTCCGCTTTAAACAGGGGGTAATCCGTGGAGTATCTTGAACTGCTCCCGACAGCGGCTATGGCCCATTTGAGCGCTTTGTCAGCGAGTAGAGACATGATAAACGCTACCTTGGCCCAGTCGGAGGAGTACTTGGAAGGCTGGTGCGTAAATACTAATTCGCACTGGGTCAGGAAACCCCGACAACGATCAAAGTCACCATGGAATGGAGCGGGGCTGACTAACCTGGGTTCCCAGTGAGCGACAGGAGGATAGAGCGAAACGGGGTTCACAGGATCGACCGGGGGATTAGTCATCTGCCCAGATATGGAACTCGTGTCAGGGGGTGGTCTGCTGCCAGCGGCGATGAGGTCCAGAGAACGCTGGATGGAGGCGAGAGACCCGGACAGGGCGTCCATCTTCGTCTCGAGACTATTTACAGCCCCGACGGTGGCACGGGTGGTATTCTCCAGTACGGCTATCTGGCCTTGGACCGTGGGGAAGGCCTTCTGGAGCTCGGCCTGCAGACTGGTAAGTTGCGTAGCATGGCTATTTACCTCTCTGCGTAAATCTACGACTAATGGGAGAACCCCAATACCCGGGGAACCACCCTTGTTCTCTGGAGTTCCACCTTGGCTCATAATGGCTTGAACATACTGTTATGCACACCTTAAAACTGGAAAAGCCAAATGTGGTGGAACCCCAGAGAAACAGAGACAGAGGCCAGGAGAATATACAATGATTTATTAAGGATGATATACACAAAGAAATAGGCCCTACACTAACTAGTGGAAAAACAAACATAAGGTGTGATGCAGGCGATAGTTATGGGGTGTGTAATTATACTATGTGTGTGTGCGTGTATGAGGTCAGGGGTGTTGTATTATGTGCTGCGATACTACCCTAGTGAGCAAAGTCCGAGATCCAGAGGGGGTAGTCAAGGGGAATGTCCAGGGGTCGGGCCAGGGAGAGTGATCCAGGAGAGAGTAGTCCAGAGGGGAGTCCAGGGGTCGAGCCAGGGAGGGAAATCCAGAAGAGACTGTTGAGTAAGACCGGGAGAAAGGCTCTGTCGTCTGAGAGTGGTGAGTGTGTGTGTGTGTGTGTGTGTGTGTGTGTTGCAGTGTGGAGTGGGCGGCAGTAGAGATGGTATTGATAAGTGTGTGTGTGAGTGTGAGTGTGTGTGCGTGTGTTCATGGACAGTTCATGAACACGACAGTTCTATCTTTCTCTCAGTTCAGTTTGTGTGTGTGTGTGTGCGTGTGCGTGTGCGTGTGTGTGTGTATGTGTGGACACACGCTCACACACACACACACACACACACACACACACACACGCACACACAAGCGTTCCTCTGCACTACGCTTTGCCCTCTCCATGTCTACAGTTTATGAGGCTGAGAGTTCGGCCCCACAGGCAATCATCTCTTCCATATTGGGATTACAGTTTTTTACAGTTTCTCTCTCAACTGCTTCTACACTTCTACACTAACACTGGGACTTGAGACACAATGACCAAAACCTAAAACTCCTGTACCTTATCTCACACCAGGTCTGCATGAATTCAAACACATTCATTCACATTCACATTCATTCACATAATCAAATACACATATCTTCTTCTACTTTTTAAAAATGGACTGATTTATATAGCACCTTATTCCAAAGCGCTTTACAACGGCCTCTCATTCACCCATTCTTAAACGTTTTCAATGTATGACTCACCATTTGAAAGCTTACAATCTGCTCATTCATAATCTGGAAAAAAACTGAAAAACTACCTTGGCCTACTTGTGGACTGTTTCACCAGACCCTGTCACAGATGTGTTTCTCTCTGGCTCAGAGGAGGTAGAGGGAACACCAAGGCCAAGCAGCCCTGTGCGCTGCGTATGTCTCCTATCAGAAGGGATGTCAGACAGATACTGTAGAAAGATACTGTAGGGATTCAGGATTCAGGAGTCTCTGTAAAACGACTTCATATACAAATACAAACCAGTGTTGGGGCCTTCTAGCGATCAAAGAAGCCAGCCTACATTCAGATAGAACATACAATGGTGGGTGCAAAACCAAGGGCACTATGGGACAATGTTTTAGAGACATAGAGGGAGAAAGAGAGAGAAACAGAGACAGAGACAGAGAGGGAGAAAGAGAGAGAGAGGGAGAAAGAGAGAGAGAAACAGAGACAGAGACAGAGAGAGAGACAGAGAGAGAGAGAGAGACAGAGACAGAGAGAGAGAGAGAGAGAGAGAGAGACAGAGACAGAGACAGAGAGAGAGAGAGAGAGAGAGAGAGACAGAGACAGAGACAGCGACAGAGACAGAGACAGAGACAGAGAGAGAGAGAGACAGACAGAGAGAGAGAGAAAAAGACAGACAGACACCGAGAGAGAGACAGAGACAGAGACAGAGTGAGAGAGACAGAGACAGAGACAGAGTGAGAGTGACAGAGACAGAGTGAATACACTTCCCTCAGACTAATGCTTATGATAAACCAGAGGCATCACTAGAACAATCAGCAGGAAGAATGGTGTCATGTCCAGCTGATCTGTTCATAACAGGACAACACGTTGATGTCCTCATGACAGATACTCTGTATTCAGACTCAGCTGGTTGGAGCCTGGTGTTTTTATTATCCCCACACAGGCCATGCATATGTTCACGATACATCATACATCATGACCGTTACTCATTATTATAGTCAATGGAGAAAAAAGAGTTTGGTATTTTAGAGTTGTCAAAGGCTGAAAAGGAGCGCCATAACTCAAAACCTGACCTTTGCACTGACTTTCCAGGGCTTTCCAAATACCCTCGATTTTGACTTCTGTTACAATAGCTTTGTTACAGTAGCTACTGCACTTCTCTCAGTACTGGGTAAATCAGTCTCTCAAACAGCCTCCTCAGAGAGCTTGCAGTGGCCCGTTCTCAGAAGAACAGCCTCCTCAGAGAGCTTGCAGTGGCCCGTTCTCAGAAGAACAGCCTCCTCAGAGAGCTTGCAGTGGCCCGTTCTCAGAAGAACAGCCTCCTCAGAGAGCTTGCAGTGGCCCGTTCTCAGAAGAACAGCCTCCTCAGAGAGCTTGCAGTGGCCCGTTCTCAGAAGAACAGCCTCCTCAGAGAGCTTGCAGTGGCCCGTTCTCAGAAGAACAGCCTCCTCAGAGAGCTTGCAGTGGCCCGTTCTCAGAAGAACAGCCTCCTCAGAGAGCTTGCAGTGGCCTGTTCTCAGAAGAACAGCCTCCTCAGAGAGCTTGCAGTGGCCTGTTCTCAGAAGAACAGCCTATCTCGGTTTGCATTTGGTTGGCAGACGGCGGTTATCTGATTCAATTTGAATTGTCATTGACAGAGTACAAAGTACAGAGACCACGAAACGCAGTTTGGCATCTGACCAGACTAGGGGGTCGGCAAGGCTGCCTCTGTGATTCTGACCAGACTAGGGGGTCGGCAAGGCTGCCTCTGTGATTCTGACCAGACTAGGGGGTCGGCAAGGCTGCATCTGTGATTCTGACCAGACTAGGGGGTCGGCAAGGTTGCCTCTGTGATTCTGACCAGACTAGGGGGTCGGCAAGGCTGCCTCTGTGATTCTGACCAGACTAGGGGGTAGGCAAGGCTGCCTCTGTGATTCTGACCAGACTAGGGGGTCGGCAAGGCTGCCTCTGTGATTCTGACCAGACTAGGGGGTCAGCAAGGCTGCCTCTGTGATTCTGACCAGACTAGGGGGTAGGCAAGGCTGCCTCTGTGATTCTGACCAGACTAGGGGGTAGGCAAGGCTGCCTCTGTGACCAGACTAGGGGGTAGGCAAGGCTGCCTCTGTGACCAGACTAGGGGGTAGGCAAGGCTGCCTCTGTGATTCTGACCAGACTAGGGGATCGGCAAGGCTGCCTCTGTGATTCTGACCAGACTAGGGGGTAGGCAAGGCTGCCTCTGTGATTCTGACCAGACTAGGGGGTCGGCAAGGCTGCCTCTGTGATTCTGACCAGACTAGGGGGTAGGCAAGGCTGCCTCTGTGATTCTGACCAGACTAGGGGGTCGGCAAGGCTGCCTCTGTGATTCTGACCAGACTAGGGGGTAGGCGAGGCTGCCTCTGTGATTCTGACCAGGCTAGGGGGTAGGCAAGGCTGCCTCTGTGATTCATCTGACCAGACTAGGGGGTAGGCAAGGCTGCCTCTGTGATTCTGACCAGACTAGGGGGTAGGCAAGGCTGCCTCTGTGATTCATCTGACCAGACTAGGGGGTAGGCAAGGCTGCCTCTGTGATTCATCTGACCAGACTAGGGGGTAGGCAAGGCTACCTCTGTGATTCTGACCATACTAGGGGGTAGGCAAGGCTGCCTCTGTGATTCTGACCAGACTAGGGGGTCGGCGAGGCTGCCTCTGTGATTCATCTGACCAGACTAGGGGGTAGCCAAGGCTGCCTCTGTGATTCTGACCAGACTAGGGGGTAGGCGAGGCTGCCTCTGTGATTCTGACCAGACTAGGGGGTAGGCAAGGCTGCCTCTGTGATTCTGACCAGACTAGGGGGTCGGCAAGGCTGCCTCTGTGATTCTGACCAGACTAGGGGGTAGGCAAGGCTACCTCTGTGATTCTGACCAGACTAGGGGGTAGGCAAGGCTGCCTCTGTGATTCTGACCAGACTAGGGGGTAGGCAAGGCTCCCTCTGTGATTCTGACCAGACTAGGGGGTAGGCGAGGCTACCTCTGTGACCAGACTAGGGGGTAGGCAAGGCTACCTCTGTGATTCTGACCAGACTAGGGGGTAGGCAAGGCTGCCTCTGTGATTCTGACCAGACTAGGGGGTCGGCAAGGCTGCCTCTGTGATTCTGACCAGACTAGGGGGTAGGCAAGGCTACCTCTGTGATTCTGACCAGACTAGGGGGTAGGCGAGGCTGCCTCTGTGATTCTGACCAGACTAGGGGGTCGGCAAGGCTGCCTCTGTGATTCTGACCAGACTAGGGGGTAGGCAAGGCTACATCTGACCAGACTAGGGGGTAGGCAAGGCTGCCTCTGTGATTCTGACCAGACTAGGGGGTAGGCAAGGCTACCTCTGTGATTCATCTGACCTGACTAGGGGGTAGGCAAGGCTACATCTGACCAGACTAGGGGGTAGGCAAGGCTGCCTCTGTGATTCTGACCAGACTAGGGGGTCGGCAAGGCTGCCTCTGTGATTCTGACCAGACTAGGGGGTAGGCGAGGCTACCTCTGTGATTCTGCACTCTAACATCAAGGTACGCTTCCAGGTTTAGTTCTCATGTTTGGTATTCAGCAATGCAACAGTTTTTCTTTTACAACTATAGGCAGTTAACACACAACAGAGACCCAGATCCTGAATGTACGTTTTCATTCAGCTTTTGAGACACAAAAATATCATTTTCCATAAAGCATGAAAGTGCGATTACAGTAATTAACGCCCAGTGTTGCGTTTAGACAACATCTACATTTCAAGTAACTATACTTTTGCCAAAAATACATATTTTCTTAGAAAATCTACTACTACATCTCTGGACTTCTTATGATCATATTTTGCATCCATTGAGATTCAGAAACTCACCCTTCTGACCACGTACAAGACTAGAATAACAGAGCTGCTTCTGGTGTAATTACAGGAACCAGCCACCCCATGGTGCTAAATGTGTGTTTTAGGATCTTTTGTTCAACACAGTACTTTACTTTTGTTACAGACTAAATTGAACACAAAGGTTGGCATCCAACACAGAGAGAGGCCTGCAGGTCCCAGACCCAGGAAGTAGGTGAGTAGGCCCATGAGCCACACACACACACACACACACACACACACACACAGACAAACGTTGCAGGTTACATTTAAATTTTTACATGTTTGATATCTAGCAGGTGGCTTCGTCCAAAGTGAGAGAGAGAGAGAGAGAGAGAGAGAGAGAGGGGGAGAGAGGGGGAGAGAGAACAGACAAAGAGAAAGAGAGACAGAGAGAGAGAGAGAGAGAGAGAGAGAGAGAGAGAGAGAGAGAGAGAGAGAGAGAGAGACTTTCAGAACGACTACAGAAGGTGCTCATACGACTACATTGTTGAACAGAACAAACTGATTTGATTGGAGGTTGTGTCAGAGTCTCAGCCTCTGGTCTAACAGCCTCTAGTCTAACAGCCTCTAGTCTAACAGCCTCTAGTCTAACAGCCTCTAGTCTAACAGCCTCTAGTCTAACAGCCTCTAGTCTAACATCCTCTAGTCTAACAGCCTCTAGTCTAACAGCCTCTAGTCTAACAGCCTCTAACAGCCTCTAGTCTAACAGCCTCTAGTCTAACAGCCTCTAACAGCCTCTAGTCTAACAGCCTCTAGTCTAACAGCCTCTAGTCTAACAGCCTCTAACAGCCTCTAGTCTAACAGCCTCTAGTCTAACAGCCCCCTCAAGGTCACACGCCACAGCAAAGGGTAGACCCCCAGAAACATCCCAAACATTTAGAAAAAGCAAATTCAGGCTACAGGGGAGGGTCTTGGCATGTGCATGCACTGCCGCACGCACCGTTAACGCATCACCAGTATTGCCTGAGCACGGTTATTTAGTGACATTTCCATTTTTCAATTTTTTCCATTTCCACATATTGCACCTTTAAACTACATAGCAGTGCAGTGAAACATTTCTAGTTTGAGTCCTCAAACTCCTCAACTCCTTTCTTTCTTTCTCTCCTCCGCTCGCTCCTCGTCTGTCTCTATAGCAACCACTGCAGGCAGTTATAGGCTACGGTAGCGCTCGCTAGGTTTTTCCACCGCTACGTGCCTCCCGCCTCCCCTGGCCCCGTTTGAAGTCGTCCCGCTGGTGCGGTGTTCAAAGGGTTAACTCCCCGGCCCCCCCCGCTGCGCGACCGAGCTAGCGTAGCTGTTTATATGTGTCTCTTTGATACGAGGTGGCGACGGCGGCGGTGATGCTGGGTTTATCTAGCGGTGGTGGTGGTGGTGCGCGGTGTGCGCCGCTAACGCTAGGTTCTCGGGATCACTGACATTGATGCTAAAGCTAAAAGAATAGGTCAATGTGTCTGCGTGGTTTGTAAACTCCACAATGCCACAAAAAAATACGAGCTTCCAGCTTTCCAGCCTCACAGACCCCCCGGGACCCCCGCGTGTGTCAGCCAGAGTTAGCGGGAGGGCGAGGGAACGCACGCTGACAGCGGTCAGAATGGCAGATGTCCATGCGAGGAGGCATGCCGCCGCTGCGAGGGTGAGGGGTGGGGGGCAGGGGGCCAGGGCTGGCATGTAGAGCTGTCCCCCGAGGCTGGCAGAAAACAGACATGGGCCTCTCCTCATCTCTATCATTAGGACCAGAGAGAGAGGCTAGAGGAGCTAGGAAGGCTATCATCTCTGTCATTAGGACCAGAGAGAGAGAGAGAGAGAGAGAGAGGGACTAGAGAGAGAGGGTAGAGGAGGGTTCTATCATCTCTATCATTAGGACCAGAGAGAGAGAGGGTAGAGGAGGGTTCTATCATCTCTGTCATTAGGACCAGAGAGAGAGAGGGTAGAGGAGGGTTCTATCATCTCTATCATTAGGACCAGAGAGAGAGAGAGAGAGAGGGTAGAGGAGGGTTCTATCATCTCTATCATTAGGACCAGAGAGAGAGAGGGTAGAGGAGGGTTCTATCATCTCTATCATTAGGACCAGAGAGAGAGAGAGAGAGAGAGAGAGAGAGAGAGAGAGAGAGAGAGAGAGAGAGAGAGAGAGAGAGAGGGTAGAGGAGGGTTCTATCATCTCTGTCATTAGGACCAGAGAGAGAGAGAGGGTAGAGGAGGGTTCTATCATCTCTATCATTAGGACCAGAGAGAGAGAGAGAGAGAGAGAGAGAGGGTAGAGGAGGGTTCTACCATCTCTGTCATTAGGACCAGAGAGAGAGAGAGGGTAGAGGAGGGTTCTATCATCTCTATCATTAGGACCAGAGAGAGAGAGAGGGACTATAGGAGGGTTCCATCATCTCTATCATTAGGACCAGAGAGAGAGAGGGTAGAGGAGGGTTCTATCATCTCTATCATTAGGACCAGAGAGAGGGTAGAGGAGGGTTGTGGTGCTGAAGGCTAGCTAGTGGACATGATGGCATGGCTACTCGTTTAGATTGCTAGCACCGTCTGTAACTGCCAGAAGCCTTGTAGAGAGATAGAGGAAAGATGAGCTGCCCACGGCTGTCAGAACTGCAGAGTCACTCCCCATCTTCCGTCGGAGACTGAAGACCTCCATCTCTTCAGGTTACACCTTAACTGCTCCTCCTGAGACATCTACTACCCCCCAGCACTGCGTCTCCTGAGACACCTACTACCCCCCAGCACTGTGTCTCCTGAGATACCTGCTTCTCCCCTATACTGTGCCTCCTAAGACTTCTACTGCCCCCCTTGTACTGTCTCTCCAGTGTCTATATTTATATATTATATTTTTCTTCTTCTTCGGCTGCCAATGGCCCCTGGCCTGAGCTAGATTACTCTTCCTGCTACGACTGGTGAATTGATGATTCTCTTGCTTAGTCAAATGTATCGATTGTAAGTCGCTTTTGGAATAAGGCGTCTGCTAAATGCCAAAAATGTAAAAATGTAATGTAAATGTAGATGATTGAGTAATGTCATTAGCTGTTTCCTTCAAAAGCCTTGCCGCTGTGCGTGACTGTGTGTGACTGTGTGTGTGTGTGTGTGTGTGTGTGTGTGTGTGACTGTGTGTGACTGTGTGTGTGTGTGTGTGTGTGTGACTGTGGTCTGCTGGGCTCTCCAACTCTGTTCAGCATGGATCTGAGGTGTGACCACATTGTAGACGCCTTTCATTCATTAACGAGTGATCCTGTCGAGATCGGCGAAGCCAGCGATCCCTTCAAAGGGAAGCTAAGCTAAGATGTAAGCTCCTCCGGCATAATCATCTCCACCACATCTTCCTTGAATACCGCTGTGTTCCCCTGATCAGAACCTGAGGTAATGCTGTTCCAGTCTCTTCACTTCAAACATACATCTGATCAGAACCTGAGGTAGTGCTGTTCCAGTCTCTTTATTCAAACATACATCTGATCAGAACCTGAGGTACTGCTGTTCCAGTCTCGTCACTTCAAACATCTGAAATCACTGAATTGAACCCCTGTCCTAACCCCTCCTGACAGCTCCTGACACTCCACCATATCATCTGCTCTGACTAGCTCATAAAACAACCGCTAATCTGCTAATGCCGGGAAGAGAAACCCCCCATCACCAGCCAGAGACTTAAAACAAGAAACAAGCCTTTTCCTCTCCTCCTTAGGAGCCTTTTGTCTTCCACCTCAGATGGAAATAGCACCAGCAGCATGGCAGCGGCGCTGGTGAATGGCTTTAAGATGGCGTAAGAGGCTAATCCTAGCGTGACGCTAGAGGTCTGTATCAGCTGCTGCCGCGGTTTGTTGTTGATTTGTGGAGGAACACAATCTAGTTATTTCTTCTCATGAGGTAAAAACAATCACGTCTCTGAGACAATGCGATAGAGGAAGAGAAGAGTGGTGAGAGGCCAGGTTTGTGTACCGTGGTCCGAAAAACATGAAACAGTCAAACAAATTAACAAACCAACCAACCGACCAACCGACAAACCAACCGTCAAACTACAGTCAGAGCTGTCATCTCTCTGAGGGGTTTGAGAGAGCAGTAAGAGCTGTCATCTCTCTGAGGTGTTTGAGAGAGCAGTGGGGCCTGTCAGCTTTAGTACAAATGCATCCAGTAGATCCGTTTAATCATGCGATTGTTTGAACTAGGAGGGGGAAAGCGTGGAGTGTAATTAAGGATTCAAATTGGGGGCTGTCCGCTCGGTGAGTGTCGAGCTACGAGCAAAAAAGGAGAAGCCTGTTAAAACAATTAAAAGGCTTACAGGAGAACACTTGGCTTAAAACAAGCAATCAGTCTGCCATGTCGAGGCTAAATGAGGATGTCGTTTTCTCTCCTGCGCTCTGTCAGTTAAGTCTCCGGAAGAAGAGGAATGGCAGCCGAGACTAAAATCATGTTTTTAATAAATGCTGTGACACATCCATCTTTGTGTCAGGGAGATAAGTTACCGTGAGCAGAGAGAGCAAAGGATTGTGGGGTAGCTGGAGAGATGCCCACCGCTGTGTATTCCTTTCACACATACAGTACATATACACACACACACACACACACACATATACACACACACACACACACACATATACACGCACACGCACACACACACACACACACACACACGCGCACACACACACACACACACACACACACACACACTGTCACCCTAACTTAAATCCTATTCATTCCCAAACCAAAGGAGTTCTCCTCCTGATCTGGAGGTGGTTGCCGTGTTCTCTCTGCGCCTCCTCGGAGATTAGCTGATCCATCCCCATTCTGTTTCACAGTGTCTCCTTTTAAGTCCTTCCTCTTATACCCCCCCTCCCCCCCTCCCCTCCTCCCCTCCTCCCCCCCACCTCACTGAATTAAATGTGCTTTTATTTGTTTATTTATTTATTTGTTCTTCTTCATCTGGGAGAGAAGACGTGTGATATGATGTGAGGAAGTCTCAGCTAACCCAGACCTATAGCAGGGGCTGGCAGCTCTGTGTGTGTGTGTGTGTGTGTGTGTGTGTGTGTGTGTGTGTGTGTGTGTGTGATTGAGGAGTGTGACAGAAATGTCCTCATTAGGTCTCTACACATGGTATGAAAAGAGGCACGCTGCAAAGAGAGAAGAGAGGAAAGGAAGAGGGAGAGAAAAGTTTGCAAGCTTTTGACACTCTGCCTTTTATCTATCTATAAAATATATTCACACACACACGCAGACACACACACACACACACACACACACAGAGGCACACACACACATACACTCTCAGACACACACACACACACACACAAACACACACACACACACACACAGTCATGAAGTGCATTGCTGTGTATCTCCATCAATACGATTATAATAGAAACTACTGTACATGAACTTCTGTTCAGGCTAATTATCATGTCTTTGATAACAGAGAGGGAGGGAGGGAGGGAGGGAGGGAGAGAGAGAGAGGTGGAGAGAGAGAGGTGTGGAGATAGAGAGAAGGAGAGAGTGAGAGGGAGATGTGGAGAGAGAGAGAGAGAGAGAAAGAGAGAGAAAGAGAGAGAGAGAGATGGATGGAATAGGGGTAGGAAGTGTGTGCGTCTATGTGTGTGTGTGTGTGTGTGTGTGTGTGTGTGTGTGTGAGTATCAAAGAGCTCCTGTGTACTCAGGCTGGGAGTTGTGGCGCAGATCCCAGGGAAAGAGGAAAGAGGTGTGTTTATGTGCTTATGTATGTGTGACAGTTGATTAGGGCCACCGCACCGACAACAAACACAAGTCGTTCTCTTTTTATCTCCTTCTCTCTCTTGTCTTCAAAGTCCCCAGTGAACATCTCTAATGATACCAACACTCTGCTCTGTAAAGTCAACTCCCCCCGGCTACCTTGTTTGGATATCTCTCTGTCGTTTTCTTCTTAAGTTGTTGACGATCACATGGTTTAAGTTGTTGACTTTCATGAAAAGAAAGAAATAATAAAAAAAAAGAATAATAATACAGAGCTACTGTTGTCGTAGTGATTTTCCTATGACAGTCCACCAGGTAAGACATTCACCAGATAAGACATTCACCAGGTAAGACATTCACCAGATAAGACATTCACCAGGTAAGACATTCACCAGATAAGACATTCACCAGATAAGTCATTCACCAGTAAGACATTCACCAGTAAGATATTCACCAGATAAGACATTCACCAGGTAAGACATTCACCAGATAAGACATTCACCAGATAAGACATTCACCAGGTAAGACATTCACCAGTAAGACATTCACCAGTAAGATATTCACCAGATAAGACATTCACCAGGTAAGACATTCACCAGATAAGACATTCACCAGATAAGACATTCACCAGGTAAGACATTCACCAGGTAAGACATTCACCAGTAAGACATTCACTAGATAAGACATTCATCAGGTAAGACATTCACCAGTAAGACATTCACTAGATAAGACATTCACTAGATAAGACATTCACCAGGTAAGACATTCACCAGATAAGTCATTCACCAGGTAAGACATTCACCAGATAAGTCATTCATCAGGTAAGACATTCACCAGTAAGACATTCACTAGATAAGACATTCACCAGGTAAGACATTCACCAGGTAAGTCATTCATCAGGTAAGACATTCACCAGTAAGACATTCACTAGATAAGACATTCACCAGTAAGACATTCACTAGATAAGACATTCACTAGATAAGACATTCACCAGATAAGACATTCACCAGATAAGAAGACATTCACCAGATAAGAAGACATTCACCAGGTAAGACATTCACCAGGTAAGGCATTCACTAGCTAAGACATTCACTAGATAAGACATTCACTAGATAAGACATTCACTAGATAAGACATTCATCAGGTAAGACATTCACCAGTAAGACATTCACTAGATAAGACATTCACCAGATAAGACATTCACTAGATAAGACATTCACCAGATAAGACATTCACCAGTAAGACATTCACTAGATAAGACATTCACTAGATAAGACATTCGCCAGATAAGACATTCACCAGATAAGAAGACATTCACCAGGTAAGACATTCACCAGGTAAGGCATTCACTAGCTAAGACATTCACTAGATAAGACATTCACTAGATAAGACATTCACTAGATAAGACATTCACTAGCTAAGACATTCACTAGATAAGACATTCACTAGATAAGACATTCACTAGATAAGACATTCACTAGATAAGACATTCACTAGATAAGACATTCACTAGATAAGACATTCACCAACTAAGACATTCACCAGGTAAGACATTCACTAGATAATACTTTAACTAGATAAGACATTTACTAGATAAGACATTCACCAGATAAGACATTCACTAGCTAAGACATTCACCAGGTAAGACATTAACTAGATAAGACATTCACTAGATAAGACATTCACCAGATAAGACATTCACTAGCTAAGACATTCACTAGCTAAGACATTCACTAGCTAAGACATTCACTAGATAAGACATTCACCAGGTAAGACATTCACCAGGTAAGACATTCACTAGATAAGACATTCACTAGCTAAGACATTCACCAGATAAGACATTCACCAGGTAAGACATTCACCAGGTAAGACATTCACTAGATAAGACATTCACTAGCTAAGACATGCACTAGCTAAGACATACACTAGCTAAGACATTCACTAGATAAGACATTCACCAGATAAGAAGACATTCACCAGGTAAGACATTCACCAGGTAAGACATTCACCAGGTAAGACATTCACCAGGTAAGACATTCACCAGGTAAGAAGACATTCACCAGGTAAGACATTTACCAGTTAAGACATTCACCAGTTAAGACATTCACTAGATAAGACATCCACCAGGTAAGACATTCACCAGATAAGAAGACATTCACCAGGTAAGACATTCACCAGGTAAGACATTCACCAGGTAAGTCATTCACCAGGTAAGAAGACATTCACCAGGTAAGACATTCACCAGGTAAGACATTCACCAGTTAAGACATTCACTAGATAAGACATCCACCAGGTAAGACATCCACCAGGTAAGACATGGACTAGCTAAGACATTCACCAGGTAAGACATTCACCAGTTAAGACAGTCACCAGTTAAGACATTCACCAGTAAGACATTCACCAGGTAAGACATTCACTAGATAAGACATTCACCAGTTAAGACATTCACCTGATAAGACATCCACCAGGTAAGACATTCACTAGATAAGACATTCACCATGTAAGACATTCACCAGGTAAGACATTCACCAGTTAAGACATTCACCAGGTAAGACCTCGACCAGGTAAGACATTCACCAGGTAAGACATTCACTAGATAAGACATTCACCAGGTAAGACATTCACCAGTTAAGACATTCACTAGATAAGACATTCACCAGGTAAGACATTCACCAGTTAAGACATTCACTAGATAAGACATTCACCAGGTAAGACATTCACCAGGTAAGACATTCACTAGATAAGACATTCACCAGGTAAGACATTCACCAGTTAAGACATTCACTAGATAAGACATTCACCAGTAAGACATTCACTAGATAAGACATTCACTAGATAAGACATTCACTAGATAAGACATTCACTAGATAAGACATTCACCAGGTAAGACATTCACCAGGTAAGACATTCACTAGATAAGACATTCACTAGATAAGACATCCACCAGGTAAGACATTCACCAGTTAAGCCATCCACCAGGTAAGACATTCACCAGTAAGACATTCACCAGGTAAGACATTCACCAGGCAAGACTTGTTATTCTCTAGCACGACGACTGCCAATGGCCCCTGGCCTGAGCTAGATTACTCTTCCTGCTACGACTGGTGGATTCATGATTCACTTACTTAGTCAAATGTATTGATTGTAAGTCACTTTGGAATAAGGGAGATGATAGCCTTGAATGCTACTGAGGTTAGCTCCTCATCATCACCACTAACCTGTTGACAGCTCCAGTGTTGTGTATGAGAATGTCTCGTATGGTCTGAGAGAAAGAGAGAGAGAGTGAGAGACAGAGAGAGAGAGAGAAATAGAGATGGAGAGAGACAGAGAGAGAGAGAGAGACAGACAGACAAGAGAGAGAGGGAGAGGGAGAGGGAGAGGGAGAGAGAGAGAGAGACAGAGACAGAGAGACAGACAGAGAGCGACAGAGAAAGACAGAGGGGGGGATTGAAAAAAGGAGAAAAGCGAGGTGGATAAAGAGATGTACAGAGTGAGAAGGTGAATAACGAGAGTTGGGATAGAGAGAAGAAGAGACGGAGAGGTAGAGGCACAGCATAGAGCAGGGAGAGAGGTAGAGAGGAGGAGATAAAGAGGAGGGGGGGAGAGAGAGGGAGATGGAAGGAGAGAGAGAGAGAGAGAGAGAGAGAGAGAGAGAGAGAGAGAGAGAGAGAGGTGGCACAGCTGAGGGTGACACTAATGAGCAGTCTTTGTGATGGGTCCTGACACAGGAGAAGAAAGCAGATTCCCCTGACACCAACGCTCCACAACACTCCGCTTAATTGGGAAAGCCAGAGATCTGCAACACGTGTGTGTGTGTGTGTGTGTGTGTGTGTGTGCGTGTGTGTCAGTGTCGGGGGGTGTAATGGATTACAGTAGGCCTACATGTAATGACGTATCGTAATCTGAGCTACAGATAAACGGTAACTGTTTTCCGTTGTTTTTTTACGGTTCTTGTCAAGAAACAGTTGACACATTGAAGAAAATTGAGAAAAAAAACCTGAAGGCAAAAAACTCAATTCTGCTCTGCCAGAAGTGTCCATACAGGAATGACCTCGGTAATTGGAGCAGCGGTAATAGAGGTGTCTTCATGACAATGAGCAGGCCAAGTGCCGTCAGCGCCGAGGAATTCTGGCCTTGAAAATAGCAATCATGTTTCAGATCCCCCCAGCACAAGAGCCCCTGCCAGTGCTGGGAGACAAGCTGTCACTCACACGTTAGCTATACCTGTCCATGATGAAATCCCTGACAGGTGTTATACATTATGACCATCGTAGTAGGAAATCTAGCCCTCAAACAGGGAAATCTAGTCCTCAAACAGAGAAATCTAGCCCTCAAACAGAGAAATCTAGTCCTCAAACAGAGAAATCTAGCCCTCAAACAGAGAAATCTAGCCCTCAAACAGAGAAATCTAGCCCACAAACAGAGAAATCCAGCCCTCAAACAGAGAAATCTAGTCCTCAAACAGAGAAATCTAGCTCTCAAACAGAGAAATCTAGTCCACAAACAGAGAAATCTAGCCCTCAAACAGAGAAATCTAGCCCACAAACAGAGAAATCTAGCCCTCAAACAGGGAAATCTAGTCCTCAAACAGAGAAATCTAGCCCTCAAACAGAGAAATCTAGCCCTCAAACAGAGAAATCTAGTCCTCAAACAGAGAAATCTAGCCCTCAAACAGAGAAATCCAGCCCTCAAACAGAGAAATCTAGTCCTCAAACAGAGAAATCTAGCCCTCAAACAGAGAAATCTAGTCCACAAACAGAGAAATCTAGTCCTCAAACAGAGAAATCCAGCCCTCAAACAGAGAAATCCAGCCCTCAAACAGAGAAATCCAGCCCTCAAACAGAGAAATCTAGTCCTCAAACAGAGAATTCTAGCCCTCAAACAGAGAAATCTAGCCCTCAAACAGAGAAATCTAGCCCTCAAACAGAGAATTCTAGCCCTCAAACAGAGAAATCTAGCCCTCAAACTAAACAGAGAAATCTAGTCCTCAAACAGAGAAATCCAGCCCTCAAACAGAGAAATCTAGTCCTCAAACAGAGAAATCTAGCTCTCAAACAGAGAAATCTAGCCCACAAACAGAGAAATCTAGCCCTCAAACAGAGAAATCTAGCCCTCAAACAGAGAAATCTAGCCCTCAAACAGAGAAATATAGCTCTTAAACAGATAAATCTAGCTCTTAAACAGAGAAATCTAGCCCTCAAACAGAGAAATCTAGCCCTCAAACAGAGAAATCTAGTCCTCAAACAGAGAAATCTAGCCCTCAAACAGAGAAATCTAGCCCTCAAACAGAGAAATCTAGTCCTCAAACAGAGAAATCTAGCCCTCAAACAGAGAAATCCAGCCCTCAAACAGAGAAATCTAGCCCTCAAACAGAGAAATCTAGCCCTCAAACAGAAATCCAGCCCTCAATCCAGATCTTTTCACGCTGGGAGCCGGCTGGATAGCGACTGGCATGTAGCTAGCATCAATGTTCAGATTCATAATCCTCGCCTATCAGAAAGACACCCACTGTCCCTAACAGAAGAACAGGCTGCAGGCTGTGATGTTATTTCAACTGCTACATTTGCTGTTGTCTTCTGCTTACGAACAGCACACCCGTTCTCAGCTGCAACATTGATGAGGTGTTCCTCTGTCTCCAGAGCACCAGGCGGCTGTGGAAGCTTGTCGTAAGCTTTCCAGATGGTGCGATTTTAGCGTTGAAACAATTGTATACAATGTCTTGCCATATGTGACAGCTCCTGGTGAAATGTGCAACCAGAAGGCAGTCATTTTCCAGTTTTTTACATGTGCTTAAACTACAGATTGTAAGCTTTCAAATGATGTGTCATACATTGAAATCGGAGAAAACTTTAACACGACAGGTGTATCGATTTAGTAAATCCGTTTTTATCATTCGTTAGGGTTAGGGTTAGGGTTAGGCCCTACGAGCCAGAGCGATCGCAAGGATTCTAACCCTAACCCTAACCCTAACCCTAATCCTTGCGATCGTTCTGGCTCGTAGGGCCTAACCCTAACCCTAACCCTAACCCTAACGAATTACTAAACCGAGGGAACGAATTACTAAACAGAGGGAACCGATTACTAAACCGAGGAAACAAATTACTAAACCGAGAGAACGGGATTCACACATAAAATAAAATTGTTCTACCATGTGACGCCAGGGGGGCTCTGTAGTATTTGAATGTTGGTGCACCTCAAAAACTGAATGGGAGAAAAGTGAGTCTAAACGTAACCACAGCTACGAACGCTGCTAACAGCTAGCGGCTAACAAAACACATCGCTACAAAGGTCTAAACTGTATTTTAATAACATCACAACATGCTGAGAGAACATCGACATGCTAAAAACACATAACTACACATAACTACATGAACACACAGTCCTTGCTTTTGAACATGACCTAAAACTAAAGTATGTTTACAAGTCAAGTCTCCCTTACCGGTAGCCTCTGGCAAACGAGAACAGTGAATCCATTCCACAAACTATGAGTATTTAGTGATCATTAAACTTTTGTTTATTATATCGAGTGGATACTTTAAAAGTTCAAGTTGGTGTAACTAGATATTGTTGACACAATAAATTTCACTTTCACTTTTTGACCCCTTCGTGTGAGCGTGTTGTTTGCAAGTTCACCAGACCGCGTCACATATTACATTGATAGGAAACATATTTTCACCAACAAGTACAAAAACTAACAAAAGGAAGGTCACTGTTTTCTGAAGTATAGGGTAAATTATAAGCACACACATATCGCAGCAACTGTTGTTAATTGTCTATTAATGTACCCCTGCTTATTTGTATTGATATTGTTGGTAATCGTGTGTTTTCAGGGCCTGTGCTACACGCCACATCCCCCTTTCATGTGAGGTTTTATATTAATACTAGTCACAATCAAGAGGTAGCAGTATTTTATCTAGACACCAAAATCCAAGTACCAAAATCAGATCTACAGCATAGGCCTGTCGCTTAACACTAGGGCCCTATTATGCACTTCTTAACTTGCCGTTTTAAGTCTTAATTAAGACGCACCTCCAGGTTAACCCTTGTGTGGTGTTCGGGTCAACCGGACCCGTTTTACATGTTTACTTGGTGAGAAATGGTACAAGAATACATTTGATCAATATGAAACTCCATGGCCTTGGCTTATTTTCTATGAAAAACATGTAAAAGTGAAAAAAAAAATGTTTACACATCCTACAATACCCCAACACATTTATGTCCTTCATAAGATCTTCGGGTCATTTAGGCCCGGATGCACAGAGACACACAGAAACATACACACACTCACACTGACACTCACTCACACACCTCTGCTCTAGCTTTCCCGTGCCAAGAAGCCGTCTGCTCTCGCACTTTTTACCCTTTGAAGTGCAACATTGTAAACATTTTTACATTTTCTTGCACTGTACAGAACGTATGCAGCAACTGCAAAAAGTACATTTGAGGTACACACACTGTCACATTCTGTGCTTCATGTGTTGTGTAGACAGGCATACCCATGCACACACAATTGTAGCCAGTGGTATTTCAGAATTATTTGGGATTTTTCAGACATGATACTGTATTTCGACAGTGACAGTGAAAACAGTGTACATTCCGTTCGTGTTTTGTGATTCAGCATTTGCAGACATTTTTGAGAGATGTATTTCATAGCTATCGGCAAAAACAATCTTAGTTTGGTTCTTTCATTTCTATTCTTGTTCATCACCTGTATTTTCTTTACAGCTTTGACTATAATTAGATAAATGTGAAATTCAATTGAGAATATGAATTCAAAATAATAAACAGCAATGAAAACATTGTTTCATTAACATTTTTCCTAGATAAGTATGATTTATGACACCCAGGTCTTTATTATAGTGGATTTTGCATTTTCAAAGTTAGGGGCATCATGTGCGTAAAAACGCTTCTACTCAATGCTGTCGTTCGGCCCCACCTATTCCCAGGGGTCTGACACTTTGTGGGTTGTTACTAAGCATCCTCTGCTCCAGCCTCTCCAAAGGGCAGCACCCTAGATCCACTAGAACAAAAGATATGCACTTTTGAATGTGTACACAGTACCTATTGTGCATTATTGGGTACAGTACCTGTTTGTGCCCACAGGAGGAGCACTTTAATATTATGGGCTATTTTGGGGCTTTCTTGCGCCCTGAGTATACCCCCTTGTATGGGTCACCCTTGGGACTAGGAGCACCGTGTCAAGACAAGTGCTTTTAAAACCCCAATGATGTCCCGGGTCAACTGGACCCGAACACTACGAAAGGGTCCCAAAAGTGAACATCACACAAGGGTTAAGACCTACCGCCACCCTTATTATGCGCTTCATACGCGCTACTGCTATTATGCAGGTGTCGCTAGGCGCCCACACATAAGATGTAAGACTCCCGTGCATATATTACTCATTGTGGGAGTGTTCATATGTTAATGAAGTGCGCTAGGCGCCCCTGCTATTATGCGATCTGACTTTGCGCCTAGCGCTAAGAAGTGGTTTGAAAAGTTCTTAGGCGCTAGACTTCATGCACGTTTTGAAACACGAGCGCGCCTCCGCGGTTTGCGCATGCGCGCCGACTTGGGTCAGCGCGCATGCGCAAACCGCGGAGGTGCGCTCGTGTTTCAAAACGTGCATGAAGTCTAGCGCCTATGAACTGCATAATAGCATAGCGCTTATGACTTAACGCAGCCGGTTCTTAAAGGGAATGGCACCTGGCACGCTGATTGGGTTGATTGAGAAGACGCCCAAAACACACCCATGACTAATTTATGGGCTTAGCGCCGGGTCTTAGGCGCCCACTACCGCTCGCATAATAGCAAAGTGGCCTTGACCACGCCTCCACGTCTTAAGTTTAGATCTACCGCCTCGTCTTATTGCTTAAGACTTATGAAGTGCATAATAGGGCCCTAGAACTCTCATCCAAAATGCCGCTGCTAGGGTAATAACAAAAACAAAGACATTTTAACACATTACACCAATCCTGAGATCCCTGCACTCTCAGAGAATATAATTGAAAATCCTCCTAATTACATACAAATCACAAAATGGTCTTGGACCAAAATACATATCAGATCTCCTCCCACCCTGTATTCCTGCAAGGTCCCTAAGGTCAGCTGAGGCTAATCAGCTAATCATTCCAAGAGTAAAAACAAAACACGGTGCAGCAGCTTTCAGACACGCTGCTGCATGCTCCTGGAACAAACTACCTGAAGAAATCAAACAGGCCCAAACCCTTAAAATATTTAAATCTAAGCTAACAACCTTCATGTTTTGCAGCAGTTATGATTAAACACAAACACTTCTATCAATGTCTTTTTTCCATTAACTATTGTCTTCATTCACTTCTTATACTTGCTTTTATTCATTGTAATGTTTATTTTCTTACTATGCTGCTCTTGCTGTATTTTTAATAATGTATGTAAAGCACTTTGAATTGCCCCTGTTGTATGAAATGTGCTCTACAAATAAACTTGCCTTGCCTTGCCTTGCCTAGAACAGCCAAGGGTGGGGTCTTTGACCAAGTGAGTTATATCTAAATCAAATCAAATCAAATCAAATTGTATTTGTATAGCGCATTTCTTACAAGATGCAACTCAATGCGCTTCAACTCAATGCGCCCCAGGGGAGGCCAAGGACCACCGGCACAAAGCAAGCAAGCAAGGGCAAAAACCTGTACACCATGTATCCAGGAAAAATTCCTTGCATATTATCGGCGTACACACTGTCCATAAATTTAGTGTTGTATTTGCATCGTTCTGCATCCAGTATGGTCACAGGTCCTGCCAAAAGAGAAACTTAAGCACAGTTATGATGCAACAACACAATAGAGACAATAAAGATGACAGCAATACAACCTGATGGTGGTCCTGGTACACCCTGGTACCGGTTCCAGTACTGCTCTAGGTGCTATTTGGAGCTGACAGTGCCTCATCAGCACCCGGGTCCATTTTCCTGTCAACACAAATCTCAAAACACGAGTATGGTGTAATGGCCTAGTGATCCTAGTTCTATAATGTCCAATGTCTCCCTTAGTATCAAAAGGCGACATTGAATAAGTAGGTTTTGAGGTCACGCTTAAAAATGTCCTGAGTTTTAGACAACCTCAGGCCCTCAGGTAGGGTGTTCCACAATCTAGGAGCATATATGCTAAAAGCTGATCCTCCAAATCTCTTTGTCCTAGCCTCTGGCACTATTAAAAGTTCCGTGCCACTAGACCGTAGGGGTCTAGCTGGTGTGTATCTTATGAGCATGTCCACCATGTAATTGGGTGCATCACAGTGAAGTGATTTATAAACTAGTAAAAGGATCTTAAAGTCTATTCTATGACTGACAGGGAGCCAGTGTAGTGATCTCAAGACAGGTGTGATGTGCGCTCTCCGTTTGGTCCTAGTAAGGACACGAGCAGCAGCATTTTGAACCATTTGTAGTCTATTTATCATTTTTTTGGGGAGACCTGTCAGGAGAGCATTACAGTAATCTAGCCTACTAGTAACAAACGCATGCATTAATTTTTCAGTGTCTGCCTGGGAGAGAAATTATTGTACCTTAGTGATGTTTCTTAGATGGTAGAAGGATGTTTTAATAGTGTTATTAATATGAGTTTCAAAATTTAGATCTGGGTCAATTATGACACCAAGATTCCTGGCCTGACACTTAGTGTTAAGAGCTAGTGTTTTCAAGTGTGCAGATAATTTCTCTCTCCCAGTTTTCTCGCCAATGATCAATACCTCAGTTTTTTCTTGATTGAGTTGGAGAAAGTTTTGTGTCATCCACATATTAATATCGCCAATACAGTCTATCAGGTGGTCGATCATCTTGTAGTCGTTGGGAGTTACTGAGATATAAAGCTGAGTGTCGTCAGCATAGCTGTGGTAGTTAACGCTATGCTTCTTGATAACAGAACTGAGGGGTAGCATGTATAGGCTAAAAAGCAACGGTCCTAAAATGGACCCCTGGGGAACTCCACAGGTTGTGTTATAATTTTTTTACTTATGGTCACCAAGGGCTACAAAGTAGTCTCGGTCAGCCAGGTAAGTCCTGAACCAGTTTAAGACCGGACCTGAGAGGCCAACCCAGTTTTCAAGTCTCTCAATAAGTATGGAGTGGTCTACCGTATCAAAGGCTGCACTTAAGTCTAAGAGTACAAGAATCGAGAGTTTTTTCGAGTCTGCATTTATCCTAAGGTCATTAGTTACCTTAAGCAAAGCGGTTTCTGTGCTGTGGTATGATCGGAAACCTGACTGAGTGGGTCATACCTATTATTTAGGACTAAGAATTCATGAAGCTGTCTATACGCTGCCTTTTCTAACATTTTGCTTAGAAAAGTGAGATTGGATATTGGTCTACAGTTTTTGGGATCAGAAGGATCTAGGTTACTTTTCTTCAGGGTGGGTCTAACCAGGGCAGTTTTAAGCGCCGCTGGAAATATCCCTTTAAGTAGGGAGTGATTTACAATGCCTAGTATGTCATCAGACACAGATTCAAAAATGTCCTTAAAAAAGGTGGTAGGAATAGGGTCAAGAGGACACGTAGACGGTTTAAGCTGTGACACAATTTTACCTAATGTTTCCGTACTAATCATGGTGAACATGCTCATAGTCATGTTCTGTGGTGGCGGATCTGTGGTGCCACACAAACCTAGTCTTTCCTGAGTAATACACATTCTAATATTTGTTATCTTATCCCTGAAGTGGGCTGCAAATTCCTCGCATTTGGTGACAGAGGCTGCGCCGTCTAGAGTTCTAGGAGCAGGGTTTACAAGGCAATCAATTGTCGAGAACAAGACCCTGGGGTTATTCTTGTTTGTAGATATTATCTTTGAGAAGTAATTTTTTCTAGCATTTCGCATTGCCAAGTTAAAGGCAGATAGATGTTCTTTAAAAATATTCTGATCAATCTGTAATTTGCTCTTTCTCCATCTGCGCTCAGCTTTCCTACATGTTCTCTTTAGGATATTTATTTCACTGTTTCGCCATGGTGCTCTCCTCTTGGCTCCAACCTTTTTTAGTTTGGTAGGTGCCAGGGAGTCTAGGGCCATTTTTACTTTATTGTTAAAGGTAATTACTAAGTCGTTTTCACATAACGTGGGAGTTGTGTGATTACTGTTCATTAAAGCTTTGAAATGTTCAGCCACTGCAGGGGTAAGATAACGTTTTTTAACAACACGTTCAGCATTGCTTTCAGCTTTACGTGTTACAATGGTAAAGAAAATACAGAAATGGTCAGAGAGGGCCAGGTCGCTGATACCTGATATTGAGACCTCAAGACCCTTTGTAATCACAAGATCAAGGGTATGGCCATGATTGTGAGTGGGTTCATTGACATGTTGGACAAAATCCATAGATTCCAAGAGGTCAATAAATTCCCTAGCCCTCAAGTCAGCCTCACTATCAACATGAAAGTTAAAATCACCAGTGATAATAATCCTATCATAGTTGGGATGGATAATGGATAGGAACTCAGAGAAGTCAGGTAGGAAGGTAGGGGCTGGTTTCGGCGGCCTGTATACAGTTACCGTAAGAATAGGTGGTTGGCATGCCATAACTGTGGCATGATATTCAAAGGAGGAGAATATATCAAAGGATATGCTCCTGCAGTTTAGGTTATTTGAAGCTATGGTAGCTGTTCCTCCCCCCTTTTTTCCATTTCTGATTGATTGGAAAAAACTGTAGTTGGGGGGAGATGCCTCAATAAGGGCTGCTGCTCCATTTGTATCTAGCCAGGTTTCTGTGAGTAGCATACAGTCGAGTTTTCTATCACAAATGAGCTCATTTATGATAAATGTTTTTTTGTTTGATAGGGACCTGATATTCAAAATTGCCATGGAGATGTCATTTTGACACTGGGACTGACTCGAGGGCATACTTAATGAAATGGGTAATACATTTCTCAAATTTGCGCCATGTATTGCCTTATTTGTGGTGGAGGGAGTCCGATGGGAGACAATAGTCTGGATGGCATGTTTGGTGTTAGAGGAATGGATCGGATCTAGATGTTATATCTTTGCACTCGATCAAATTTCAGGACCCTCCTTTCATGACTTTTCCTAGATATGTGCGTTCTACCACCCAGTATCCTTACATTTTCAAAACCACATCAGGATAAGCTAGTATGAAGCTATTTAGCAGTTTTTCTGTGTAGGAGGCAGGCTAGTTTACCCAGGAGGTAGAGCCCCGGCTGTTGAAGTGTCCTTGGGCAAGACACTGAACCCCAAATTGCTCCCAGTGAGCGGGCCGGCGCCTTGCATTGTAACTTCCCGCCATTGGTGTGTGAATGAGAGGCCGTTGCCTCTTCATCCCAAAAAAATTGTTTTGGATGAAGGCACTATATAAGTCAGTGTGTATAAGTCAGTATATATAAGTCAGTGTGTATAAGTCAGTATATATAAGTCAGTCTATATAAGTCAGTCTATATAAGTCAGTCTATATAAGTCAGTCTATATAAGTCAGTCTATATAAGTCAGTATATATAAGTCAGTCTATATAAGTCAGTCTATATAAGTCAGTCTATATAAGTCTGTCTATATAAGTCAGTGTGTATAAGTCAGTCTGTATAAGTCAGTCTATATAAGTCAGTGTGTATAAGTCAGTCTATATAAGTCAGTATATATAAGTCAGTCTATATAAGTCAGTCTATATAAGTCAGTCTGTATAAGTCAGTCTATATAAGTCAGTCTATATAAGTCAGTATATATAAGTCAGTGTGTATAAGTCAGTCTATATAAGTCAGTCTGTATAAGTCAGTCTATATAAGTCCGTCTATATAAGTCAGTATATATAAGTCAGTGTGTATAAGTCAGTCTATATAAGTCAGTCTATATAAGTCAGTCTATATAAGTCAGTCTATATAAGTCAGTATATATAAGTCAGTGTGTGTATAAGTCAGTCTATATAAGTCAGTCTGTATAAGTCAGTCTATATAAGTCAGTCTATATAAGTCAGTCTATATAAGTCAGTCTATATAAGTCAGTATATATAAGTCAGTGTGTATAAGTCAGTCTATATAAGTCAGTATATATAAGTCAGTCTATATAAGTCAGTCTATATAAGTCAGTCTATATAAGTCATCTATATAAGTCTGTCTATATAAGTCAGTCTATATAAGTCAGTATATATAAGTCAGTGTGTATAAATCAGTCTATATAAGTCAGTCCATATAAGTCAGTCTATATAAGTCAGTCTATATAAGTCAGTCTATATAAGTCAGTGTGTATAAGTCAGTCTATATAAGTCAGTCTATATAAGTCTGTCTATATAAGTCAGTCTATATAAGTCAGTCTATATAAGTCAGTCTATATAAGTCAGTATATATAAGTCAGTGTGTATAAATCAGTCTATATAAGTCAGTCCATATAAGTCAGTCTATATAAGTCAGTCTATATAAGTCAGTCTATATAAGTCAGTATATATAAGTCAGTGTGTATAAGTCAGTCTATATAAGTCAGTCTATATAAGTCAGTGTGTATAAGTCAGTCTATATAAGTCAGTCCATATAAGTCAGTCTATATAAGTCAGTCTATATAAGTCAGTCTATATAAGTCAGTGTGTATAAGTCAGTCTATATAACTCAGTCTATATAAGTCTGTCTATATAAGTCAGTCTATATAAGTCAGTCTATATAAGTCAGTCTATATAAGTCAGTATATATAAGTCAGTGTGTATAAATCAGTCTATATAAGTCAGTCCATATAAGTCAGTCTATATAAGTCAGTCTATATAAGTCAGTCTATATAAGTCAGTATATATAAGTCAGTGTGTATAAGTCAGTCTATATAAGTCAGTCTATATAAGTCAGTGTGTATAAGTCAGTCTATATAAGTCAGTCTATATAAGTCAGTCTATATAAGTCAGTCTATATAAGTCAGTATATATAAGTCCGGGGGCCTCATTCATAAAGAAATACTTGAACGTCATCTTTGACTTTCACGTAAGCACATTTTTCTAAACGGACGTGAGCATTATTTATAAAACGGGCTGAGATGGTTTAAAGTTGCGTACGTGCTTCCTTCTATAAATACCAAACATACTTGGAATTGAACGCAGGTGAATGAGGTTTGTATTAACGCCCTGTGATAGAGGCTCAATTATAGCGGCTGAATGAAGCCAAGTGCTATAATATAATATAATACAGACAGACAATACCAGGCACGCGGGAAGGTATTTTGACTGGGGGTGCTGAGGTGCTGTCTATATACGCTACAGGGCAAAAAATTACCAGGGAAAAAATTATAACGATTTCTCTCTCCCTCCCTCCCTCTCGCTGCTTGCTCGTTCGCTCACACGCACACAGTGGCATAACGACGGGCCCCAATGCACGGGCAATAATAGTTAAGCACGCACACACCCACACACTACAAAGACGTAACGTTAAATATTTTACCGACAATGTGTTGGAATTTACAGTAATTTCCACTCAGCTCACAGTGTCCACAATGTCCACAAACATGATGTTGACCATTATTACAGACAGATTATGCACGGCGGCACTAGCAATAGCCTATCCATAAGAGAATAAAAATGACAATACCACAAGCATGATATTAACTATTACACTGCACGGCGGCAATAACCAAAAAGGTATAATATTAATGCATGTCTTACCTATTTGAACACCCCAAAGGTGGACTTCCTTTCGGGTGTGTTGTTGATAAATGTCCTCATCAGTGGCTGGATGTCCATCCGTTCAAGAATGTCACTGTGGACGTGCAGTAACGTCAGGTGTGTGAGTCGTCTCTGTGTCATGTTGTTCCTTAGCCATGTTTTGAGGCGGCGAAGGGTAGAGAAGGACCGCTCAGAAGAAGCCGCGGAAACAGGTAGACATAGACACAGCTCTATAAACTTCTCCACCTCTGTGAGTAGCTCTCTTGTTTGGGGATGCAGTCCTCCGATGAATCCAGCGACATCTTGAGCTGACTTGAGTCCTTTGGTTTTGGAGAGGTCACCAAGCATTGTGAGCTGCATATGTAGACAACATTTGTCAAGCTGATCGGGGACCTGTGCAGCCGTGATCTCAGTCAACCCTGAGTATACTCCATTTGCGGCATTTATAATGGTTTGCTCTCTCAGGGCAGCAACTTGCAGTCCTTCTTGGTCGAATCGGCGATCCAGCTCGGTTGTCACAAGATCCAAGGCCTCATAGAACTCACGCCGCCACTGCTGCTCTCCTACATCAGTCACAACGGCCTCGGTCTTCTCTGTATCCCTTAAGCGGGCAGGGGTTCTGCTGGTTCGTGGAGGAAGGGGCATTTGCAGTTTGTTTTTTTCTGCACAAGCGGTCACTTTGGAAGTGATCTCCTGGACAAATCCATCTTCTCTCAGTGCATGGATGCGCTGTCGTAACACACTCACACACTCCAATGCCCCACTCGCACTTGCCTTCTCACTTTGGAGACTTCTGGCTACGGCCTCGCACGGTCCAAAAAGAGCCTCACAGCTCAAAAGTCCAAAGTATGTTCTGGCTTTTGTGGCTTGTTTGTATAGACCTGATATTTTTGCACGAGTATCTCCCCTGACTGTCTTATCTTGCTCTAACGTCTTCAGTGTCTCCAAAACGGCTGTATATGAGGAGACAACCCGTGAAATAGCCTTTGTGCGTACGGCCCATCGAGTCGGGCATAATGCCAACAAGTTGCAGACCACCTCATCATCACTACCAATTCCAAACATAGACTGGAACACCGCCTTACGCTTTGACGACTCCCCTATCACCACCGAGACACCCCGTACAAAGTTGAATGTGTCTGCAACAACACAAACTTCCCTCGCCACTTCCTGAAGTACCAGATCTAGTGCATGGTTACTACAGTGCACATATAATGCATTTGGACACTGCTCTTTCAGTTTTGCTTGCACGCCTTGCATGCGCCCCGACATATTAGCAGCGCCATCGAAGCAAAATCCCTTTAGACGCTCCAGTGGCAAATTCAAGCGCACAAAAACATATTTGATACATGAAAAAAGTGTTTCTCCAGTTGAATCAGGCGCACTGTAAAACCCGAGGAAAACATTCACTGCCTCCAGTTTTGAATCCACATATTGCAGACAAATGGAAAACTGCTCTGAAATACTCACATCAGTGGTCGCATCTGCAGTTAGACCATAGAAGTGACGCTCTCTCGCTTCTGAAATAATTTCTCTTTGAACAGCATGAGCAAATATTTCGAGTATTTCATTTTGAATGGTGTCGGACATCCAGTTGTCTCTTCGCTGTAGCCACTCACGGGATTTTGGCAACGCGTATGTCCGCTCCATCATCAGTTTCCAAAGCACTCCATCTCGATTGTTATTGCCTCTTAACGGAAGCCCTTCGCTGCCTAAGAATCTGATGGATCTGAATATCAGTTCTAATACGTTTCTGGCCGTCCGTTGCTCTTTCTCAACAACGTCCGACAGTAGAGCATTAATGGGAGTGTTGTTAAGCGAAGCAAGCAATCTCACAGATTCTGAATGTATGTCAGACATCTCGTGTTGGCTAAACTTTGTCGTTGCTTTCCGCCAATTACAAAAGCCTCCTACTGTAAATGCACTTGTCTTTCTGTCGTGGTGCCTTAACCCTTTCTCTATAGCTTTACTGCAAGAGAAGCAAAGAACAGTGTCTCTTTCAGTGACATAATGCAACCATTTCCACCTGGTAAACCAGCTTTTTTGAAATGACCGCTCGAATGTCTCTGTTCCAATTTTCCTCCCAGGAAAACGTATGTCTGGTCGACACGGCTCGTCAAACGGGGGTGGGGGTGGCGGGACCGCCTGGTCTCCTCCTGGTCTGTGTTGGCTAGGGCTAACGTAAGCCTCAGACCTGCTAGGTCCTGCTGCTACACTGGATGGGGTAGGATGGTGGTCTGTGGGCAAAGTGGAAGAAGGCCCTGCCCCTGCATCAGCATCTTCTTCCAGCTCCACTTCAATTGTTCTGGCTGATTTAGCATTTTTGCTAAAGAACTCAGAGATTCGTTTTTGCGCCATGTTGAACTTGCACCTGCTGATAGCTAACTCGGATGTCAAGTCCCTAGCAGGATATGACCTGGATGACCATGTGATCACTAAAATTAAAACTAACAAACACATTTTTACATGTATTACAAAAAACACATTTATTTGTATTCCCAAAAGCAACAATATTTATTATATTGTTTTAAATTATTATTATTTGATTTTATTTTTTTCAGGCAGGAGGAGCTCCTTCTGCCTGCCGCTAGGGGGTGCTGCAGCACCCTCAGCACCCCCCTTCCCGCGTCCCTGGACAATACTGACAATATTATATACTGTCTGTATTATATTATATTATAGCACGTGGCTTCATTCAGCCGCTATTTGAGCTGCTATCACAGGGCGTTAATACTATATTATAGGGTAGGCGTGCGTCTGGAAGGGGAGAGGGCAGTAATACCACGTTCATTGATAAAATGACATAAGGGATGGAAAGGGGGGATGGCAGTTTTAGACGGGGGATGATTTGGACTGTTTTTATTTCAGGGGGGATGCCATTCCCCCTCATCCCGACTCAACTCGAAATCCAGTATCATTTAGCGCGTGGCCGGGCAAGGCATAGGCATGTTGAAGAGAGATAGACAGCTCCGGAGGGATATAAAGAAAGACTGAAATACAATCATAAACATTAGTTCCCTTTCAATCTTGAATTAAACTCATTTTCTCTGCTGATAACATCGTTAATTTTATTACGAGCCACTTGCATGAATTACAGTAGGCAACGTTTTTCCAGTGCAGCTCACATGCCTGTAATAACTCCGCATAACCAGTAGGTAATGTACGTAAGCAAGTTGAATACTCGACGTCGAGCTACGATCGTTTCCACGATCAAATTGACTCACGTTGAAATTTTATAAATCACTACGTTGACGTGGTTTTCTACGTACGACACGGGTAAGATCAACATTTGATCTAAGCACCCGTTATGAATGAGGCCCAGTGTGTATAAGTCAGTCTATATAAGTCAGTCTATATAAGTATGTCTATATAAGTCAGTATATATAAGTCAGTCTATATAAGTCAGTCTATATAAGTCAGTGTGTATAAGTCAGTCTATATAAGTCAGTCTATATAAGTCCTTCTATATAAGTCAGTCTGTATAAGTCAGTCTATATAAGTCAGTGTGTATAAGTCAGTCTATGTAAGTGCAGTCCACAACATACATATACATATACATATATATATATATACAGTACAGGCCAAAAGTTTGGACACACCTTCTCATTCAATGCGTTTCCTTTATTTTCATGACTATTTGGTACATTGTAGATTCTCACTGAAGGCATCAAAACTATGAATGAACACATAGGAATTATGTATTTAACAATAAAGTGTGAAATAACTCTAAATATGTCTTATATTTTAGATTCCTCAAAGTAGCCACCCTTTGCTTTTTTGTTGTTAATAAAATATATAATAATAATATTTAATATAATGTGTTAATAATAATATGTTATTATATATATATATATATATGTAATATTATTATTATATATTTTATTAACAACAACAACAAATATTTTATTAACAACAAAAAAGCAAAGGGTGGCTACTTTGAGGAATCTAAAATATAAGACATATTTAGTTATTTCACACTTTTTTGTTAAGTACATCATTCCACATGTGTTCATTCATAGTTTTGATGCCTTCAGTGAGAATCTACAATGTAAATAGTCATGAAAATAAAGGAAACACATTGAATGAGAAGGTGTGTCCAAACTTTTGGCCTGTACTGTATATCCTTAACAGGAAGGGAATTGTGGTCATGTGTTTGAGTAGCATCAGGTGTTGTGAAAGGAACCTTCCGGAAGGTTAGTTGCATAGACTTATTATTGTGGTCAGCGGTTACATATCGACCCTGGAAATGCAACACAAAAACATATTGTTATGTTAGATAAGTTGAGTTGTCAACACCTGAAAGAGACAGGAAATTCAATTGAGCCTCATACCTCTGAATCTGACCTATTCTCTGACAAGGTTGTCCAGCGCACGTCATTGTGATGCTGCTACAGTGGCTTTGTTACAAAATAGGTTAACCTCAGGACTGGGAATGTTGTCCAGGTGATGTTCACACCTTGTCTCTTCAATACGCACCCGACAGGATGTCACCCCAGTGACTCACATAGAAGCCTGAGTTATTCAAAGGATTACTGATAAAGGTTTGAAAGATATATATCATTCATATGAAGAATATGATCATTATGAAAAAAATATGTGCAGAATACAAATAAGAATAGAAAATAAGAAATCTCCTCTTAGAGCATTATAACCTGATTCAGGTGGTATAACCTACAAGTAAACATCTTTACTTTGCAAAAACACGAGTGCTTAATCTATATCCACATGTTCTGATCATTTGGTCCTCAGGTCGGCAACCAATCAAAACATTCAGACTTTTCTTTTGAAACACGGAACTACGTTTCAACGTTGTTGAGAATCACAACACAAACTCGCTAGTCGAGCCAAAACACTGCAACAACGCAATGGATTGGGCGAGTAATCCCCACTGTGTGACATAACGATGAATTGAGAATCAAGGACCCCAATTGAAATAAGCCAGTGGCTTTCTTGGGTTTTTATCCTGTTAGTTGACCATGTATGTAATATGTACTTTCATGTACCTACTCCTGCAAATCTTCTAATAAAGTTTTCAATCAATCAAAATTTTCAAAAAACTGCTACCTAGTTAATTACAACACTACTTAACATTGTTAGCAGGCTCACAAAACAAGCTGTGTTAGTCGACTAGCGACGTGTGTCGTTGATTTTCAACAACACAGAAACGTATTCAAATTTTTTGAAAGGAAAGTCCGGTCTGATCATTACATCAGATCCCGACATGAGGACCAAATGATCAGACCGTTTCACATTTAGATTCTTCTGAAAAACCAGTCCATGGTAAGGACTACTGCCTCTCTGGAGAGTAGCGTGTTACACCTACCTTCCCTGAGAGAAGGTGTGAGTCCTGAAGAGCAGGTCTCGTGCTGAGGTTAACATATGGTGTTTCTCAGCACAGTAGCTCGACAACGCCACTGTAGCAGCAGTGGAAACTGAGAGTGCTGGAGAACCCTGTCAGTGAATAATATAATAGTACTACATTTATTTTATTAGGATAAAACCCATTGAGAACACTACATCATACATAATAATCTACATGTGCAATACACATTACATAATAACAGCAGAAACAATAGGAGACACAACCATGACAGAACACAGACAGGCAAGAACAAGGGAAGGCGGATCTACATACCACAATATACATACTACACTTTACAATAAACTTAATACAGATGAATATAATAAGAAGTGTAAATAACATAATAATAATAACTTGTTATTGTATAGTGCTTTTCCTGCAAACGTTCCAGCTCAAAGTACTCCAATCATTATATAATCATCATTTAATCATTTAGTCATTTAAAGGCAATATTAAAAGGTTTTTAGTCTTGACTTGAACATATTTGAACTAGTCAGATTCTGACATACAGCGCTCGATTGCATTTCCTCTTTCCCTGAACTCAAAACGTCTAACTTAACGCTTTCTCATTGTCGTTCTATTTTTCTATTGAATGATTCTATATTTCCATACAGCACATTTCTGTCAATAGGTTTTTCAGACGCGTATGAATGGTTTACATGCATTAAAGACATGACTTTGTTCCTCTGTTGGAATGTATTTCACCCTGTTGGTTTGGCACAAGGACATGGTGCTGAGGGCAATGCATCAACGCATCTTCAGTATGTGATAAATCCACTGGAAAATACCACACCCCCCCCTTTCAACCCTCCAACAAACATGCGTGCACACACACACACACACACACATGCACACATGCGCCCATGCACGCACACACACACACACACACACACACACACACACGCACACATGCACACACGCGCGCACACACACACACACACACACGTGCACATGCACACATCGCCCATGCGCACACACACACACACACATACACACACAGACACACACGTGCACACATGCACCCATGCGCACACACACACACACCCTCCCCCCCTCTCCCCCCCCCCCCCACACACACACACACACACACACGCACCACACTCCCCGAGGAGCAGTTTACATCTTTGACTCTGAATCAATCATTTTTAATTTATCAGAAGGGATTTGTGTGGTGAAGGCTGATGCCAGCTCCAATAAGAGGACGAGACGCAACAACAGTGAAAAGAAGCCGGAGAAAATCCTCTGCTCTGATGCGATTAGGACACACAACCACATCAGCACTGACTTGAATAGACACAGAACACACAATCATATTAGGGGAAATTCGATGTGCATGGCTTTACATTTCTCTCAATCTCTCTCTCTCTCTCTCTGTCTCTCTCTCTCTCGCTTTCACTCTCCCTTTCATTCTATCTCCCCCTCTCTCTCTCTCTCCCTTTCTCTCCCATTTTCTTTCTGTCGCTCTCTCTCTCTCCCTGTCTCTCGATGTGCATGGCATTGCATTTCTCTCAATCTCTCTCTCTCTCTCTCTCTCTCTCTCTCTCTCTCTCTCTCTCTCTCTCTCTCTCTCTCTCTCTCTCTCTCTCTCTCTCTCGTGCTTTCACTCTCCCTTTCATTCTACCCCCCCCGCCCTCTCCCTCTCTCTCTCTCTCTTTCTGTCGCTCTCTCTCTGTCACTATCATAACTTCTCTCTCTCCCTCACTTCTTTCTATCTCTCTTTTTTTCTCAGTGTTAGCGACCTGAAAAGATAGTAATGTGTGATTCATGTATCTCCGGAGTGCTTCCTGTAGCGTGGCTGTGTTCCCCTGTTCCCCTCCTTCCCTGGGGAGCCCCTGCTGTTAGCCCCCGACACCACACACTGCTGTTAGCCCCCGACACCACACTCTGCTGCTAGCCCCCGACACCACACACTGCTGCTAGCCCCCGACACCACACACTGCTGTTAGCCCCTGACACCACACACTGCTGCTAGCCCCCGACACCACACACTGCTGCTAGCCCCCGACACCACACTCTGCTGTTAGCCCCTGACACCACACACTGCTGCTAGCCCCTGACACCACACACTGCTGCTAGCCCCCGACACCACACTCTGCTGCTAGCCCCTGACACCACACACTGCTGCTAGCCCCTGACACCACACACTGCTGCTAGCCCCCGACACCACACACTGCTGCTAGCCCCCGACACCACACACTGCTGTTAGCCCCTGACACCACACACTGCTGCTAGCCCCCGACACCACACACTGCTGTTAGCCCCTGACACCACACACTGCTGTTAGCCCCTGACACCACACCCTGCTGCTAGCCCCTGACACCACACACTGCTGTTAGCCCCTGACACCACACACTGCTGTTAGCCCCTGACACCACACCCTGCTGCTAGCCCCTGACACCACACACTGCTGTTAGCCCCCGACACCACACACTGCTGCTAGCCCCCGACACCACACCCTGCTGCTAGCCCCCGACACCACACACTGCTGTTAGCCCCTGACACCACACCCTGCTGCTAGCCCCCGACACCACACACTGCTGTTAGCCCCTGACACCACACCCTGCTGCTAGCCCCTGACACCACACACTGCTGTTAGACACCACACACTGCTGTTAGACACCACACACTGCTGTTAGACACCACACACTGCTGTTAGACACCACACACTGCTGTTAGACACCACACACTGCTGTTAGACACCACACACTGCTGTTAGACACCACACACTGCTGTTAGACACCACACACTGCTGTTAGACACCACACCCTGCTGTTAGACACCACACACTGCTGTTAGACACCACACACTGCTGTTAGACACCACACACTGCTGTTAGACACCACACACTGCTGCTAGCCCCCGACACCACACACTGCTGTTAGACACCACACACTGCTGTTAGCCCCTGACACCACACACTGCTGTTAGACACCACACACTGCTGTTAGACACCACACTGCTGTTAGACACCTCACACTGCTGTTAGACACCACACACTGCTGTTAGACACCACACACTGCTGCTAGACACCACACACTGCTGTTAGACACCACACACTGCTGCTAGACACCACACACTGCTGTTAGACACCACACACTGCTGCTAGACACCACACACTGCTGTTAGACACCACACACTGCTGTTAGACACCACACCCTGCTGTTAGACACCACACACTGCTGTTAGACACCACACACTGCTGTTAGACACCACACACTGCTGTTAGACACCACACCCTGCTGTTAGACACCACACACTGCTGTTAGACACCACACACTGCTGTTAGCCCCTGACACCACACACTGCTGTTAGACACCACACCCTGCTGTTAGACACCACACACTGCTGTTAGACACCACACCCTGCTGTTAGACACCACACACTGCTGTTAGACACCACACACTGCTGTTAGCCCCTGACACCACACACTGCTGTTAGACACCACACACTGCTGTTAGACACCACACTGCTGTTAGACACCTCACACTGCTGTTAGACACCACACACTGCTGTTAGACACCACACACTGCTGTTAGACACCACACACTGCTGTTAGACACCACACCCTGCTGTTAGACACCACACACTGCTGTTAGACACCACACACTGCTGTTAGACACCACACACTGCTGTTAGACACCACACACTGCTGTTAGACACCACACCCTGCTGTTAGACACCACACCCTGCTGTTAGACACCACACCCTGCTGTTAGACACCACACACTGCTGTTAGACACCACACATTGCTGTAAGACACCACACACTGC
>NC_137677.1:32186043-32188543 GCF_963989245.1 Nansenia antarctica | reverse complement strand
GTCCTGTGGTCCTGTGGTACTGTGGTAGTGTGGTACTGTGGTCCTGTGGTACTGTGGTACTGTGGTCCTGTGGTACTGTGGTCCTGTGGTACTGTGGTACTGTGGTCCTGTGGTACTGTGGTCCTGTGGTACTGTGGTCCTGTGGTACTGTGGTACTGTGGTCCTGTGGTTATGTGGTACTGTGGTTATGTGGTACTGTGGTCCTGTGGTCCTGTGGTACTGTGGTCCTGTGGTACTGTGGTCCTGTGGTCCTGTGGTACTGTGGTCCTGTGGTCCTGTGGTACTGTGGTACTGTGGTACTTCGGTACTGTGGTCCTGTGGTACTGTGGTACTGTGGTTATGTGGTACTGTGGTACTGTGGTACTGTGGTCCTGTGGTTATGTGGTACTGTGGTTATGTGGTACTGTGGTCCTGTGGTCCTGTGGTACTGTGGTCCTGTGGTCCTGTGGTACTGTGGTCCTGTGGTACTGTGGTCCTGTGGTACTGTGGTACTGTGGTTATGTGGTACTGTGGTCCTGTGGTTATGTGGTACTGTGGTTATGTGGTACTGTGGTCCTGTGGTACTGTGGTACTGTGGTTATGTGGTACTGTGGTACTGTGGTACTGTGGTTATGTGGTACTGTGGTACTGTGGTCCTGTGGTCCTATGGTACTGTGGTACTGTGGTAGTGTGGTACTGTGGTCCTGTGGTACTGTGGTACTGTGGTACTGTGGTCCTGTGGTACTGTGGTCCTGTGGTACTGTGGTTATGTGGTACTGTGGTTATGTGGTACTGTGGTCCTGTGGTTATGTGGTACTGTGGTTATGTGGTACTGTGGTACTGTGGTTATGTGGTACTGTGGTTATGTGGTACTGTGGTTATGTGGTACTGTGGTTATGTGGTACTGTGGTTATGTGGTACTGTGGTCCTGTGGTTATGTGGTACTGTGGTTATGTGGTACTGTGGTCCTGTGGTACTGTGGTACTGTGGTCCTGTGGTACTGTGGTTATGTGGTACTGTGGTTATGTGGTACTGTGGTCCTGTGGTTATGTGGTACTGTGGTTATGTGGTACTGTGGTACTGTGGTTATGTGGTACTGTGGTTATGTGGTACTGTGGTTATGTGGTACTGTGGTTATGTGGTACTGTGGTTATGTGGTACTGTGGTACTGTGGTACTGTGGTACTGTGGTCCTGTGGTACTGTGGTCCTGTGGTACTGTGGTTATGTGGTACTGTGGTTATGTGGTACTGTGGTCCTGTGGTTATGTGGTACTGTGGTTATGTGGTACTGTGGTACTGTGGTTATGTGGTACTGTGGTTATGTGGTACTGTGGTTATGTGGTACTGTGGTTATGTGGTACTGTGGTTATGTGGTACTGTGGTTATGTGGTACTGTGGTCCTGTGGTTATGTGGTACTGTGGTTATGTGGTACTGTGGTCCTGTGGTCCTGTGGTCCTGTGGTTATGTGGTACTGTGGTCCTGTGGTCCTGTGGTCCTGTGGTTATGTGGTACTGTGGTCCTGTGGTCCTGTGGTCCTGTGGTTATGTGGTACTGTGGTCCTGTGGTTATGTGGTTATGTGGTACTGTGGTTATGTGGTACTGTGGTCCTGTGGTACTGTGGTACTGTGGTTATGTCGTACTGTGGTTATGTGGTACTGTGGTACTGTGGTTCTGTGGTCCTGTGGTCCTGTGGTACTGTGGTACTGTGGTACTGTGGTACTGTGGTCCTGTGGTACTGTGGTCCTGTGGTCCTGTGGTACTGTGGTACTGTGGTACTGTGGTACTGTGGTCGTGTGGTACTGTGGTACTGTGGTACAGTGGTACTGTGGTACTGTGGTACTGTGGTCGTGTGGTACTGTGGTCCTGTGGTACTGTGGTACTGTGGTACTGTGGTACTGTGGTCGTGTGGTACTGTGGTACTGTGGTACTGTGGTCCTGTGGTACTGTGGTACTGTGGTACTGTGGTACTGTGGTCCTGTGGTACTGTGGTACTGTGGTACAGTGGTCGTGTGGTCGTGTGGTACTGTGGTACTGTGGTACTGTGGTCCTGTGGTACTGTGGTACTGTGGTACTGTGGTACTGTGGTTATGTGGTACTGTGGTACTGTGGTCCTGTGGTCCTGTGGTACTGTGGTACTGTGGTCGTGTGGTACTGTGGTACTGTGGTCGTGTGGTACTGTGGTACTGTGGTCCTGTGGTACTGTGGTCCTGTGGTACTGTGGTACTGTGGTCGTGTGGTACTGTGGTTCTGTGGTCGTGTGGTACTGTGGTCGTGTGGTACTGTGGTACTGTGGTCCTGTGGTACTGTGGTCGTGTGGTACTGTGGTTCTGTGGTCGTGTGGTTATGTGGTACTGTGGTCGTGTGGTACTGTGGTACTGTGGTCCTGTGGTCCTGTGGTACTGTGGTACTGTGGTCGTGTGGTACTGTGGTACTGTGGTCGTGTGGTACTGTGGTACTGTGGTCCTGTGGTACTGTGGTCCTGTGGTACTGTGGTACTGTGGTCGTGTGGTACTGTGGTTC
>NC_137677.1:32172331-32173343 GCF_963989245.1 Nansenia antarctica | reverse complement strand
CAAGGACACTTCGACATGTGGCCAGCCGGGGCTCGAACCGCCGATCTGCCGACCTTGCGATCATTAGACGGCGGCTCTACCTCCTGCGCCTTGGATTTCTATATAGTGTCATCTTCCCCGGACACCTCAGTCCAGTTCCCTCCTTATCAAGCCTGCCAACTGACGACACCGTCACATCCCTAACACCAACACCCCCCCCACCTTCCTTCCTGAAGCGTTTGACTACTTACCGTCTCAGCAGAAGCGGTGGTAATAAGATCAAACTTGCTCCCCTGCAAACCCCAACCTTTGTTTTATCTGATGGAGGCATGAAATGAGCTTCTATTAATACCCCCCCCCCCCCCCCCCCCACAGCCCCCCCTCCATCTGGCTGGCTGGCTCCCTATGGAGCCAAGCTCTGAAAAGGTTAGACGCAGCAATTACGCAGGTGGAATTTGAATGGGGGGGGGGGGGTGTTGGGGGTGTTGAGGAGGAAAGATGAGATGATGATTCTGCCTTGATCACAGGGTCTGAACAAGGTGTTATCTGCAGCTGTAGAGAGACACAGGGGGTGCGTGTGGGGGGTGGGGGGGGTGGGGGGGGGAGGGGGGGGACGGTGGCTGCCAGACTGCTGGTAATGACTCGTCTTGTTTTTAGAAGCGGAGAGAGAGAGACAGAGAGACAGAGAGAGAGAGGAGCTTTTTTTCAAAGAAGCGCCAATTAGAGGAGGACTTGTTCAGCTCTGTAGCCTTAGCGTTAGCCGCTATCGCTAGTTATGACAGCGACCAATCAATATTGAATAAGAGAGAGATGACCACACACACACACATTCTTGCACCTATACAGAGACACACGCACACACAGAGATACATTCTTGCGTGTGTGTACACCTATAGAAAGATACACACACACACACACTCACCACTCAAATTTCATTGTGTTGCCCGGGTTTAGAGGCTGTCTACTCTAACTGGCCTCTATTTTTGGAGGCTGTCTACTCTAATTGGCCTCTATTTCATAGGTTTAGAGGCTG
>NC_137677.1:32164831-32167331 GCF_963989245.1 Nansenia antarctica | reverse complement strand
GCCCCGTCCCTCTGGAACGCCCTCCCCAACCACATCAGGCAGGCCAACACCCTCCCAACACTTAAACAGGCCCTCAAAACCCACCTCTTCAAGCTCGCCTTCACCAGTTAACCCTCTCCCCCTCCCCTCCCCATGTGTCCCCAGCACTACCTTAATTAGGCCCCTATACTTTATTTTATTTATTTTTTGTTTATTTTATTATTACTACTCAATCTTTTCTTTACTTTTGTAAAGCGTCTTTGAGTGTCTAGAAAAGCGCCATATAAGTATAATGTATTATTATTATTTCAAGGTTCAGTTGTGAACAAACAGAGTGATACATGTAGGGGCGGCTGGGGTTCAGGAGGTAGAGCCTCCATCCGGCGTCTAAATATCACAAGGTCAGCAGATTGGCGGTTCGAACCCCGACTGGCCACGTGTCGAAGTGTCCTTGGGCAAGACACTAACTGAACCCCAAATTGCTCCCAGTGAGCGGGCCGGCGCCTTGCATGGTAGCTTGCGGCCGTCGGTGTGTGAATGTGTGTGTGAACGGGTGAATGAGAGGCCGTTGTAAAGCGCTTTGGAATAAGGAGATATGTAATGGAGTCTGGCTCTATATAAGTCGGTCCATTTATATAACTTTAAAAAAACATCTCAGGAGGGCCGCAGACCAATCAAAGAGCTTCAATGCAAACATGTTTTCCTTGAGGAGAGGGAAAAGGGCGGCGCGGCTCGATAATGATCACCACATCACAACAAAGAGAAGTGTGTTCAGGTGGGAACGCGGGAATAAACATGTCTGCTACTGATGGAGAACGACCTGAGTGATGCTGCGTCTCAACATGTTCCCATGGAGATAGACAGACTTCCTCTGAACTAGTTGCATAAACCAATCGATTTTAATGAACACTACAACAGCCGTGCCTATTTTACCTACTAGTAGAACCGCCTTGGGGGTCAAATAGACCCCCTTTTTAGAATGTAAATCTGCTATTTACACAGAGAGATCACTAGAGGGCCCTTCTTTTTTTTGCCTGCCTCCTACACAGAAAAACTGCAAAACAGCTTTATACTATCTTATCCTGAAATGATTTAGAAAATGTAACGATATAGAACGCACATATCTAGTAAAAGTCATGAAAGGAGGGTCCTGACATTTGATCGAGTGCAAAGATTTACTCACAGGGCTCACCGTGACCCCTCGCGGCTCTTCTAGTGTTAATGATTTAAAACATCAGCTAAGACGTACCTCCTCCCTGGCCTTTGACCTGAGGTGAGCCTGCCTCCCTAAGACGTACCTCCTCCCTGGCCTTTGACCTGAGGTGAGCCTAAGACGTACCTCCTCCCTGGCCTTTGACCTGAGGTGAGCCTAAGACGTACCTCCTCCCTGGCCTTTGACCTGAGGTGAGCCTGCCTCCATTAGCTAAGACGTACCTCCTCCCTGGCCTTTGACCTGAGGTGAGCCTGCCTCCCGACAATGCACTTTTCTGCGCTTTTATTTCTGCACCTGTTGTATTCAGTATCGCACCTTGTTTTTGTTTTAGTGTATTTTTATGTGTTGTTTTATTTTACTAGTCTTTTATCTGTTTAACAACTGTTTTGTCGTTGTAAATGTGCTATATAAATAAACCTGACTTGACTTGATTTCAGAATCATGTTGATGAGCGATTATTACAATGAAAAAACAGGAGCAAGAAACTGAAACTGGAAAGGGCCTTCCCCAAACTGTTGCCACAAAGTTAGAAGCATACAATTCTCCAGAATCGCATTGTGTGCTGTAGCGTTAAGATTTCCCTTCACTGGAACTAAGAGGGCCTAGCCCAAACCATGACATCAGCCCCAGACCATAGTTGTGTTGTTACAGCCGTAGTGTGTTTGTGTACGGCCTTCTGTGTGTTCTGTTTGTTTCTTGTGTTTTCTCCCAGGTGATTGTCCTTCCTCCCTGCCTATCGCCATGGTGATGGCCTGATTGGGCACAGGTGTGCTCAGGTGTGTTCAATCACTCAATCAAGGTGGAGGCGGAGGAGAAAAGGCTGGGAGAGACACTGGTACCAGGTAGCAGTGGGGATTACTCACCCAATCCGTTGCGTTGTTGCAGTATTTTGGCTTGACTAGCGAGGTTGTGTTGTGATTCTCAACAACGTTGAAACGTAGTTCCGTGTTTCAAAAGAAAAGTCTGAACATTTTGATTGGCTGACGACATGAGGACCAAATGACTAGAGCGTGTCACTATTGTTATAGTGTCCCCTAGATCCTATGGGGTTGTAACAGTGTCCACATCCTTCTGTCCATATAGAAGATGTCATGTCGCTTTGAGGAATAAAATACTTAATATGGGAGTTACACATGTTCGCTGTGTCAACCGCTCATGAATATTCATATTGCCCTCTCACCTAGGTGGTCGCTGAGTGGCTCCCGCTCATGAATACAATCAATATTCATCACCCTACACTTCCGTACTGAGAATGAACCCACATGTGGTGTATCTGGTCAATTATTCACCATCTTTGGCGTGGCTCTC
>NC_137677.1:32144831-32159831 GCF_963989245.1 Nansenia antarctica | reverse complement strand
AGTGTTGCATGACATTAAAGACTGCATTGATCATAATCCAATTAATGAAGAAGGAAAAAAAAAAACGGGAAAAAAAAACGCTTGCTTCATTAAATACATTAAAATCAAACTGTAATCAAATCCCTGAATTCTGAGAACTGAGAACTGATGAAGTGTACACATTTAAAGATCTAATAACAAAAATTTCTCTCAGTTAACATAATTAATTTGCCGTCTTTTTTGATAAGTGGTAATGACTTGGAGATTATTGGTTTAGATGAATAGTTTTGTTGTGTTGCAGGGAGACGCTGTGAAGAGGGAGACCAGGGAAACATTATCCTACTTTCAAACTTCCTGAGGAAATGTAGAAGCGAAGTGTTTTCTTTAAAAAAAATAATAATAATAAGATAATTAGACTCTAGTATAAACGAATTACTGCCGCTTTAATTCCCTTTTATATTAAACCTCCTTATAGTAATAAGAGAACATCTCAAAGGAGATGTTTTTAAGCAGGGGAGTGAGGCACATTCCTAATTAAAAGGTGCGGTAAAATTCTTCCTCGTTCGAGGACCATTTGAACAACAGACAGACAGCAGACACGGCAGGTACAGTTGCCATGGTGAAGCGAGTGATTGTCACACCTTCTGCATGGACAGTATGGCAACAGGAAAGGAGCATATAGCATCGCATTCCTCCAGGGAAGACTTTATTGGATCGGAGCTATCTAGCTAGGGTGTGTGTTGTCATGTAAATGGTAAACGGACTGCACTTATATAGCTATGCCTTTATCCAAAGCACTTTACAATGACCTCTCATTCACCCGTTCACACACACACACATTCACACACCAATGGCGAGGTAGGCAAGCTACCATGCAAGGCGCCGGCCCGCTCACTGGGAGCAATTTGGGGTTCAGTGTCTTGCCCCAAGGACACCTCGACATGTGGCCAGCCGGGGCTCGAACCGCCGATCTGCCAACCTTACGATCATTAGACGCCGGCTCTACCTCCTGCACCACAACCGCCCAGCCTCATCCACTCAGACTGGAGATTAACACTAGAACAGCCATGAGAGTATGTGAGTAAAGAAACATGTTATATCTTTGCACTCGATCAAATTTCAGGACCCTCCTTTCATGACTTTTCCTAGATATGTGCGTTCTACCACCCAGTATCCTTACATTTTCAAAACCACATCAGGATAAGCTAGTATGAAGATATTTCACAGTCGGCGCGCCAGCTAGTGGTCGTTGTGTGTAAATAGCAGCTTCCCATTGTAAAGACTCTGGTCATTTGACCCCCCGAGGTAGCTCTGATAGTAGGTAACATAGACACGGCTGTTCTGGTGGTAAGAGTTACAAGTTAAGAACCAGACGAGAGGATATATTCTTCGTCTTCTCCGATGGGAAAAACAAGAACATGTAAAAGAAAAACTTTTCTTAGTTTCCTCGTGCGACGTTATGAGCGCTGTGAGACGAGGTGGTGGTTGCGTTCGGGCGCGGCTCACCTCAGGCTCCGTCTATCCCCTCAGCGGCTGAGACTGACTCTCTTCTCCCTCTCCTCCTCTCCCTCTCCTTCTCCTCCTCCTCCCTTCTCCCTCTCCTCCTCCCTCTCCTCCTCTCCCTGTCCTTCTCCTCCTCCTCCCTTCTCCCTCTCCTCCTCCCTCTCCTCCTCTCCTTCAGCGCCCTTCTAATGGTCTCAGAACAGCTTTCAGCCTGGGTGATTCTCTCTTTTTCATCATTTGATTATTTTAATGATCTCGTTCCAAAATCATAGTACACACACTACACTTGCACACACCCTCAGGCTACGAGCTATGGCTGAGCGCATTGTATGAATCTCATATCAGGCTCTCCGTAAAATGTGCAAGGAACACAATAGTGTGTGTGTCTGTGTGTGTGTGTGACCGTGTCTGTGTGTGTGTGCGTGCGTGCGTGCGTGCGCGTATGTGACCGTGTCTGTGTGTGTGTGACTGTGTGTGTGTGTGTGTGTGTGTGTGTGTGTGTGACCGTGTCTGTGTGTGTGTGTGTGTTTGTGTGTGTGTGTGTGTGTGTGTGTGTGACCGTGTCTGGCGTGCGTGTGTGTGTGTGTGTGTGTGTGTGAGTGTGACCGTGTCTGCGTGTGTGTGTGTGTGTGTGTGTGTGCGTCTGTATGGATTTCTATGGACAAACAAACCGTGTCTACCCTATCACCCCACAGAGAAGAGGTTACATAAAAAAAAGCCGCTATTACCATAACACAGCTCAGTGCATTATCAGTCAAACACAAGAGCCAGAGGGTGCTTGGCTGTGCCGTTTCATCATTGTACATTGAATTATCTGGATTAATTTAACGCATTTATGCCTGTGTGTTTTCCCCCTCATCTCTGAAGTCTCCAGTCTACTCGTTAGCAATGATTACACTAAGTGGGTCATCTAGAAGAGTTCTTTTTATCCCTCTCTACATGCCATTAGCATCCTTTTCAACTTCTTAAACAAAGTTTGTGGGGGGAAATATAATAATATAATGTGAGCGTGATTCACTCTGCAGATGCAGCGGTGGTGGTGGTGTCTGCAGGCTCTGAGACGCTGCAGACAAGAGGCTGACTCATGTAGAGGAACGGAGAGAGAGAGACAGAAGAGGGAGATAGGCAGAAGGAGGAGAGAGAAGGAGGAGAGAGACAGAAGAGGGAGAGAGACAGAAGGAGGAGAGAGAAGGAGGAGAGAGACAGAAGAGGGAGAGAGACAGAAGAGGGAGATAGGCAGAAGGAGAGAGACAGAATAGGGAGAGAGGCAGAAGGAGGAGAGAGAAGGAGGAGAGAGACAGAAGAGGGAGATAGGCAGAAGGAGGAGAGAGAAGGAGGAGAGAGACAGAAGAGGGAGAGAGACAGAAGAGGGAGATAGGCAGAAGGAGAGAGACAGAATAGGGAGAGAGGCAGAAGGAGGAGAGAGAAGGAGGAGAGAGACAGAAGAGGGAGAGAGGCAGAAGGAGGAGAGAGACAGGAGGAGGAGAGAGACAGAAGAGGGAGAGAGGCAGAAGGAGGAGAGAGACAGGAGGAGGAGAGAGACAGGAGGAGGAGAGAGAGAGAAGGAGAGAGACAGAAGGAGGAGGGAGAGACAGGAGGAGGAGAGAGAGAGAAGGAGGAGAGACACAGGAGGAGGAGAGAGACAGGAGGAGGAGAGAGAGGCAGAAGGAGGAGAGAGACAGAAGAGGGAGAGAGGCAGAAGGAGGAGAGAGACAGGAGGAGGAGAGAGACAGAAGGAGGAGAGAGACAGGAGGAGGAGAGAGACAGGAGGAGGAGAGAGACAGAAGTGTAGATGTCTCCTTTAGCACTAGAACAGCCATGGGTGGGGTCATTAACACTAGAACAGCCATGGGTGGGGTAATTTAACACTAGAACAGCCATGGGTGGGGTCATTAACACTAGAACAGCCATGGGTTGGGTCATTAACACTAGAACAGCCATGGGTGGGGTCATTAACACTAGAACAGCCATGGGTGGGGTCATTTAACACTAGAACAGCCATGGGTGGGGTCATTAACACTAGAACAGCCATGGGTGTGGTCATTAACACTAGAACAGCCATGGGTGGGGTCATTAACACTAGAACAGCCATGGGTGGGGTCATTTAACACTAGAACAGCCATGGGTGGGGTCATTAACACTAGAACAGCCATGGGTGGGGTCATTTGACCAAGTGAGTAAAAACTAAATTCTACCTTTGCACTCGATAACATTAGAGTAGAACACTACTTTACATTGTTACCTAGTTAACTAGAACACTACTTTACATTGTTAGCAGGCTCACACAACAAGCTGTGTTAGTCGACTAGCGACGCGTCGTTGATTTTCAACAACGCGGAAATATATATTCACATTTTCCGAAAGAAAAGTCTGGTCATTACATCAGATCCCGACATGAGGACCAAAGCATTAGAACGTGTCACATATAAGCTATTTTTCATTATACAACAGTTAGTTCCGACCAAGTAATTTGATTGGACAAGAGGCATTCCATGAGTGCTGATATCCAGTATAACAGCACTGGGACTATTAACTATATGTATCACTCCGAAATGACCGTTAATACAAAGTAGCTAGCCTGCAGATGTTTGTGTTCAGGTTACTAGGCAACAGTCCAGTTGCGGAACTATTTTTTGTTGACGGAGCCAAAATAAATTATTAAATAAACAAGCAAATCATAATCTGTCGTCACTTATTACTGTTAACTAATAAATGGCGCTGTAGAACTGTTGTATAAAAGCAATAAGACACTCGAGGTATAAGCTATTTTCCAGTGTTTTGTACAACTGTGGACGCAAGTTGTTTAGCTAATAAGTGACAGAAACTCGTCAGTCATATTAGAACTGGGCACGAATGACATGTCGTTGCTTTCAGTGAAATGAACATTATGAAAACGTAAAAACCCCCATCATCAGCTCATTAGAGGTGTTAATGAAGCATGGGTCTGTGTGTGTGCTGTCTCTCCGGTGTGAGGAGGTCACTGGGCTTGTTTGTTGTGTGTTTCTTGTGCGTGTCTACCCTTGAATCAGACATTTTGAAGTCAGACTTTTCGGATTCAAATCGATACTGAGATCCAAGCGTCCTCGAGACCGATACACGATAGCAGACAGATGTCAGTTTCTGATAAAAAAAGGGAAAAAAAGAAGAAAAAATACTTTCTTGGTTGAGTGATCTCTGAGTAATAGAGTCAAATTGATTTTCTTTATTTTTATTTTTATTTTTATTTTTTATACAATATCCCCCTGGTCTCCCCTCCACAGCTCTTAACACATTCACGGCGTATCCACACCCTCCATGTCTGTGTCTGAACCAAACTTCCTCCTTATTACTAACAGTAAACAGCGCATACTAATCCTATGACATGCTATTAGGCCCGTACTGTTTAGTAAGCATGTATGCAGTAAGCGAAACATATTCCTGCTACAGATTAGGTGGTCTGTAACTGGACCGTGTTGTATTATGGTAATTGGTTCCAACTCCTGACTCCATTACCTGCTCCACTGAGTTGTGGCGTCGCGATTAGAGAGAGCGTCTTGAATAGCGTACAGTGAGTTCATACTACGTGGAAAATAACTAATCTATTATGACATCATGGCGTTCTATACATACTAAACGTCTGGAAAATGTGCATACTGCTAAACAGCCTCATCCTGCATACTGCAGACCGCCTACTGAATAGATTGCAGTATTCAGAGTATTCAGACCAGGGACTCCTGTGCTTTCCTCTGCTCTAGAACAGGTTGTTCTGTGCTGTTACTGTGTATGGCAGTCCCAACAGAGGAGATATGGCGGTGAAGTCGTTAGCCAGCTCGTTAGCACTTTGCCTAATTGCTGTGTAATTGATCTGGGAGGTTCTAAGAGGCGTGAACCTCGGGGTTATGGTGGCAGAGTCTCTGGGGACGGGGACGGGGGGGTTGTGTGATGGGGACGGCGGGGGACGGCGGGGGGGGGGGGGGTTGTGTGATGGGGACTGCATTCTGTATCAAGGGGCAGTTGTGGTTCAGGAGGTAGAGGCTGGTGGAGGTAGAGGCTGTGGTTCAGGAGGTAGAGGCTGTGGTTCAGGAGGTAGAGGCTGTGGTTCAGGAGGTAGAGGCTGTGGTTCAGGAGGTAGAGGCTGTGGTTCAGGAGGTAGAGGCTGTGTCTCAGGAGGTAGAGGCTGTGGTTCAGGAGGTAGAGGCTGTGGTTCAGGAGGTAGAGGCTGGTGGAGGTAGAGGCTGGTGGAGGTAGGGGTAGAGTGTCTCAGGAGGTAGAGCGCCGTCTAATGATCGCAAGGTCGGCAGTTTGGTGGTTCGAACCCCGGCTAGCCACATGTCGAGGTGTCCTTGGGCAAGACACTGAACCCCAAATTGCTTCCAATGAGGGGAGCATGCCTATGTTCCCCGGGTCCTATGTTCCCCGGGTCCTATGTTCCCCGGTTCCCCACTTCCGAAAAAGGGTTCTATGTTCCCCGCTTCCGAAAAAGGGTCCTATGTTCCCCGCCTGCCGTTGTGTCAAGCGACCCCATGTGTCGTTATGTGGTACTGCATGAGAGTTTGACTCTTTTTTTTTTCTTCTTTTTTTGGGGGTCTTAAGATGACTTGGAAATAATGAAGAACACAATGAATGTCATAGTATTGTCTCAGCATTTTATATAACTCCCTAGATAGATCATTTTCTAGATGGAATTGAACATCTTATATTCCTAAAAGAACACCAGTGATATATATATACACATTATTACATATTTTTTCTATATTTTTGTCAAACGAAATCAAATAAATACAGTAGAGATATCAATCCAAAATATAGGCTTTTATTGCAACCAACAACAACAACAAAAACATGTGTTTGCAAACATGGTGTTTGTTTCCAAGACCAAGCATCAAAATGCCAATCTATGAGACAATACTGTACATCCCATTGGCAGGACGTCACGTAACAGCGCAGTGTGTCTCTAGGTTACAGTGTCACATATCCCATAATATAATCCCTAAGTAACTAGCCAGTTTCCGTAGCACAGTGAGTGACGTCTTCGAAATCGAAAACCCTGCTGTGCGGTTTTGAGCGACATTGAAAAATATGCTTTTCGTATTATATCTCGTTAACGGTACATGACTATGACTCCATTCAAAGTTAAGTTTGTTTAGCATGCTATTGTGATCATGGGGAAATTTAGTTTGGAATTATAACCCATTGTGACCCTGAGATATTCGTCCATAAGCGACGGCCCTGCTGTGCGGTTTTGAGCGACATTGAAAAATATGCTTTTCGTATTATATCTCGTTAACGGTACATGACTATGACTCCATTCAAAGTTCAGTTTGTTTAGCATGCTATTGTGATCATGGAGAAATTTAGTTTGGAATTATAACCCATTGTGACCCTGAGATATTCGTCCATAAGCGACGGCCCTGCTGTGCGGTTTTGAGCGACATTGAAAAATATGCTTTTCGTATTATATCTCGTTAACGGTACATGACTATGACTCCATTCAAAGTTCAGTTTGTTTAGCATGCTATTGTGATCATGGAGAAATTTAGTTTGGAATTATAACCCATTGTGACCCTGAGATATTCGTCCATAAGCGACGGCCCTGCTGTGCGGTTTTGAGCGACATTGAAAAATATGCTTTTCGTATTATATCTCGTTAACGGTACATGACTGAGACTCCATTCAATTTTTAGAGTGTTCAGCATGCTATTGTGATCATGGAGATCATGGAGAAAGCCTGATTAGTCACTTTTACAACGAGGTATGACTTGTAAGGATCATGCATTTGTGGAATGAGCAACACAGCTAAACGTGTGGGTAGCGGCCCAACATTTGCAATTGTATGCATGGATTAAAGAAATATTTTTTCTATATTTTGGTCAAACGGAATCAAATAAATACAGTAGAGATACCAATCAAAATAGGCTTTTATTGCAACCAACAACAACAACAAAAAAACTATGTTTGTGCAAACATGGTGTTTGTTTCCAAGACCAAGCATCAAAATGCCAACCTATGAGACAATACTGTACATCCCATTGGCAGGACGTCACGTAACAGCGCAGTGTGTCTCTAGGTTACAGTGTCACATATCCCATAATATAATCCCTAAGTAACTAGCCAGTTTCTGTAGCACATAGAGTGTGACGCATCCTCTTTCACACATCAAATCCTCGGGGGATCCTGGCATACAGAGATGTAGTCTCTTTCACTCTAGTGTTTTAGTAGTCAGGCACAGCAACAAACAGCAACAAACATAATAACAATAACAATATTTAGGCCAATAACAATAACAATAACATAATAATAACAATAACAATAATAATAATAATAATAACAATAACACAATTAGGCCAATAACAATAATAATAATAACAACAACATAGGCCAAAGTGCTATCAAAATAAATGTGGAAATCTAGCCCATACGGACGCTACGGCTGACAGCCCTCCAGTACGAAGCCAGATGTCTGAGGCCCTGCATGTACTGTCCTTTCAGCCTCAGTAGACGGGCCTCCAACTCCCTCCACTTCCGTCTCCTTGTTGGGGGAGCGTGGCCTCTGTCTGCCATCCCCAGCTTATCCTCTGCAAGCGTTTGCTGATCCTTCAGGTGCCGAAGGAATTTCCAAAGTGAAGGATGGCGCACTTGGACAGCATCGTTCAGAGTACGATGATAAGCTAGAACAAAAATACAGAATTATAACTTATTAGCCTATTAATGGCCTATTAATGTGCAAACTGGTTCTACATCTGCAAGCTGATCTACTAACGGTGTGCAGTGAGGATTGTTGATCTTTCCAATGTAGAAGATAGCGGGCCTTATTTTAAGTATAGCCGAAAACAAGTATATCTCAACTTCCCCTGTGTGTGAACTTCAATTAGTATTCGTTATTTGGGATCTTAGTAAATCAGGCCCTAAATGTTATTAGTTTGGCATGAACATTTTGACATTGAACATTTTCCCCTCTGTGTCTCCTCCTTTCACAATTTTAAATCCTTTGTTAATCCTTTCTCAATCACGGTGCCCGCCCATGATTGGACTGATGTTACGTCCATCATCATTAGCGCGCCTTAATCCTTTCTCAATCACAGTGCCCGCCCATGATTGGACTGATGTTATGTCCATCATCATTAGCGCGCCTGTACGTGGCAACTCGTCCACCTGTTTAAAGAGCCCTCCTGTCCTCTGCTGTGTTTGATGTTTCGTTAATTTTTGTTTCGGCTCATAGTTAAACCTATACTCGATATACGCACAGGCCCAGAGGTGATAGGATAAGAATGAATTAACCCATAATTAGCAGACAATATTATATTAACAATATAAAATAATTAACTTAATACTTCAGATTTAGTTATTAGATGAAATTATATATTTTTTGTTCAGATCTGTCATTGTTACACTTACATTCAACATGGTTATTGGTCCTTTGCTCCATGTTTCTTTCGAACACATTCCACATCGCTGGTGGGAAGGCCGCTCCAGGATGGACATATGTGTTACGAACATACGCGAGGAAGTCTTGTATGGGTGGTTCCTCAGGGCACGCCTGGTGTTTCTGTGGTTGAGGAGAAGATCAAAATTGATCTGGACCAGAGGCAGAGGCAGGTGTCCTAAGGCCATCACCTTGAGATGAGATGAGATGAGATGAGATGAGAGATGAGATAACGTTTATTGCCATTTATGCATACACATTAAGCATACACATATAGGAATTTGATTTGGCGTTACAGTAAGAGCATTTCTAAATGCAATGCAAACAAAACAACACAGGACAGACAGCAGTGCAGACAGAACACAACAAACCTTGTGGATGACTGCTGCCAGTGGATGGTCATGACGGAATGGACCAGCCAATCCAAGTGCCTGTACCCTCTTCCACAAGGCTTGGTTGAAATGGAAGTAGCATCCTCCGATTCAGGCTTGTGGCAACCCCGTTTCAAGAGCAGTTTTCAGCGCTTGCTCAAAGTCACAGATGACTTTACGCGGACGCCAACTGTGGTGGGTGATTCTCCTGACTGACGTTTTGACACACTGGAACACTTGTCGGTAGTGTCCAATTGTACGTTGCTCCATGAGGACATGTACAAGGGGGACAACGAAGCCATGAATGTCCCCGAGTATAGTAAATACTTGGTTGTATGGGCGTGGGCACGACTTGAATGTAGCATCCATGTATAATGTCCTGCAGTGTCGCAGCTGTCTCAGGTTGTCCTCTGTGGAAAACACTGCTATGCCCCACTCACTGTCTTGGTGCAGGAGGAAGTGGTCTCTGGCCCATGTCTCAGCCCATTGACCGTCGATCCTTACATCATCAACGGTAGCTGGGATGGGAGGGATTACTGCAGCTCTGGCTCTGGCCATAACAGACCTAACTGAGGAGAATCTTTGAGGAGGTCGCCCCCGACCTCCACGCTGGATGGGACGGCCCCGCTGTAGACCTACGCACTCAGCATTGTAAATGCGTTTGATTGGTACTGTGGGTTCTCTCACCACCTCTCCAGTAATCACTTGGCGAAATTGCGCATTGTTCACCATTTGTGTATCGGGGGCATGCACATGTTCGTAGACCTCCCGAACTTCTATGTTGGGATTGACCCCCTCTACATCAAAGATGTTTGTAACCAGAACTGTCCGGCAGTCTTCTCTCCAACACCGCCACCGAATATTCTGTAAATTTGTGCGGTGTTTGTGGTACCTAAAATTATCCAGAACTAATATTTTCCCCCCTCGGTCTCCAGTAATTATTTGAGCCATTGTCACTACGCATGTGTTACGAACATACCGGTATGTGACGAAGTCTTGTAACTCAAGCTCAATTACAATTGAGCTTAAAACAATTGATAGGGGGTGTTACGCCCTCTGGTGACTCGGAGTAGAAGGGCGCAACAGAGACATACTAAATATCAGAGTGCAACATTGTCCCCTGAAACATACAAGTATATTATATCAATGTGTTTCTATGCAGTATCAATAGCATCTAATTTAGATTTTTTATTTTAGTTGTTTATCTAAAGAAAATAATATTTTAAAATAATGAATTATCTAAAACAATAAATTAAAAACAATATAAATGATATGCTACATTTAGCATATCATGCTACAATGATATGTACATTTCAAGCCTGCAAACTGCGACACTTTAAATGAATGTGCAATAACACTATGTGCAATATGACAACCCTAGTCGTCTATCTGTACAGTATAGTATAGTGGATAGTGTACATAGCCTTTATTTATGTAAACCAGCTCCTTCCCTTCTTGTTTTTTTTAGTTTTTTTTCCTTTCCTAGCACCAGGGGAGCCACCCCTCCTAAATTTCGTTGTTTGGTACCTGTACTATAGCAATGACAATAAAGACCATTCATTCATTCATTCATATTGTTTGATGGACAGTGTTTCTTGTAGGGATGCACGGTGATGTGAATTGCTGTTAATATCATAGCGCATCCCTAATGAATGTATTAGTGTGTGTGTGTGTGTGTGTGTGTGTGTGTGTGTGTGTGTGTGTATGTAGGCATGTGTGTTTTGTCTTATTATTATCTTTTTGTTGTGTTGTCGTTGGGCGTTGCCGCACAATGGTGGGTGGGGGGGGGGGGGGGGTGAATGTTTGAATCTTTGGAAACATAATTAAAAAAATAAAAAAAATTGATATAGAGTTAGTAGATTTGTGACAGCCCCCCAGTGTGTCTGAATTGGCAGGGGCGTGTCCAGGGGGGGGCCAGGGGTGGCCCGTGCCACCCCTGAAATCTGATTGGCCACCCTAGGTGCCACCCTGATTGATTGGCTATCTGCCTAGTCACTCAGAGCAGAGGCCACTTCGCACCACGAGACAAACTTTTCGAACAGAACACCTTTTTGATCAGCGGTGAGGTTTGATTGATTGATTGAAAACTTTATTAGAATGTTTGCAGAAGTAGGTACATGAAAGTACATATGGCAGGTGTGCTGGTCTTGGCGCTCCTGAAGAAATGTGAGTACCATTAATGGTTAGACTTTTGCATAGCTACATATAGGCTACGGTGTTGTGCTAGTGGTTAAAACGTTTTAGCTGTAACATTATATTTTGTAGTAGGCTACTCTGGTCTCTCATCATCCGATCTCAGCTTGCTAGTAAACCTGTCGTCGAAATGCTAGCTAATGCTAACGTTAGGCTATAGGCTAGGTAACGTCAGCTATATACATTTGAATGCTTGAGTATGTTTTGTTTGTGTATTGTGCAAGTTATAAAGTGACATGTGTTATGTGATGGTTAATGTTACAGTATGAAAAGAAATCAGAGCATTCAGGGTTTCTTCCAAAGAAAAAACCCCAAAAGGACAGAGCAGCAGGACAGAGAAGCCAGAGCTAATGTTAGTCAGTCAGAGGATGAGCCAGCTGGAGGATGTAGACCCAGTTAGCCCACAGCAAGAGCCTCCAGCTTCTGCTGTACACATGGGTATGTATGTAACATTCTGATAGCTCCAGATGTATTTTTAGTAAGCACTTATTTGATAACCGTGATAATGTAACATTGTGATTAATTGCTATACATTTAAACTAAAGCCGAATCTTGTCGATTAAGCCTGTAGGGGTATTCATATATTGTATTCATTTGAGTTTGGTAGCTAACATCGGCCTACTTACAAAAAAGGCTGATTTTGTCATTATGACCATTTCTGTGATTTTGTAGAGTCAAACAAGGATACTGATGATGAAGGCTGCACATCAGCTTCACCTGCACATCAGGGTATGTTGTACAGTATACAATACATACAATATAAGCCATCTACTTCTCTGCTTTCAGGTTGTTATGAATACAACTATTACTACTATTACTATTACTACTACTATTAAATTGATACAACTATTACAATTCCTGCATTGCTTTTTTCAATTACCTGTTTACTTCAGTAGATGTGGCTTTGAATTTCTCGTAATCTGATTTCATTATTTGCCAAAACCAAGTTTACAATGGCAGCTTCCTGTACCCCGGTGAACATTTGGCATTTTTTCCCCCACAGTAGAGTAAATTGTACAGGAAACTTGAAACTTTACAGTTAAGAGAAGCAATTAGAAAAAATTGTAAGAAAAAGAAAGGAGAGGCAGCTAGTTTTTTATGTTAATGTAACATAAGAATTATTGTTTTTCCTTGTACCTGTACAGTGTACAGTGTTTTTTGTTTTGTTTTGTGTTACAATTGGAGTGCCTGCATGTTATAGTGTACAAAATATGCTGGTTTGTTTAAAGAATAAAAAACATCTGAGTTTAATATTACATTTGTATGGAGCCACTCTGTTGTGTTGTGATTGGTAGCACTGGGACTTTTAAACAGGGATTGTTATTTTAGGGTGTGTTCTCACTAGAACATTTGCTTCACTTGGAATCAGAGTTTAGGATGAAATTCGCTTTGCTCTGCGTTGTTTGGAGCTGTGAGAACGCACATTCGAAGTCACTCCCGGAGCAAACAACCAACACATGCTCCGGCGCTTGAAAAGGGTGGTTTCGCTCCGGTTAGAAACGACGCATCGAGGCTGTCCATAGGAAAACAACAGTGCATGCGTGTTGATCTGGATAAGAGCGGGACGAACGGGCAGTTTTCTATTTTCCTGACCAATCAACTACCACATCTGTTGCTTCAATTGCCTATGTTACTTTGTTTACATAAAGGGCTGTGAGAACGCAAATCAGAAATAATTTATGCAACAATGTTGCAAACTTATCCGCTTGCTCTGGGTCATGATTCAGATTTTCATGTAAGAACATGACCTTAGTAGCCCAATTAAAGTATACAATGGGGAGTGGAGACAGAAATGGTAATAAAAAGCACAAAATGGTGTGTACAAATTCACCAGAATGCAGGGAATTAAGTGTTAAATTCTCAAAATTGTGCCACCCATGCATAACAAGGTGCCCCACCTGGGCCACCCCAGTGAAAAAGGTCTGGACACGCCACTGTGAATTGGAGTCCTAGTATACTGTACTTCCAAATGGTTTAGCATGGGGGGTCAGGTTCAGTACTAGATTTGGGCCGAGGTCCAATAGTGTCCTACCTACAAAAGGTTTTGTACATATAATCATTTTGTTCATATAATAATGTTGTACACATAGTAATCCACAGTATGATTATGTATTTGTGTATGTTGTAAAAAAAAAAAAAAATATATATATATATATATAATTATGTATTTGTGTATGTTGTTTAAATTTTTTTAAATAAAAATAAAAATCATGCAGTACTACATAACGACACCTGGGGTCGCTTGACACAACGGCAGGCGGGGAATATACGGAAGCGGGGAACATAGAACCCTTTTTCGGAAGCGGGGAACATAGAACCCTTTTTCGGAAGAGGGGAACATAGAACCCTTTTTTTTTTTTTTGCTAAGAAACCGGGGAACATAGGACCCGGGGAACATAGGACCCGGGGAACATAGGGATGACCCCGCCACGGGGACTATGCTAAGCTATCTTCCAGAGTAACTATGCTAAACTAGCTGCCAGAGTAACTATGCTAAGCTAGCTGCCAGAATAACTATGCTAAGCTAGCTGCCAGAATAACTATGCTAAGCTAGCTGCCAGAGTAACTATGCGTAGCTAGCTTCCAGTGACTACGCTAAGCTAGCTTCCAGTGACTATGCTAAGCTAGCTGCCAGAGTAACTATGCTAAGCTAGCTGCCAGAGTAACTATGCTAAGCTAGCTGCCAGAGTACAACACCCAGGCTACAGGTGGGGGAGGGGCTCTGAGATGATGAAGTTGTCCCTACACACTGATCCAAGTTCAGTTTTGAAGTTCCACCTGTCATTGTTAAAGTTTGGGTTTGTATTTTAAAGGGCAGAAAGGAGACCTTTGATTCCATATGGGAACCATTCATTCTCTTTTTTGAAAAGGTGGATATGTCTGGCGGGGGGGGGAGATAACTGTCTGTAGGTGTCCTTTGTGATGAGAGGGGGGAACGGAATGTTCTGGCGTTGGGGGGGTTAAAAAAAAAGTTTACAATGTAAGGTTCTGACCGACTTTCTGATGTAGGCCTACCTATGTTAATGTTGTAAACATAAAATCAATCAAAACATTGTTAAATTGTTTATAAAGCCCTTACTGGCACAGCACCAGAATATCTGAAATACCTTGTCCTAGCATATCAGCCCAATAGAGCTCTCAGGTCTTCTGCTAGCATATCAGCCCAATAGAGCTCTCAGGTCTTCTGACGCTGATTTTCTCTGTGTACCACACGTACAAAAGAAGAGATTTGGTGAGGCTGCATTCTCATAATACACCCAGATTGTGGAATGCACTGCCAGTTTACATTAGGGATGCAACCTCAGCACGTTCAAGTCAAGACTAAAAACCCATCTTTTTAATATTGCCTTTAAATTACTATATTCATTTGTTTTAATTATATCAATGATTAAATGAGTATATAATGATTAAAGCGCTTTGAGCTGCAACGTTTGCAGGAAAAGTACTATACAAATAAAAAGTGATTATTATTATTATTATTGTTAGAGTGAGGGCTCGGGGAGGGTGATGCTACCTGTCGCTCAGCAGTGTGTGTGCGTGGTGCAGCTGCTG
>NC_137677.1:32137331-32142331 GCF_963989245.1 Nansenia antarctica | reverse complement strand
CTGTTCGACCCTGCTGGCTGCCTGTCCCGCCCTAATGCGAGCCACGGCCGCTGCTATTGGTTGATAGAACGACATGTAGAAATGTGATTGGCTGAGCGGGAAGCCTTTTCTAAAAAGCTGCTAGTTTGGTTGCAGTGCGCCGTAGAGCCCTACACGTGCCCATCTCTGAGCGCTCTGAACTTGGCCGGGCTCTGACGCAGACACAAAAAATAAAAGTGAGAGTGTCATCAAGAAAATGGAGAAGCTAAAAACTCAGCTAGCAAAGACAGAGCTTTTGATAGTTTCCAATGTGTCTGGGTAAGCTGCATTGTAGAAGAATCTTGACAGTTCATGTACAGTGCAGAAATTGCAATACTATGCTATGATAGAAAGAACCCCGGTTCATCCCATCTGTAACATCATGTTGACCAATGCCCAACTTCTATGAGTGTTTTCCTTGTAGGCTATGCTTGAGTGACATATGTTTCAGTTTGTGGGCTCATTGTAATTGTTGCGTTCGCTTCGTTCGCTTCCTTTCAATACAGCTTATTTAATTTAGTTAAAATGAGTGCTAATACCATACCACCATACCAGAACATCACAGCAGGAACTGCGATCGTAATAAACCAGTCCTGAAAGTTCTCTGTCGCTTACCAATAATCGAACCTAGAGAAATCAGCTACGAATGTCCCCTCCCCTCGCAGGTTCATCACAGTATATTACATAAATGTATTACTGTTAAGTGTTGTTGTGGATGTTATCCCTAGTGCCATTCTGAGGTTAGCATTGCGATGTGTTTGCAAACTAAAATACGATCGCTTTTTTGTGATATGTTGCTCCTCTTGTGATGTCCTGGAAACGAACGCATCAGCTGCAGCGTCTTTTGTATTGATCAGCTGTCAGCTGTGTTATTACGGGTACGTTCGTAAAATGGTCAGTTCGCTCGGACAAAACCGTGTTTTCAGTCAGAGCGCCCATCTCTGAGCGCTCCCAGAGCGCAGAGCTCTGAACTTTGGAACTTTGTTATGTTTTGATATGAGAAATTCGAAGTGGTCAGTTTATGAAAATAATACCATAGAATACTAAATAAAATATTAAAATAATAGCCCCCTAGCGTTTGCCGCCATATTGTGACACCACCCACCCCCCCGGCCCCCCCAAAGTCCAATCAAAAATTAATAAATATTAGCATCATAAAACAGCAATTTGGAGAAATGCAACACCAGCACACTTAAAAAAAAACTACCAATGTTAGTTGTAATGTACAGTTCTGCAGCCTACTGTTTGTTCTGCATCGGACATGTGTGAAATTGCTGCTGTTCCGTAGCAGTCTGTTTGTATTCTCTGATGTTGTCTGAGTTTGTTTAACACTCAAAAACAGCATTTTTATTCACATTCACATTTCTGCTCTCTGGTAAACTAATGATAATGATATTCCAACTGCCCAGTTACATCCAATGTATTATTTGGCATTCAGTGACATGCTTTTTAAATTATATAACACAGAATATTAGTCAACATTAATATCTAGGGAAGAAAATAAGCCTACTTTTTTTGATGGGGGGGCGGTAAGAGGCCTGGATAATGGACAGGGGGGCGCTGGCCCAAAAAAGGTTGAGAACCACTGGTCTAAACTGTATTTTAATAACATCACAACATGCTGAGAGAACATCGACATGCTAAAAACACATAACTATGCATAACTAGATGAACACACAGTCCTTGCTTTTGAACACGTCCTAAAACGAAAGTATGTTAACAAGTCAAGTCTCCCATACCGGTAGCCTACGGCAAACGAGAACAGTGAATCCAATCCACAAATTACAAGTATTTAGTGATCGTTAAACTGTTGTTTATTATATTGAGTGGGTACTTGGTAAGTTGGTGTTATGAAAAAAAATGAAAACTAGATATTGTTTTCTAGATAAGTTTCACTTTCACTTTTTGACCCCTTCGAGTGAGCGTGCTGTTTGTAAGTTCACCAGTCGCTGCCAGAAATAGACACGGCTGCCCTGGTGTTAAACATCACTTTACGCCCAGGTGTTGAACCTCTATTAACAACACGGTTTTATAGCTGGAGTAAAAGAGACGAATGCAGCTCTGTTGCACGTTGCTTCCTAATTGGTTTAATTGGGCTTAAATAGACTTAAAAAAGCTGTTTCTCACATAACAGATAAAAGCTTTCACATCAACTTCAAAGCCGAGAACACATATAAAACATTCCCTTACAAGGTTCTAGAGCGGCGTTATACATAATCAATGGACTGAACATGATCCACGATGTAACTTAATGGAGGGCATGACAAAACGGTGTAAACCCGTAGCTTTTTCTACTCCCCCCCTCCTCCTCACCCCCCCCTCCTCCTCACCCCCCCCTCCCATTCTTGCTCTCCTCTCTCCTCCTCCCCATCCTGTGTTTCTATCTCTCATCCTCCTGTCATTTTGTGACGAGAAACCTCGATCTTCAATTATTGATGAGCTGCAGCATGTAGGATTATACGACTTAAAAAGTAATGAGGCGTCGTAGTAAAAAAAGGTTGTCTTGTATTGTTGTACTTACTGTCTCTCACACACTTTAACGCTGCCTCTACCTGCCTCTACCTGCCTCTTAGCTGCCTCTACCTGCCTCTTAGCTGCCTCTACCTGCCTCTTAGCTGCCTCTACCTGCCTCTACCTGCCTCTAGCTGCCTCTACCTGCCTCTACCTGCCTCTTCCTGCCTCTACCTGCCTCTACCTGCCTCTAGCTGCCTCTACCTGCCTCTTAGCTGCCTCTACCTGCCTCTTAGCTGCCTCTACCTGCCTCTACCTGCCTCTAGCTGCCTCTACCTGCCTCTACCTGCCTCTACCTGCCTCTAGCTGCCTCTACCTGCCTCTTAGCTGCCTCTACCTGCCTCTACCTGCCTCTTAGCTGCCTCTACCTGCCTCTTAGCTGCCTCTACCTGCCTCTACCTGCCTCTAGCTTCCTCTAGCTGCCTCTACCTGCCTCTACCTGCCACTACCTGCCTCTTCCTGCCTCTATCTGCATCTAGCTTCCTCTACCTGCCTCTTAGCTGCCTCTACCTGCCTCTACCTGCCTCTATCTGCCTCTACCTGCCTCTAGCTGCCTCTAGCTTCCTCTACCTGCCTCTTAGCTGCCTCTACCTGCCTCTTAGCTGCCTCTACCTGCCTCTACCTGCCTCTATCTGCCTCTAGCTTCCTCTACCTGCCTCTTAGCTGCCTCTACCTGCCTCTACCTGCCTCTACCTGCCTCTTCCTGCCTCTATCTGCATCTAGCTGCCTCTACCTGCCTCTTAGCTGCCTCTACCTGCCTCTACCTGCCCCTAGCTGCCTCTAGCTGCCTCTACCTGCCTCTACCTGCCTCTACCTGCCTCTACCTGCCTCAAGCTGCCTCTACCTGCCTCTATCTGCCTCTAGCTGCCTCTACCTGCCTCTACCTGCCTCAAGCTGCCTCTAGCTGCCTCTTAGCTACCTCTACCTGCCTCTTAGCTACCTCTACCTGCCTCTACCTGCCTCTACCTGCCTCTAGCTGCCTCTACCTGCCTCTATCTGTCTCTACCTGCCTCTATCTGTCTCTACCTGCCTCTAGCTGCCTCTACCTGCCTCTACCTGCCCCAAGCTGCCTCTAGCTGCCTCTACCTGCCTCTTAGCTGCCTCTACTGCCTCTACCTGCCTCAAGCTGCCTCTAGCTGCCTCTACCTGCCTCTAGCTGCCTCTACCTGCCTCTACCTGCCTCTAGCTGCCTCTACCTGCCTCTACCTGCCTCTACCTGCCTCTTAGCTACCTCTACCTGCCTCTACCTGCCTCTACCTGCCTCTACCTGTCTCTATCTGCCTCTGGCTGCCTCTAGCTGCCTCTTAGCTGCCTCTACCTGCCTCTACCTGCTTCTAGCTGCCTCTAGCTGCCTCTTAGCTGCCTCTTAGCTGCCTCTACCTGCCCCTACCTGCCTCTACCCGCCTCTAGCTGCCTCTACCTGCCTCTAGCTGCCTCTAGCTTTTGGGCTTCACAGGAAAGAAGCTCGATCCTCTTCTCTCTCTGGGCTTGACAGGGGAGTGGATGCAGAGAAGAGGGCGGTTGTGTCTCAGGAGGTAGAGCCGGTGTCTAATGATCGCAAGATTGGCAGATCGGCGGTTCGAGCCCTGGCTGGCCACATGTCGAAGTGTCCTTGGGCAAGACACTGAACCCCAAATTGCTCCCAGTGAGCGGGGCCGGCGCCTTGCATGGTAGCTTGCCGCCATTGGTGTGTGAATGTGTGTGTGAAGGGGTGAATGCGAGGCCGTTGTAAAGTGCTTTGGAATAAGACGCTATATAAGTCAGTCTATATAAGTCAGTCCATATACGTCAGTGTATTTACCATTTAGAAGACAAACCCAACGGAGGAAAACAAGAAAATAAAACAACACTACCAGGAAAAAAAACAATGGCAAAAAAACTAAAAAACACAACAGGGGGCTCCTGTGAGGTGTCGTGAGTTAGCGATGGCTAAAAGCCGCGGTTTGGGTTTGTTGACGCCTGAGCCAAGCGGGGATCTGTGGGCTCTGCGTCTGAGCGAGCGGGCCTTTGATAAGCCATGGAACCCACGCTCGTCTGCTGAACGGGCCGACGCTCACAGCCTGAACAGACAGCACTGGGTTCCTGTGTTTGACGACAGGATTGTTACATGTGTGACTCAAACAAGCCCTGTGTTTTACACGCGTGTGAACGTCAACAACAACGAATGATGTCGTCTCTTCAAAGATTACGGGGTTTTTTTCTTCTCAATTTGTATGTTTTATGTTTGCTGTTCTGTTCTTACAGCCTGCCATTGTTATCTGGGTTTTTTGGCTGCGGTTCCTTGTCAACAATGAGCTCTACACGGCTGGTGGTGTTTTATATAGCATGTTTTATATAGCATGTGTTTTATATAGCATGTGTGACACTTTGATAACGCAGCCAGTGAAGGGTTTGAGTGGCATTAGTCAAGCAATGCTCTCTCTCTTGTACGTTTCAAAAGCTGAAACTAATTAAAACTGAAATTCATTCAA
>NC_137677.1:32112331-32134831 GCF_963989245.1 Nansenia antarctica | reverse complement strand
GACGTGCATCTCTCTCTTGGCTCCTCCACACCAGCAAGCCGGGAGACCACAATGCACTGCAGTTTAGATTTTGCACAACAGGTGAGAAGGCAGCGCATTCTGAAGGCATTCAGACCCCTTCACCTTTTCCACATTTTGTTGTGTCGTAGACTCAATTTAAAATGGATTAAATTAAAAGAATTTGCCGTCAGTCCACACACAATACCCCAGAAAGACAAAGTGAAAACACATTTTTAGAAATGTCAGTACATTTATTAAAATTGAAATACAGAAATACCTCATGTACATAAGTATTCAGACCCTTTACATTTAAATGTTTGGCATTTAGCAGACGCCTTATTCCAAAGCGACTTACAATCAATACATTTGAATACTAAGCATGTGAATCAGCAGTCCACCATTCGTTGCAGGAAGAGTAATCTAGCTCGGGCCTAGGGCCACTGATAGAAGGAAAAACCTTCTCCCTATTATCGCCTTCTACTAAACTTTTTTTATTTTTTTATTTTATATTACTGGAGAAACTGAGAAACAGTACAAGGGGGGCAATAGAAGTTCTTAGGGACACAGTAGAGGGCAAAGCGGGTGTCTTTAGGAGACGTAGTGGTGAGGGTCAGAAGATGTCTCAGGAGGAGCAGTTAAGATGTAACCTGAAGAGATGGGTCTTCAGTCTACGACGGAAGATGGGTAGTGACTCTGTTGTTCTGACAGCCGTGGGGAGCTCATTCCACCAGCGGGGAGCCAGTGTTGTGAAGAGACGTGATCGGGCAGCCCGACTGCTGTGTAGAGGAGGTGGGGCCAGTCGGCCAGCCGAGGTGGAGGAGCGGAGTGAGCGGGCAGGGATTTGGGGGGTTACCATTTCCTTCAGGTAGGCAGGGGCTGTCCCTTTAGCTGCCTGGTATGCAAGCACCAGGGTCTTGAATCTGATGCGAGCTGCTATCGGGAGCCAGTGCAGGGTGCGAAGGAGAGGGGTGACATGCGAGTATTTGGGGAGGTTGAATACCAGCCGGGCAGCAGCATTCTGGATGAGCTGCAGAGGTCTAATGGCTGAAGCGGGGAGCCCAGCCAGGAGTACATTGCAGTAATCCAGGCGGGAGATGACCAGTGCCTGGGTCAAGAGTTGCGCTGCCTCTCTGGTAAGGAATGGTCGTATCCTTCTGATGTTGTAGAGGAAGAATCTGCAGGAGCGAGCCGTTGCTGCAATGTTCTCCGCACAGGAAAGTCGGTTATCCAGGATCACTCCAAGGTTCTTGGCTGTCAGGGAGGGGGTTACAGTAGAGTTCTCCACTGTGATGGAGAAGTCTTGGAGAGGGCAGGCTTTCCCGGGAATGAAGAGGAGCTCGGTCTTGTTAAGATTGAGCTTGAGATGGTGGTCAGCCATCCAAGTTGAAATGTCAGCGAGACATGCTGAGATACGGGTTGCCACGTGTACATCAGACGGGGGGAAGGACAGGAAGAGTTGAGTGTCGTCTGCGTAGCTGTGGTAGGAGAGCCCATGTGAAGATATTACCGAGCCAAGAGACTTGGTGTAGAGGGAGAAGAGTAGGGGCCCTAGGACGGAACCCTGGGGTACTCCAGTGGAGAGGGTTCGTGGAGAAGATAGCGATTCTCTCCAGGTCACCTGGTAGGAGCGGCCCGCCAGGTAGGAAGAAAACCAGGAGTGTGCGGTGCCAGAGATGCCCAGGTCTGAGAGGAGGGAGAGAAGGATCTGGTGATTGACTGTGTCGAAGGCAGCAGACAGGTCAAAGAGAATGAGAACAGAGGAGAGGGAGGAAGCTTGGGCAGAGTGGAGGGCTTCCGTGACAGCAAGGAGCGCAGTCTCAGTGGAATGCCCAGCCTTGAAGCCGGATTGGTGGGGGTCTAAGTGATCCATCTTCCGGAGATAGTCAGTCAGTTGTTTAGATGCCGCGCGTTCAAGGGTTTTGGAAGAGAAGGAGAGAAGGGATACAGGTCTGTAATTGTGGACAGATGATGGGTCAAGGGTAGGTTTCTTGAGGAGAGGCTTGACTCTGGCTATTTTGAAGGCCGCTGGGACAGATCCAGTGGATAGGGAGGAGTTGATTATGAATGAATGAATGGTCTTTATTGTCATTGCTATAGTACAGGTACCAAACAACGACATTTGGGAGGGGTGGCTCCCCTGGTGCTAGGAAAGAAAAAAAAAGAAAAAAAACAAGAAGGGAAAGGAGCTGGTTTACATAAATAAAGGCTATGTACACTATCCACTATACTATACTGTACAGATAAAACACTGTGCTGTACTCTATGCTATGCTATACCTAATCTAACATTTCCTATTTCTCTGCAACCTTATGTACCCTAGGGTTGTCATATTGCACATAGTGTTATTGCACATTCATTTAAAGTGTCGCAGTTTGCAGGCTTGAAATGTACACATTTGTGCCTCCGCACTACACCTGATTTTTTCAATCCAGCAGCTGCCATCAATCCGTCCAGACTGTCCAGGGCCCAGAACCTAGGTATTTGCTGTGTTCAGGGCCTGGATGGCCCTGGGGTAGAAGCTGAGCTTCAGTCTGTTTGTCCTTGCGGCCATGGTCCTGTACCGCCTTTTCGAGGGCAGCCGGGCAAAGTGTTCGGAGGGTTGAGACTCTCTCCACGCTCCCTCCGTCGATGAGCAGGGGCTGGACCTCAGATTTTTTCCTCCTGAAGTCCACGATGATTTCCTGGGTCTTTGACTGGTTCAGCAGCAGGTTGTTAACCTTGCACAGCTTGCTCAGCTGCTCTACCTCATCCCTGTACGCCGCCTCGTCCCCCCCCGAGATGCAGCCCACCACGGTGGTGTCGTCTGCAAACTTTACGATGGAGTTGCTGGGGTGGACGGGGGTGAAGTCGTAGGTGTAGAGGTTGTAGAGGAAGGGGCTTAGCACGCAGCCCTGGGGGGACCCAGTGCTGAGTCTGAGGGCTGTGGAGGTGTGGGAGCCCACCCGCACCCTCTGGGGGCGGTCGGACAGGAAGTCCTTGATCCATGCACATATAGAGTGTGATAGTCCCAGGTCTAGTAGTTTGGTCACTAGCCTGTCTGGAAGGATGGTGTTGAAGGCAGAGCTGAAGTCCACAAAGAGCAGTCTCGCGTAGCTGTTTCCCCTCTCCAGGTGGGATAGAGTGGAGTGGAGAGTCGTCGCGATGGCGTCCTCTGTGGACCTGTGGGCTCTGTAGGCGAACTGGTATGGATCCAGGTTGGGCGGGAGGCGTGTGACTATGTGGGCCCGGACTAGTTTCTCGAAGCACTTCATGATGATTGGTGTGAGTGCCACCGGGCGGTAGTCGTTTAGGCAGCTCACCGTGCTTTTCTTCGGGACTGGGATGATAGTTGAGGTTTTCAGGCAGGGTGGGATGGTGGCCTGGGACAGGGACTGGTTGAAGATGTTGGTGAAAACCCCGGCCAGCTGGTCGGCGCAGTCCCTCAGCACCCGTCCCAGGACGCCATCCGGCCCTGAGGCATCCGGCCCTGAAGCATTCCTCAATCTTCTCTCTGTGGTCTGCCTTGGCCTCCCGGATGCCGCGCTTTAGATTAGCCCTGGTGGTGCTGTACAGCAGTGTGCCCTTCCCTGCGAAGGCGTTGTCCCTCTCATTGATCAGTTTTTGGACCTTCCCAGTCATCCATAGCTTCGTGTTGGGGTAGACCCGGACCCGTTTGTCCACGGTGACTGAGTTGGTGCAGTTCACTATGTGGTTCAGAACCGACGACGTGAACTGTTCCAGGTCCTCATGCTCATATTCCTGCCATGAGGTGTCATTCAGGCAGATCTGCAGTGGAGCGGACCCTGCTACCATTAGGGTGGTAAGGTAAGGAAGGATATCGGCGGAAATGGATTGGAGAAGGGGGGAGGGGATGGGGTCAAGAGGGCATGTGGTTGCCCGCTTTGATGTGATAAGTGTGAGAATCTCATCGGGGGAGAGGGGGGAAAAAGATGACAATCCAGAGATCAAGTGTCGAGGGGAGAGTTTGGAAGGGGTGTTAGCATTGTTAGTGGGAGCAGTGTTAGCATTGTTAGTGGGAGGAGGGAGCGGTGGGGGGAAAAAGGTGCTGCTGATGTCGTCCACCTTTTTTTCAAAGTAGGTGACAAAGTCATCGGCGGACAGGGAGGAAGGAGGAGGGGGAGGAGGTGGATTAAGGAGTGAAGAGAAAGTGGAGAACAGTTTTCTAGGATTAGAGGCAGAAGAATGTATTTTTGAATGATAGTAGGATGTTTTAGCAGCTGATGCCGAGGAGGCGTAGTTGGCAAGGAGAGAGTGATAGAGGTTAAGGTCATCAGAAAGGCCAGTTTTTCTCCATTTCCTCTCAGCTGCTCTGAGCTCTAGTCTACAAGCATGTAGCGTTTCAGAGAGCCAGGGAGCTCGAGGATAGGATCGAGCTGGCTTCAAGGTTAGTGGACAGAGGGTGTCGAAGGATGAGGTGAGAGCGGACAGGAGGGTTGAGGATGCCGCATCAGTGGATAGAAGGGAGAAGGATTCGACAGAGGGTAGGGAGGATAGGACAGAAGAAGAGAGGGTGATGGGGGACAGGGTACGGCGGTTACGACGAGAGGGTCTTAAGTGGTTAGAGGCTGAGAGGGAAGAGGAAGTTTTGAGGGGAAGGGAGAAGGATATAAAGTGGTGATCAGAAACTGGAAGAGGGGTAACGGTAAGGTTGGAAGTGTGGGAAGATCTGGTGAAGACAAGGTCAAGCTGATTGCCTGCCTTATGAGTCGGAGGAGTGGGGGACAGGGTAAGGCCGAAGGAGAGGAGAAGGTCAAGTACTCCAGATGAGAGAAGCTTCTCAGATTGGAAATTGAAGTCACCTAATAGTACGAGCGGAGTGCCATCATCAGGGAAGGAGCTGAGAAGGACATCCATCTCGCCTAGGAAGTCACCGAGCTGGCCTGGGGGGCGATAGATGATGACAATGTGGAGTTTGACCGGGGAGGAGACAAAAGCAGCATGAAATTCAAAGGAGGATGTAGACAAGTGTGCCAGGGGAAGGACAGTGTGTGACCACTTGGGCGAGATGAGGAGTCCTGTGCCTCCCCCTCGACCAGAGGGTCTAGGGAATGAGAAAAGGAGTAGGCGGCAGAGAGGGCTGCCGGTGTTTTTCTGGTGTGATCCAGGTTTCAGTGAGAGCAAGGAAATTGAGGGCCATAAGAGATGCATAAGCTGAGATAGCGTCAGCTTTCCGGACCGCCGACTGGCAATTCCAGAGACCGCCTGCGGCGATAAAGTCATGGTCAGTAGAAAGAGGTGGGTAGATGAGATTGGAAGGTTTGCGAGGGGGGATGTAGCATCTAGGTGTCCTCCTGAGTGTCAGAAGAACAGGGATAGGGAGAAAGCACATTGTGACAAAAGTCTGTAGAGGGGAAGAGGGCTAAGGAACCAACAGAACTAGGAGTAGCTAAGCGCACTCAGTAGACCGGAGTGACTAGAGAAGACAGCAGCAACACTACAAACAACTGGAAGAGAAGGTACTTAGTACCCTGGCTTCTGGCTTCCTCTCAGGCCTTCCTCGATGGACTCCCACAGATAGACTCCCGTCTTGTTGTCATGAGTCTTGACTCCCACAGATAGACTCCCGTCTTGTTGTCATGAGTCTTGACTCCCACAGATAGACTCCCGTCTTGTTGTCATGAGTCTTGACTCCCACAGATAGACTCCCGTCTTGTTGTCATGAGTCTTGACTCCCACAGAGAGACTCCCGTCTTGTTGTCAGGAGTCTTGACTCCCACAGATAGACTCCCGTCTTAGTGTCAGGAGTCTTAGTGTCAGGAGGCTGTCGCAGAGGCTGTCGCTCTCAGACAGGCCAGATATTAATGGAGACTCAGTAATTGCTAACAACTAGCAGGCTTGTAGCCCCTCCCACTAACAACCACTAATGCGAACGACTGACAGGTGTTCTCCCTAGTCGCATGTATGAGGCAAATGTCCCCTGGTCTATTCAATATATACAGGACAGAGGCTCCTCCTACTTGCAGATTAGCACCTACTTGGGTCAGGGGGGCTAGTGGTTTCACTAGACTTATTCTGCCAGGCTTTGTCTTTTAAAATAGACAGTTACAACACTATCACTTAATAAACAACTTACAACTTTAAACTATTAAACTTAATAAACAACACAGGTATCCACTATAAGTAGTCCAGGTTAAGTAGACGTAGTCTTACTTACTCAGAATGCAAAGAGATGAGTCCACTGCTTAGGTTTAAAAATGTATGAGGCAAATGTCCCCTGGTCTATTCAATATATACTATATACTTTGCTATGATACTCTTAAAATGAGCTAAAATGCAAAAATGTCATCAACAAATCACTCAATAAGTTGAATTGTGTCCATCTTCATGCAAGGAATAAAAAGTTCATGTAATTTTGGAATTAATATCTTTGTTTTGGTTGGGTCTCTGATCTGTATAGGAATCAATTACACACTGTAGATTAGGAACGCAATTATGGACGTTAAAAGGATGGGACAAGACGCTCATTCACGACTTCTTGCTTGTCTACATAAGCTTTTCCCGCCAGTTCTACACTAACCCTACACACGAGGCCCCTGACCTTGTCTCTGCTTAGTGATTTCAGGTGGACCAACATCCAAACAGGCATGATCTTCTTCTACTCTTTTCCCGATTTCAATGTACGACCCCTCGTTTGAGGGGTTAGGGTTAACCCTAATGTACGACCCCTCGTTTGAGGGGTTAGGGTTAACCCTAATGTACGACCCCTCGTTTAAGGGGTTAGGGTTAACCCTAATGTGCTACCCCTCGTCTGAAAGCTGCCAACCTGTCCTTTCACAATAACCGTAGCTACAAAAAGTGAAACATGACCGCCGCTTCTTGTTCCCCCAAAACTACAGCTGCTGTCACTGTCACACATTGCCTAGTGGATGAATACATCTGATTTTGATTTGATTTTGGAGTTTAAGCAAAGCCGCCGTGCCCTCCCGGGTCACCCTTCAACCATTCAGGAGGGCGACAGTAATGTCCACGCCGCGCGTCTCGTCTCTCTGCTGAACTGCTCTGTCTGTTCACCCTGACGCCCCGACTGCACACGGCAGGTGTCTGAACTGTTCTCTGCACGGTGTTGCACACACACACACACACACACACACACACACACACACACACAGACACACACACACACACACACACACAAACACACACGCACGCACACACTTTTACGAGGACATATCTGAGGCATTCAGGGTGGGTTGGGGGTGTGTGTGTGTGGGGGGGTGTGTGATCAACTGTGTGTGTGTTTCCCTGACCTCGTACACTCGTACACGGGTAGGGCTCTATCCAAACACATCCAGTACCTTCTCTCTGTGTGGTGGAGGTTGTAAGGCGTACGGTTGTAGAAGCCTGCAGCATGCAGCCCCTGTTTGGGAGCACGGCGTTCCCATCTGGTCCAGGGTGGCTGAATAGGGCCTCAGTCAGCAGGTTAATAGGCTGATAGAGGCAGGGCTGCATATTCTATACTGGTGATGTCTCTCCCTCATCTCCCTCAGAGAGCCTCCCTGTCTCCCTGTCTCCCTGTCCCCCTGTCTCCCTGTCCCCCTGTCTCCCTGTCTCCCTGTCCCCCTGTCTCCCTGTCTCCCTGTCTCCCTGTCCCCTTGTCTCCCTGTCTCCCTGTCTCCCTACTCTCCCCCAGAGAGCCTCCCTGTCTCCCTGTCTCCCCCCTCTCCCCCAGAGAGCCTCCCTGTCTCCCTGTCTCCCTGCCTCCCCCCTCTCCCTCAGAGAGCCTCCCTGCCTCCCTGCCTACCTACCTCCCTGCCTCCCTGTCTCCCCCCTCTCCCTCAGAGAGCCTCCCTGTCTCCCTGTCTCCCCCTTCTCCCTCAGAGAGCCTCCCTGTCTCCCTGTCTCCCTGCCTCCCTGCCTCCCTGCCTACCTGCCTCCCTGCCTCCCTGTCTCCCCCCTCTCCCTCAGAGAGCCTCCCTGTCTCCCTGTCTCCCCCCTCTCCCTCAGAGAGCCTCCCTGTCTCCCTGTCTCCCTGCCTCCCTGCCTACCTGCCTCCCCCCTCTCCCCCCTCTCCCTCAGAGAGCCTCCCTGTCTCCCTGTCTCCCTGTCTCCCTGCCTACCTGCCTCCCTGTCTCCCCCCTCTCCCTCAGAGAGCCTCCCTGCCTCCCTGTCTCCCCCCTCTCCCTCAGAGAGCCTCCCTGCCTCCCTGTCTCCCCCCTCTCCCTCAGAGAGCCTCCCTGCCTCCCTGTCTCCCCCCTCTCCCTCAGAGAGCCTCCCTGCCTCCCTGTCTACCCCCTCTCCCTCAGAGAGCCTCCCTGCCTCCCCCATCTCCCCCAGAGAGAGCCTGGGTCACACACCTCCACCCCAAGGTTGTTCTGGTTCTCCACACAACGTAGTTAATTCTGGTTTTCATGTGCAAGAAGGTGGAGTATACGCAGTGTGTGTGTGCGTGAGAGTGTGTGTGTGCGTGTGTGTGCGTCTGTGTGTGTGTGTGTCTGTGTGTATGTGTGTGTGTATGTGTGTGTGCGTGAGAGTGTGTGTGTTTGTGTGCGTATATGTGTATGTATGTGTGTGTGTGTGTGTGTGTGTGCGTGCGTGTCTGTGCGTGCGTGTGTGTGTGTGTGTGTGTGTGTGTGTGTGCGTGCGTGTGTGTGTGTCCTAGTGTCTATTCCGGGCTCATGGTGAGTCACCATTGAGAACAACTCTCTGCACATTTGTTCAATCGCTCCCATGTCCCCTTTCTTTCTGTCTGTTTCACTGCCCTTAAGCTCCCCACCCCAACCACGCTCCACCCCACCCCAACCACGCTCCACCCTGCCCCAACCACCCCCCACCCCAACCACCCCCACCCCAACCACCCCCACCCCAACCACCCCCACCCCAACCACCCCCACCCCAACCACCCCCCACCCCAACCACCCCCACCCCAACCACCCCCCACCCCAACCACCCCCCACCCCAACCACCCCCCACCCCAACCACCCCCCACCCCAACCACCCCCCACCCCAACCACCCCCACCCCAGTCACAGGGGGTGTACATGTCTCTGGAGCTAATGAGGTGTAGATCTGTAGCAGGGCGGAGAACATGTGAGAGGGGAGTAAGGACAAAGGGAGAGGTCTGTTGGCCGACCGTGTCAAATGCCTCGGAGAGGTCTATGAATAGAGAGGAAGGTACTTCTCAGCACAATGTTTTTTTTTTTGGTGGTGCACATTTAAAATAGAAAGGGGAGTTACAGAAATGTTCTTAACTGTGGGGGACTTAGAGTACATTAGAGAGGCAGGGTAGCTGGGATGTTGGGGGAGAATCCTAGTTCAGGGGTGGGGGGGTGGGGGGGGTGGGGGGGGTCACCACCGAGGGAAGACATGAGCTGCCTTTCAAACCGGGGGGGGGGGGGGGGTGATGATCTGATTATTCGCTTTGAAGAGGAATTCCCATGAATGTCCTCAAGTATTTCCAGAATTTCGTAGGATCCCCAAGAGATTCATAAAGTAGCTTGATTTAGCTGTCTTAAGCCTCATGTTACCAACATGTTTCACATGATGTTGTTTACCAACAGGGCTCTGGCCAGACCCGAGAATGAAAACATCAAAAAGCCAGAACCTTTCAAAAAGTCATATTTTTCTTTAAAAACTGAAAATGATTAGTTTTTCCAACATTTATTGTACATTTCAATGTACACGTTAATAGTTTATAATATAAACACCAATGAGAGGGAAACTATTGAAGCAATTATGCCTATAGTGCCTTATTTTCTTGCGATGTTAGGAACCGAAGCTTAAGAATGTTACTCTCTTACACTTGTGTAATGTGAAGTAACAATACAACTTGAACCTTGAAACAGGTCCTTAATGTCGTAGTCTGCAAGGGAGTGTTCCTGGATGCACAGTGTACAGGTTTGTTACCTTTGCCTGCTTGCGCACTCTGTCATCATGTGAAGCGCATTGAATCACATTTTTACATTTTTACATGTTTGGCATTTAGCAGACGCCTTATTCCAAAGCGACTTACAATCAATACATTTGACTAAGCAAGTGAATCATCAATCCACCAGTCGTAGCAGGAAGAGTAATCCAGCTCAGGCCAGGGGCCATTGATAGAAGGAAAAACCTTCTTCTATCACCTTCTTCTAAACCTAGGTTTTTTTTAATTATTATTTAATTGTTTTATAGACACTGGAGAAACTGAGAAACAGTACAAGGGGGGCAATATACGTTTTTAGGGGACACAGTAAAGGGGAAAAGCGGGTGTCTTCAGGAGACGCAGTGCTGGGGAGCAGTAGATGTCTCAGGAGGAGCAGTTAAGGTGTAACCTGAAGAGATGGGTCTGTTGAGAAATGCTCTGCTATACAAATAAAACTGGATTTGATTTTGGTTTAATGAAGTCCAACGGCCTTAAATAACCCGCCCCGCATCTGTAGACCCACTTCCCACAGGCAGCAGAACCATGACCAGATGGAAGTGGAAATGGAAAGTTAATCAGGACTTTTTCAATATGTTTCACCTCCCATAGGCTGAGCTGGATGGATGAATTGTGCCTTTTTTGCTCACCCAGAACATTTGTAATTGAGTTGTTGGACAAATTCACGGAGTATTGTAAACGTATATATATATATATACACTCACTGAACAATGTATTAGGAAAACTATACTAATACTTGGTTGAGCCTGCCTTTGCTCTCAAAACAGCCTTAATTCTTCGAGGCGTTGATTCCACAAGATGCTGGAAACATTCCTTTGAGATTTATGATGACATGATTGCATTACGCAATTCCTGTAGATATTTCAGGTGCACTTACAAGCTGTGAGTCTCCCGTTCTGCCACATCCCAAAGGTGTTCTATCGGATTCAGATCCGGTGACTGGGAAGGCCACTGAAGAACACTGAACTCATTGTCATGTTCATAAAACCAGTTTGAGACGACTTTTGCTTTGTGACATGGTGCGTTATCATGCTGGAAGTACATCTTGTTGTGACATGTTAGTTCATCCTGCCCCTTCATCACTTTGATTGGTTTCTTGGACTGATGAACAGCTACCATACACCCCTGAAATCACCGGAAAACGCCCCCAAAAAGCAGTCTCAAACTAGCAATGTTTGCTAACAAATTATAGGTATTTAGTGATCCTAAACCTGCTGTTTGTTACATTGAGTGGGCTCTTCAACTCTTCAACTTTCGTAATATGCAAACAAACACCCCCCCACACACACACCTGCACACACCCCCTCACACACACACCCCCCCCCCCCACACACCCACACACTCTCCCACAGTGCTCTCCTGGTCAGTCAGGACCAAGGCTCTGTGATGTTCACTTCAGCAATCAGCCGTGTGATTCGCCGGTTTCCAGAGGGCCGTGGGACAGTCATACACACGGGACCTGATTAGCATCCTGCGAGTGTGTGTGTGTGTGTGTGTGTGTGTGTTTGTGTGTGAGTGAGTATGTGAGTGAGTGTGTGTGTGAGTGTGTGTGTGAGTGTGTGTGGTGTGAGTGAGTGAGTGAGTGAGTGAGTGAGTGAGTGAGTGAGTGTGTGTGTGAGTGTGAGTGTGTGTGTGCGGGCCGAACCGCTGAGGTGAAATGACTTGTGTCAGGTCCTGTGGTCCACTTGTGGCTTGATGTCTTCAGCGTACACCCCCAACCCCACCCCCCACCCCCCCTTCCCCCTCAGCCCCCCCCCCTGTCCCGAGCCAAGCCAGTGTGCAATCACAATCACACTTCTCTTACGCCTTGCGTAAAAAAACCTGATTATGATGAACACTCTCTTCTTGTTTTAGCTTCGTAGATTTCGCCCCCCCCCGCTCGCCCCCCCCCTGACTGACTGACTGTCCCGCCTGGCCGCCTCCAGTCAGAGTTAATCAACAGGAGGCGTGTTCGCCTGGGCGGCGTCTCACTCCGAGTGTCTCACTCTCTCACTCCGACCCTCAGCTCTCGTCTCGTCTCATACGGGGGGGGGGGGGGGGGGGGGGCGGGGGGTCATGGGAGAGCAGAGCTGGGGGGGAGAGCTCTGTTCCTTACGCTTCTGTGTGTGTGTGTGTGTATGTGTGTGTGTGTGTGTGTGTGTGTGTGTGTATGTGTGTGTGTGTGTGTGTGTATGAGAGTGAGTGTGTGTGTGTGTGTGAGTATGAGTGTGTGTGTGTGTGTGTGTGTGTGAGTGTGAGTGTGTGTGTAGGTGTGTGTGTGTGTGTGTGTGTGAGTGTGTATGTGAGTGTGTGTGTGTGTGAGTGTGTTCCTTACGCTTCTGTCGTTTGAATCAGCTCGGATAACTGTCATCCTGCCCCCCCCCCCTCTTTAGGACCATGATAATATGATTCTTTCCACTCTTTCACCCCCCTCCCTCCCACCCACCCTCCCTCTCTCTCTCTCTCTCTCTCTCTCTCTCTCTCTCTCTCTCTCTCTCTCTCTCTCTCTCTCTCTCTCTTCTCCTCCTCCGGGACTAGAACCTCTGTCCCTCACTGTTAGTGCTCATTGTGCACCACCGCCCCCCCCCCACCCCACCCCGCCGCCCGCCAACCCATTCCCTCTGCCTTTCTTTCTTTCTGTCTTTTTTTTTTCTTCCTCTTTCTTTCCTCTCTCCTTTTTTCTTAGTTGTCATCCCCTTCTCCTCCTCCTCCTGCCCTCCTCTTCCCCTCCTTCCCTCTCTCTCTCTCTCCCTCCTTCCCTCTCTCTCTCTCCCTCCTCTCACGGTTGTGTTGTAATTGAATTACACACCCCGGGGTGGCTTTATAGGACTCAGGATGGGCGCTGTCACCAACAAACGTAATCCCCCTCCCCCTTTCCCCCCCCCCGCCCCTCCCCTGCGCTGCATCCTGTACTCTCTGTTCAGTCACCCTGTTCGCCTGGTCGCTGTCCTGTCACCTCGCATCACTCATCAGAAGAGACAGAGAAACAGACATACAGAGAAAGAGAGAGAGAGAGAGAGAGAAACAGACAGACAGAGAAAGAGAGAGAGAGAGAAACAGACAGAGAAAGAGAGAGACAGAGAAACAGACAGACAGAGAAAGAGAGAGAGAGAGAGAAACAGACAGACAGAGAAAGAGAGAGAGAGAAACAGACAGACAGACAGAGAAAGAGAGAGAGAGAGAAATAGACCAGACAGAGAGAGAAGGAGAGAGAGAGAAACAGACAGACAGAGAAAGAGAGAGAGAGAGAGAAACAGACACAGAGAGAGAGAAACAGAGAGACAGAGAGAGAAAGAGAGAGAGACAGAGAAACAGACAGACAGAGAAAGAGAGAGAGAGAAACAGACAGACAGAGAAAGAGAGAGAGAGAAACAGACAGACAGAGAAAGGAGAGAGAGAGAGAAACAGACAGACAGAAAAAGGACAGAGAGAGAAACAGACATACAGAGAAAGGAGAGAGAGAGAAACAGACATACAGAGAAAGGAGAGAGAGAGAAACAGACAGACAGAGAAAGAGAGAGAGAGAAACAGACAGACTGACAGAAAAAGGACAGAGAGAGAAACAGACAGACAGAGAAAGGAGAGAGAGAGAAACAGACTGACAGAGAAAGGAGAGAGAGAGAAACAGACATACAGAGAAAGGAGAGAGAGAGAAACAGACAGACAGAGAAAGAGAGAGAGAGAAACAGACAGACTGACAGAAAAAGGACAGAGAGAGAAACAGACAGACAGAGAAAGGAGAGAGAGAGAAACAGACTGACAGAGAAAGGAGAGAGAGAGAAACAGACATACAGAGAAAGGAGAGAGAGAGAAACAGACATACAGAGAAAGGAGAGAGAGAGAAACAGACAGACAGAAAAAGGACAGAGAGAGTAACCAGTGACCTGACAACAGCGCTCGTACCCTGTAACATAAACACATCCACCGACGTAAAACTGGCAAAACACTGATCTGCAGGGAGAGGTTACCTCAGCGAGTGTTGTCTTAGCAGAAAGCGAACATCTCCCCTCCCCCCTACCCCCTCTCCTCTCCTCTCCTCCATCCTCCGCTACCACCTTTCTCTCTCTCTCTCTCTCTCTCTCTCTCTCTCTCTCTCTCTCTCTCTCTCTCTCTCTCTCTCTCTCTCTCTCTCTCTCTCTCTCTCTCTCTCTCTCTCTCCTCCTGTGTCTGGTCTTTACAGCTGGAGGACGCTGGCCATAGGTAGCCTCACAGGTGCTAGCGGTTGTCATAGAAGGACATTTTTATATAAAGCCCTCCTGCCTTTGGTGTGTCTGTTATAACACTGTGCTTCCCCTGGCCCTGACAATTCAGCACAGATTAACAAATGGAAAATGTCCATGCCATCTGTGTGGAGCCGAGTGATTCTCACGAACACGAACTTCGTAAGCCATCTCTATTCTAGTAACGGAGCAGCTGGTTAGTAAGAGAACGCGTGTAGAAAGCGTCTTTTGTTATTTTTCATAGAAAATAGTGTTTATTTCGGATACTGTAGTGGAAGATATTATCCTCAGTTCCAGTGAAGTAGCTGCTGTCTTGTTGTGAGATGTTTGTTCATCCCGACCCTTCATCACCCAGCATTGATGACGCAGATGATTCTGGATGGTTCTGGATGGTTCTGGATGGTTCTGGATGGTTCTGGTTACACTGGTATGAACCCTGATGGTTCTGGTTACACTGGTATGAACCCTGATGGTTCTGGTTACACTGGTATGAAGCCTGATGGTTCTAGATGGTTCTGGATGGTTCTGGATGGGCTGGTGCACTAGCAACGAGCTCAGCCTCACCTGATTGTGCCCCCTCAGAAACATCTCTGGGCCTTTGCATCCCTGTGCATCTCTGTGCATGACTGTGCATCCCTGTGCATCTCTGTGCATCTCTGTGCATCCCTGTGCATCTCTGTGCATCTCTGTGCATCTCTGTGCATCTCTGTGCATCCCTGTGCATCCCTGTGCATGGCTGTGCATCCCTGTGCATCCCTGTGCATCCCTGTGCATGGCTGTGTATGGCTGTGCATGCCTGTGCGTGAATGCTCATATGACATATGAAACATACCGTCACCAATAGTAATGTGCAACCTGCCAATTGAATGGTGAATTTTCAGCTACCTCTATCAGGTTGTGTAAATATGGCTCTGATACAAGCCAATATCTCCCCTACCATTGACCTCACTGCACGTCACTGGACACACATACTATATATTAGAGGTGGGACGCAATAAAAAAATAAAATAATTAGAGGCTTTGTAATTAATTAATTGAAATGAATCGCATTTTAATCGCATAGCAATATTTCACACAAGAAGCAACAGTTCTCAATTCAAATGGATTTGGTATACGAGTGAATCAATGAATAGACATATAGTTTAAAGCAGCAAAATCCTGTTTATTTTAGCTACACAGACCAACCGATCACACCATGTACCTAACTAAACCTAATGTTACACTAACCCTCCCCACCCTCCCCTACCCACCCAAACATCCTTGGTCAACATAATAAACAGACCAACAGTTTAACATAAACATCTAAAATGGTAACAAAAAAAAACGAGTACCCTTCACAATAACAACAAACCCATTGGTCTCAGGACCTCTAAGCCTGCTACTTCTTCTGCTTCTGCTCTTTCAGCCAGCTGCTGAGACAAACTAGCCTGTTTACATGGTCACAGCTCAAAGGCTGCCCTCTTTTTTGGCAATTTTTGGGGGGCTGCTACCCACACATTTAGCTGTGTTGCTCATTCCACGAATGCACGATCCTTACAAGTTGTACCTCGTAAAGGTGACTAATCAGGCTTTCCAACTATATAAAATACAATATCAATTGGTATTATTAAAGGGGAGGTTTAACCTTTTTTTGAGGAGTTTATATATATATGAACATACTTTCAGTTCTGCTGCAGCAAATGATTGGACCTCTTTGCAGAACACACGCAAACTCACGGCACTCACATCACTTTCAAAAATAAACTTCAACAGGTCACTGTTGTTCCTGCTGATTGTCCCCCCCCTCCACACACACATACACACGCACACGCGCGCACACACAGACACATACAGCCCCTCCCCCATCGCCTCTCTTTTCACACACAGGCTAGTTGGGTTTGTTTTTATTCATTTTATCTTCCCTGTCTTTGCCGTTCTCATGTAGTATTGTATGTATAGTTTGGTGTTGACCCTTGTGTGTATTTCTGTTTCTGTTTGTTTTTATTCTTGCCGGGGGGGCCTCTTGGCCAGATCATCATCGTTAATGACAAATTTGTTCTCAATTGATTTTATCTGGTAAAATGGGTCAAATATATTAATTAAAAGTGGAATGACACAGGAAAAAACAGTATTGAACCCAGTAAGAAAAAGCACTAGACCAGCTTATATCTGAGAATGAGTAATCCTACCTGTGCTGATTACAATCAGCCGGGTTAGTGCATGTTGGTGGGGAAGTACTTCCACTTTTTGAAAAAGGCTTTCCATCTCTGAATGCAAGTAAGCAAATAATTTATGACCCAAAAGTTCACACCCCTCCTGGTCACTGTGAGAGATAAGTTTTTCCCTAAAGGAAGCGTCTTGAAGCCGTCATTGGAAACAAATACTTCTCCACCAAGTATTAAATACAGTTAGCGTGTTCAGTACTTCTTTTCTGTGTCATTCCCCTTTATTACACACAACTTTTTTATGGATTGGAGTGTTACAATTTCTGTAGCTGTGTAGGTTTATTGAGTTAATGTGTTATTGGGTACAGTGTATTGAGCTTGAGGCTATTTTGCACCTAACTCATTTCCGCTGAAGTCAACTAACTTCTGGTGTGTCTGGTCTGCGTTTCATGTGAATAGCTGCAATGGAAGGAGGTGGAATTATTCAATTTGAATTGTTAAAAAAAAAACTGTACATGGAGAAGGCAGAGAAACAGACGCTTTTCACACAGGAGTTTTACACATGAATACAAAGCTGTCTGCATTGGCCTTGACATCTCACCCTGAATTTTACCCATCTCACCAGCCACATGAATACAGCTAGGGAGCCTCATGCATTATGGGTAGGTAGCATGAGCTAGCACTGGGACTGGGTAGAGACAGTCAGAGAGTGTGGCTTATTTCTGATATGTGTAACGAACGCACAGATTAAGTGAGAGGAAAGATCTGCTTCTGTTGCATTAGACGACAACATCCGACAGTTTGTTTTTTGGAGGGAAAACTAGAAGGTTCTCTGCTGCGTCGTATCATGGTTTTCTTTTAAATGCAACTAATTTAGAATCATTCCTTTCAGTGTTTTAAAATGTATTTAGACGCTCACGCTGTTCACTCAATGCTCCAAGTGACCTGTCGCTTATGGTTTTTCAGTAAAGGCTCTGAATGTGGATTACCAGAGCGTCCTTGTAGGAAACATACCTTAAATAGTGTTTCTCCCGCTCTCTCCCTCTCTGTGCGACAGGCTTTCAGTCAGTCTGGTTTCCACAGCAACCGGGACCTGTGTTGTTGACATACTTTACTGGAAGGACATAAAAACCAGCGTTGTTTTGCGTTCAAAAATGTCAATGTCCTGCTCCAGACTCCGCCATTAGCGAAGGGACTAATTAGCTAAAAGACACCGGCTCTTCTGGGATAAACAAATATGACAATAAAGCAGAAGGAAAAAGTCTGAGAAAGTCATGTATGAACGAACGATGAATTGATTTAGATGTTTTATTCAAGGCTGAAGTGGCGGCTGTGTCTCAGGAGGTAGAGTCGCCGTCTAATGATCGCAAGATCGGCAGATCGGCGGCTCGAGCCCCGGCTGGCCACATGTCGAAGTGTCCTTGGGCAAGACACTGAACCCCAAATTGCTCCCAATGAGCGGGCCGTCGCCTTGCATGGCAGCTTGCCGCCATTGGTGTGTGAATGTGTGTGTGAACGGGTGAATGTGAGGCCGTTGTAAAGCGCTTTGGATAAAGGCATAGCTATATAAGTGCAGTCCATTCAGGAGCGACCGTTAGCTCTAGAAGGAGGGAGAGCCCTCCCCTGGGTCACCTCACAGAGTAAAGCCCCATCACCTTAAAGGAGGGAGAGCCCTCCCCTGGGTCACCTCACAGAGTAAAGCCCCATCACCTTAAAGGAGGGAGTGTTAGAGCCGGAAAAAAATAAATCAAAAGGAAAACAGAAGAAAACAAAGTCACTGGACCGGCGCTAAGTAGACCAGGGCTATCAGTGGTGTAATTAAGACTGTTGTTGTCCTGGGAACAGACAGTCAGACAGTCAGACAGGGAGGCACACAGATCGAGATGGAGGAGCACTGCAGGCCACAGAGAGAGAGTCTCAATCTCTCCTTCTATTCACTTGTTGTTGTGTGAGCCTCACATGCACCCCGTGGCCATGAGTGACCATTAAAAACATTTTGTTTGAGAAATAAAGAGCTCCTGGTATCTTGAAAGACCTCTGTGCTGTGCTGCGGATCCATTTACTTGTAAGGACACAAGTCTGCAGTATGCTGAGGTCCATGACAATAGGACTCTGTTTGTTTGCACTGAGGGACGTTTGTTTGCATGACTTGGTTTGCTGTTGCTGTTGTTGTGGAGATAGACCGATGTCACCAAACATAAAAATAGGCTGAGCCATCCCTTTAATACTCATAGTCCAGCATCTCTCACACACACACAGACACACACAGACACACACACACACACACACACACACACACAATCACACACACACAATCACACACATACACCCACATGATCCTCCACCCACACACACACACCCTCATACACACACACACACCCTCATACACACACACACACACACACACACCCACACACACACACACACACCCACACACACTCACCCCCCCCCCCCCCCCCCCCCCCACACACACAAACCCCCAACAGACTGTAAAGGCAACAAGAGGGTCAAGCGTGCCACGTTTTGGGCCTCATCCACCTTATGGAGGTCCTTGTCTTGACCAATAGGGGGTGCTGTTTGTGTTCTAACACCCCATGGTTGAGAACTCTCTCAGACTAGAACCTTCCCTGCTATGCCTGGGAACCCTGGAGTCACCGGGGCAGAGTGAATCACAGAGACAGCCCTTCTCTCTTCCCTCCTGCCCCAGATTACATGACCGACCCCCCCCCCCCAGCAACCCTGAGACCCTGAGACAACATGAATCATGCTTCTGTTCTCCTGCTGTTACTACGGTAGCATCCTCACGATCTTATATCACGTTTATATAAATAGTTTGTTGCGTAACGAGGAGGGTTGGGATGCCTGGTGTGAGACAACGATGGGGGTGGATGTAGTTTAAATGGTAAACAGACTGACTTCTACAGCTCCTTATTCCAAAGCGCTTTACAGCGGCCTCTCATTCACCCGTTCACACACACATTCACACACCAATGGCGGCAAGCTAAAACGCAAGGCGCCGGCCGGCCCGCTCATTGGGAGCAATTTGGGGGTTCAGTGTCTTCCCCAAGGACACCTCGACATGTGGCCAGCCGGGGTTCGAACCGCCGATCTGCCGACCTTGCGATCATTAGACGCCGGACGAGGCTCTACCTCCTGAATCACAGCCTCTACCTCCACCAGCCTCTACCTCCTGAGACACAGCCTCTACCTCCTGAGACACAGCCTCTACCTCCACCAGCCTCTACCTCCTGAGACACAGCCTCTACCTCCACCAGCCTCTACCTCCTGAGACACAGCCTCTACCTCCTGAGACACAGCCTCTACCTCCACCAGCATCTACCTCCACCAGCCTCTACCTCCACCAGCCTCTACCTCCACCAGCCTCTACCTCCACCAGCCTCTACCTCCTGAACCACAACCTCTACCTCCATCAGCCTCTACCTCCACCAGCCTCTACCTCCTGAACCACAGCCTCTACCTCCACCAGCCTCTACCTCCTGAACCACAGCCGCCCCCACAGTTTAGTGTTCATCTAGCAGGCGCACCTTTGTCTCAGCGCCTCAGCTGTGGTAGAGACAGATGTTTCGGTTGGAGGTTGGAGGTAGCACTAGCGTTAGCGCTAACCTTAACCCTAATCCAAAACTAGGTGACAGGCTGGAGGTTGGAGGTAGCACTAGTGCTAATCCCAGCCCTAACAACACTAGATGACATGTTGGAGGTTGGAGGTAGCACTAGTGCTAATCCCAGCCCTAACAACACTAGATGACATGTTGGCAGTGGCGGGCGGTGCATTTCACACCTAGGCCTTCAGTGATGTCCGACACATTCCTACCTGAATTATTCTACCTCTTAATACCATCGTTATGACGCCATGGCTCTAGAAACTAGACAGAAACACAGTATAACCGGGCGTTGCATCACCTTAACATAGTCAGACAAGTACAACAGAGTTATATTAATATTTCCGAAGCATTTTTAATCAATAAATCCGCATTTACAATGAAGAGTGTTAAACTAACATCTTTAAGATCGCTACATTACCCACGTCTGTCGTCTCGTCCACCATAATAGCGACAAAGGGTGCCTTTTTAATCTCCATTTTGATCTCTTCTTCCATCACTTCAGCAATAGCAAAAATCAGTTCGTTTTGTATTTTGCCTGACGTCCCAGTAAACACTTTGTTTGTGGACAGGTGGTAATGTAAATCTGGGTTGTTTTCAGCCAGAAAAGAAAGAAGCTCAACGTAGTTTCCTCTGTTTGTGGACTTGGCGCTTTCATTGTGTCCCCTAAATGAAAGTTATTGTTTACCCAAAAACAGGACACAATCGATCAGTATTATCGATCAGTCAACGAAAGCTTTCGTTGTGAGGCTCCGTTTCCCTGCGCACTTTCAAAAGTTTCACATCTACCGGCATAGTTCCGCATCTCAATAGTGAATATCAATAGTGCGTATCAATAGTGCGTAGCAATAGTGCGTATCCAATCAAAAGACGTGCTGGGTGCTGACATCATTGAGCCTTACAGCAGGCGCCGTTGTTGCTTTTGCTCGCATCTACGTAGGTTTACTAGGTACGCCACAGGTTTTCTCGTTCCAATGTTAAGTTACAGGTCGAATCCGCAGCACCGTTTAATGTGAAGGCGGGCAGATTTTTGAGCCCCCTAGCAACACATTTTGATTGGATAAAAGCTCTAACATAAAGGCCAGCCCTCCAAATCTCAATCGGAGACTGGAAGCAGCGCAACCAAGAGGAAAGCTATGAAATGAAGAGAATAGACTATGGGGAATCATTAATACATATTTGTGGAAAATATATATTAAAATAAAATGTATATTCTGATGATGTTTAGGCCAGCAGAGAAGGCCTTGCTGGCCCTGACGGCACACCACTGCATGTTGGAGGTTGGAGGTAGCACTAGCGTTACTGCTAACCCTAACGTTAACCCAACATTAGGTGACATGTTGTTTTCTGGACATTTGTCATGTTGGGTTATATGACCACTCACACAGAGAGGGTAAGGACTGGACCAGACGGAGGCAGATAGTCGCAGCCTTCTAGTTGGCCGCTTGTACATTAGCCTGCTTCCTACACAGAAAAACTGCAAAATAGCTTCATGCTAGCTTATCCTGATGTGATTTTGAAAATGTAAGGATACTGGGTGGTAGAACGCACATATCTAGGAAAAGTCATGAAAGGAGGGTCCTGAAATTTGATCGAGTGCAAAGATATAAAATGTTTCTTTACTCACAGGGGTCAAATGAACCCACCCATGGCTGTTCTAGTGTTAAGTAAGTAAGTAATTACTCTCAGGAGAACGATGGCCTTTGGGTTTATAATAATGGCATTGAGGCACCCCCAGACCTTGTGAGACCGGGCTTTCGTAGTTAAGAAAGACCCAGGGACATCCTTCACAGAAAGTAGCTACAACAGGGTTCCTTTTGAATTGAGTGACGACACGTAAACCTTTCTTGGGTTCCCAAGTTCTGAAAAAAACTGAATTTGGTTTTTCCATCAGTAAGATTCTTGGAATTTAACATCCAATGACAAAATTGCGAGGATGTTCTCCCATCGCTCCGTCTAGTTCACCCTAAGCCAGGATGGCTATCAAACTTTTCCCAGAGCTCATAAACAGGCGTGAGAAACATGTGATATGGAGGTACGGCTATGTGAGACTGCCCCAGGCCGTCTAAACCACAACTTTCCCTAATCGACAAGCTGTCCTTAATCAAGGAGAGAGAGAGAGAGAGAGAGAGAGAGAGAGAGAGAGAGAGAGAGAGAGAGACAGAGAAACAGAGAGAGAGAGACAGAGAGCGAGAGAGAGGCAAAGAGAGAGAGAGAGAGAGAGAGAGAGGCAGAGAAACAGAGAGAGAGACAGAGAGAGAGAGGCAGAGAGAGAGGCAGAGAGAGAGAGAGAGGCAGAGAGGCAGAGAGAGAGAGAGAGGCAGAGAGACAACACTACTCACAACAACACTACTTAGAATGTTGTGGTCCATGAAGAGACATATGTGACACAGCCCAATGAAAAGGGCTACCTGTAGGCGAAATCATTTTTCAGTTTTTTACATGTGCTTAAACTACAGATTGTAAGCTTTCAAATGATGCATCATACATTGAAATCGGAAACAAATTGAAGACGACATGAATATTTGAAAGTTGCTACACCGGAAATCACTAAGCACAGAAAATCCCCATCAATGATAATGAATCCCCATCAAACAACAAGAAACGAAGTCATTGTGTTATAGATTACACTTATTTAATGAACGTAAAACTGTTCGGAAAAATAACGAGTGGGTACTT
>NC_137677.1:32102331-32107331 GCF_963989245.1 Nansenia antarctica | reverse complement strand
AGACACATAGACACATACACACACACAGATACACACACACACACACAGACACACAGACACACAGACACACAGACACACACACACACACACACACACACAGACACACACAGACACATAGACACACACACACACACACACACACACAGACACACACACACAGACACACACACACACACACACACACACGCACACACACACACACACACACACACACACAGAGACAAATCATCACATTCTTGTGAGGACAGCTGTATGGGTGTGCAGAATGTGCTTGGGAAAACGGATCAACTTCCTCTGTAGCCCACATCTGTTAGCCTGTCTCTGCTGAGCGGCTAACACTCTGGATTTGGACGTATGCCATGTATGATGTATATGGGAACACATACATTAATAGACACATATAGAAAGGCACCCGTGGGATTATGCTTGCATATATTCAAACCTAATTTAAACACGGCTGTGTGTCACTGTAGAGTGAACGTGTTACGATTCAATTGAAATTATGCAAATTATATTCCTTCCATATCTTGCCCTACTTCACCAAAGCCTGCAGTAATTAAGGAACATATGTAATATTGAAAAGACACATCGACATTAAAACCTGAACCATAAAAAAGTCCCTCTAAACCCTTTGAGGAAACGTTGCAGAATTATCCAATAGTAGGGATAGCTAGACATATTCTATCTAGTACTGCTGCCAACCCAGCTATTATACTGTAACTAGCATTCATGATCAACATTGCTGTCCACATCCTGCAATAAAGATCAGGCAGTACAAATGGAGACATCATTGAATGTAAACAATGATAACCCAATGTGTATTTGACATGTACAGTAGGGGAAAATAAGTATTCAACACATCAACAATGTTTTAATCCAACATATATCCCTTGTAGCTATTCACATGAAACTTAGACCAGACATTGGTATTAAACTCAATAAAACTACACAGCTAAAGGAATTGTAACATTCCAAGCCATAACAAAGCTATGCTATGCCAGCTTATGCCACTAATGAGGTCTGTACTGTATGAGTACCTGTGCTAATTACAATCAGCTGGGTTGGTGCATGTTGGTGGGTAGGTACTTCCACTCTTTAAAAAAGGCTTTCCCACCTCTGAATTACAAGTATACACATCATTTGTCACACCCGTTTTAGTGAGTCAATACCAATGTCTGGTCTAAATGTAATGTGAATAGCTGTGATGGAAATATGTTGAATTAAGAAATTGTTGATATGTTGAATACATATTTCCCCCACTGTGTTTGTGGAAAGGATATGCATGCTGTTGACTGAGCTGGCTAGCTGGCTAGGCATGGCATTGGCAGCTGTTTTAACACTAGAACAGCCGTGCCTTTTCTACCTACTAGAAGAGAGAGAGAGATGTTCAAGCTGCTATTTACACACAATGACCACTAGTTAGCCGTCTTGTAAACTAGCCTGCCTCCTACACAGAAAAACGGCAAAATAGCTTCCTACTAGCTTGTCCTGATGTGATTTTGAAAATGTAAGGATACTGGGTGGTAGAACGCACATATCTAGGACAAGTCATGAAAGGAGGGTCCTGAAATTTGATGGAGTGCAAAGATATAACATGTTTCTATAAAGATATAACAATGTATTTACTCACGGCTGTTCTAGTGTCAAGGAGCTGCCAGTCGATGTCCGAGTAGCGCAGGACTTTGCTGCTAGCATGCTGTGGTGTTACTTTACCATGAAACCATAATGAAAACCCCATTTATTATGGGAATATCATGGGTCTACAACTGTCAATAATATTCATATAAAATCTCCAAAAGATGATTTTCAAAAAACCCTGTGATTATATTCGGAATCAAGACTTTAGTTTAGGTTGGAATGTCACCATCAGTGTCTGTTGGATGTGTGTAGAAGGTATACATTACGCAATCTACAATTTAACCACAAAAACTAGAAGATGGAAGATGTGATGATGTTGACGGGCCTTGATGTGTGTGTGAGTGTGACTGGGGAGGACTAGGGAGGGCTGCTAGGCCCAGGCAGACAGGCATCACCACTCAATCATCCAGGATCTGCCAGACACCAGCAGAGAAAACACATTACCCGTGTCTTGTTTTGTTGAGTTTATTATATTTAGAGCCGCTTTTGCGCCTCAGGGTCATGTGACAATCTGGGTCTCTCCCTTTCTCCCCTAAGTTTTTATGAAACTGTTAGAACTGCTTGTAGGAGTTGGGTTTTATGGTTTTTTCTTCTTCTTTTCTTTAAAGACTGTTTGGTATTCTAATCTTCACATTAATCATTTTTTGTGGTGATACACTGGTGTGGTGTGTGTGTGTGTGTGTGTGTGTGTGTGTGTGTGTGTGTGTGTGTGTGTGTGTGTGTGTGTGTGTGTGTGTGTGTGTGTCACAGAGAAACTAAAACAGGGAGAGCAACAATATGCAGGAGACAATGTAGAGACTCAGGAGGGGGACAGAGAGAGAGAGAGAGAGAGAGAGAGAGAGAGAGAGAGAGAGAGAGAGAGAGAGAGAGAGAGAGAGAGTGCCTAAGAGCTCATTTGAAGTGGCTGTCTAAGTTGAGAGAGTGTAAATGTAAATGGTGAAAAGGTGTTTTCTTTCGAATGAAAAATAAATAAATAAATAAATAAATAAGTGAAACACTTAACTTAAGACACTATGGAGCTCCTTCATGCACCTGACTTCTGTACTCGTGGGGGGAGGGGGGGGGGCAGAGACAAGCAAACACTTCTGCACATCAGTCACTGGTTCCACAGAGACGGTGATGAGCATCTCTTAAGGTTTATTACAGAAATGTATTGTGCGTGTGTGTGCGCGTGTGTGTGCATACGTGTGTGTGTGTGTGTGTGTGTGTGTGTGTGTGTTGTGTGTGTGTGTGTGTGTGTGTGTGTGTGTGTGTGTGTGTGTGTGTGTGTGTGTGTGTGTGTGTGTGTGGTCCAGTCCTGATGTAAGGTGACTCTTTTTTTAAGTGTTCTATGGCCCAATCCCGATTCTCTTTTCTACCACTTCGGCTCGTTTTGGAGTGCCACTCACTTTGGAGCCAAGGCCTCTGTTCAGAGCTACAAGCCGTAGTGGTTCCCCTATGAAATGGGACAACTCTTCAAGTCTGACGTCAACAGTAGTATCGTAGAAAAGCATTGACGCTCGCGATTCATTCACAACTTAGGTTTTACGCTATCAATCGATCAAACAAGTCATCAAATAAAAAAGAACAATGCTTCATTATCAGACCATGACAGAATAACGGCGCTCTAACCTGTATGAAACCTGTGCTCCTGCCCTGCCAGTCTGCACTGATTTAGGACAACAGTGCAACAACTTCGCGGCTGAACTTAAGTTAAATGTATGGCGTCATATGCCATCAAAGGGAAACATGGAAAAATGCATGACTTACAGGTTTATTTTTATGACGTTCCGAAATCCGATGTGACAGGAACGCTGGAGAAACAGCCGCTGTCCACTGCAACATGTCCTTGATGAGTCTCCCGCTCACTGCCCTCCATCAAAAATGGCACATCCATCGATAATATTACATAATAACAACTGCTCGGATTAGATTGCGGGTTGTTTTGGTATAATAAGTGCCGCAATACAACTATAGCGTCATATACCACCAAGGGAGGGAAATTCGCGCCTATCAGCCTAACTTTAGATAGATAACTTTACATTAAATATGTCTACCTTCATCCGCTGTCAAACACCACAGGTAATAATTAATTTCTAAATAAACATGATTGTACATCTCTGAAATGTTAATCGCGCACCGATGTAGTATCTCTATGGGGAAGGCTGTGCTTGAACACGGTGACACCCTGTGACAAACGCGCAGATATGAGTGCTCCGGTGTCCTGCTTTGGTAGACTAATGGAAGTGATCAGGTACCAGTCCTCTACTGCTAAACCCGAGCGCGCTGGACTGTGGAACTGTCTATGTTAAGCATAGGCACAGCACCTCGGCATAACAGCGATTTTTTTGTTATGCTTGTTGTAAAGAAAATGTCTATAATGCATTGAAATTATATTAAACTAAGATAATAAGATGGTTATCATAATTTTTCAAATCTTTATTAATAAGTAATTACAGAAAAAGTAAATGACGTTATTGATGTTCCATATTAACTACAGCGAAATCAGAGCGAAATCATTTCTGTAGATGATTCGCAATGCTTTCTGGGGCGAAGGGTTATGGCTCCGAATGGAACGTGCCTCGCGAATTTCTCCAAACGGAGCCGTGGTTAGCCCTCCCCTACCCCTAGCCCTCCCCCTACCCCTAGCCCTCGATGAAAAATAAATTGGAACGCCACTACCCCTACACGTGAACGCGCAAAACGGAGTCGAAGGGGTGAAAACGGAGCCGGAGGGGAGAATTGGGATTCACCCTATAAGTGTGTTCTATAACAGAACTTCCATGTTGCTATTGTTTACAGCATCAGAATCAGAATCAGAATCAGAATTGTGTTTAAGTAAGTCAGTAAAGTTTATTTCTATAGCACCTATCACAGACCAGCGGTCACAAAGTGCTTTACATAGGCTATAAAACATCATTAAAGAGCAAAGGTAATAGCAGGTTAAAAAGCTTGTATTTTTGTGTCTTGTTATTATTTGTTGTGCACTTGTTATTTGTCCAGCTACACAAGAGTACAATGATTTGGCTTTAGTTCTTCAACATTGGCATTGCAGCAAGATACTAAAGGCCAATGCACACGGCGTGCGATTTTGTCGCACAACAACATTCGATTCTCAATTCTTTGAAATATTTAAATTGGTTTGAATGGAGAATCGAATGTTGTTGTGCGATAATATCGCATTGCACGCCGTGTGCATTGTCTCATTCAAAACAATGGAATCGAATTCGGCAGTGCGACAAAATCGGGGCCGTGTGCATTGGCCTTAAGGGTTAGAGGTCATGGACAAGGCATGTTGGACTACACGGATGAGGCATGTTGAATTACATGCAGCTTTGTAGCTGCTATCCATTGTGTCTCCAAGCCCAGCTGAGCTGAGTGTG
>NC_137677.1:32097331-32099831 GCF_963989245.1 Nansenia antarctica | reverse complement strand
TCTGTGTCTCTGTCTCTGAGTCTCTGTGTCTCTGAGTCTCTGTGTCTCTGAGTCTCTGAGTCTCTGAGTCTCTGTGTCTCTGTCTCTGTGTCTCTGAGTCTCTGTGTCTCTGAGTCTCTGAGTCTCTGTCTCTGAGTCTCTGTGTCTCTGTGTCTCTGTGTCTCTGTGTCTCTGAGTCTCTGTGTCTCTCTGTCTCTGAGTCTCTGTGTCTCTGTGTCTCTGTGTCTCTGTGTCTCTGAGTCTCTGTGTCTCTGAGTCTCTGAGTCTCTGTCTCTGAGTCTCTGTGTCTCTGAGTCTCTGTGTCTCTGTGTCTCTGTGTCTCTGTGTCTCTGTGTCTCTGAGTCTCTGTGTCTCTCTGTCTCTGAGTCTCTGTGTCTCTGTGTCTCTGTGTCTCTGTGTCTCTGTGTCTCTGAGTCTCTGAGTCTCTGTGTCTCTGTCTCTGAGTGTCTGTGTCTCTGAGTCTCTCTGTCTCTGAGTCTCTGTGTCTCTGTGTCTCTGTGTCTCTGTGTCTCTGAGTCTCTGAGTCTCTGTGTCTCTGTCTCTGAGTGTCTGTGTCTCTGAGTGTCTGAGTGTCACATAACCAACTAGGATGGGTGTAGGAGGAACACACACACACACACACACACACACACACACAGACACACACTCTCACAAACACACACACACACACACACACACAGACACACACACACTGCTCTGACACTTCCTGTGCAGTTTTCTGACTCCCACACAAGTCGACCATAAAAAAAGGGAATTTTCTTTTTCTTTTTCTTTTTTTTTCTTTTTTTCCTCTCCGGGGTAATTGACACAAATAAAACAAGAACAGCAGAAGGTTGAATCACCCTGGTTGTCTACAGAAGGTTTAATCATCCAGGTTGTCTATAGAAGGTTTAATCATCCTGGTTGTCTATAGAAGGTTTAATCATCCTGGTTGTCTATAGAAGGTTTAATCACCCTGGTTGTCTATAGAAGGTTTAATCATCCTGGTTGTCTACAGAAGGTTAACTATCCTGGTTGTCTATAGAAGGTTTAATCATCCTGGTTGTCTACAGAAGGTTAACTATCCTGGTTGTCTATAGAAGGTTTAATCATCCTGGTTGTCTACAGAAGGTTAACTATCCTGGTTGTGTATAGAAGGTTTTTTCTCTGGTTGTCTTCCAGTAACCAGCATGCTCCTATATAAATAGCCCTAATCACATAATGGTGAGCAGCATTGCCACTCACACACATTGTTTGTATGAATAAGCTGTTTATAGAACACATTCATTGTCAATATTACAAGTTGAAATGCTTCATGTATTTCCATTATCTACAAGTGTCCGCGCAGCATGGGTCTGCTGCTGTACAAAACAAGAACAACGTCCCTTTTATGTGATCTGAAGGTGTGTGTGTGTGTGTGTGTGTGTGTGTGTGTGTGTGTGTGTGTGCTCTGCTCTGTGTGCTTAAAGAGAGGTCACTGCAGACTAGAGTCCAGCCCGAGGGAAAGGAAGAGCAGCTAAACCAAAGCCTGAGAAGAAGAACTCTCTACCGTTTGTAAATGAAGATGTCATCACCACCATGAATTATATAACAGAGGGGCCTTGCACGGTTTGATCCCAATACTGAATTTGTTTTTTTTGAATGTCATACACTGCATACCACCATCGAGACACACACACACTCTCTCCCTGTAGCCAGCTGGTGTCTCTCTGCAGCAGATAGATAATCCTGCTCCTCCTCAGTAGCAGCGGTACACCAAGACTTCTCCACCGTATCACCCAGGGCCATCGTGTCATCTGAAAGGGGAAAGTTTACTGTTTCCATTTCTGGTACAGTAAATCTTTTTTTCAAATGAAGTATCCACTTCCTCATAGTAGATTTCTTTTTCCACGCCTCTAAGTTTTCTGACTCTCTCTCTCTCTCTTTCTCTCTCTCTCTCTTTCTCTCTCTTTGTCTATCTCTCTCTCTCTGTCTCTCTGTCTCTCTCTCTTTCTCTCTCCCTCTGTCTCTCTCTCTCTCTATCTCTATCTCTCTCTCTCTATCTCTCTCTCTGTCTCTCTCTCTGTCTCTATCTCTCTCTCTCTCTCTCTCTTTCTCTCTTCTCTCTCTCTCTCTCTCTCTCTCTCTCTCTCTCTCTCTCTCTCTCTCTCTCTCTCTCTCTCTCTCTGAGTCTCTCTTTCTCTCTCTCTCTCTCTCTCTCTCTCTCTCTCTCTCTCTCTCTCTCTCTCTCTCTCTCTCTCTCTCTCTCTCACTTTTAGTTTCCGAGCGTCATACCACTCACTAGGTTTGTGGTTTTCACACAGCTCACATCACACAGGAAGTGTGTCGCGGCAAAACAGGTCCCCACTGTCATTGTTTCCATTCCTCTTACGGACCACAAGGCTAAATGTAACCCCCCAGCTAACAACAATAACCAGATCACAGGTGCCCAAAATATACACTTAAAACAGTCACAGACCTTTTCATTTTAACCACTCCACAGCTATTTATACTCAAACATGCTAATCATGCTAATACGCTA
>NC_137677.1:32065458-32092958 GCF_963989245.1 Nansenia antarctica | reverse complement strand
CTCACCCCCGCACACAGGGCCACTGACAGGCCTTCCCTGCGTCCGACACGGCCAAGCAGCCGTAGAATGTTTACCAATGAGCTGAACTGCACAGATCCATTCAGGGACGAGGGGAAACACGATTGACTTCCTGTCAGCGGCCAATCTAGGAGTCCCCCCGCACTCGCCGTGGGGCTGGGGGGGCTGGAGGGACCGGGGGAACATCGATACCTCCGTAGAGGGGGGGTGCCTCCTAGCAGTGAGCAGCATTTTGTTAATGCGGCCTGTTAGTCCAGGGAACCGGGGGACACCCCCCTCCACCCCCCCACCTCCCCCAATTAGACTGATAACTGTCGTCAGCAGGCTTTTAATGGATCGATGACATGGAGCAGACGGTTTGTTAATGCTAGCAGATGGGAGGCTAAGAGACGGGAGGTGGAGTGGAGTGTGGGTATTTGCGCCGGGCGGTGATCTTTAGGCATCTACTTATCAAACATAATCTGTGGGGCGGCTGTGTCTCAGGAGGTAGAGGCTGGTGGAGGTAGAGGCTGTGTCTCAGGAGGTAGAGGCTGGTGGAGGTAGAGGCTGTGTCTCAGGAGGTAGAGGCTGTGGTTCAGGAGGTAGAGGCTGTGTCTCAGGAGGTAGAGGCTGTGGTTCAGGAGGTAGAGGCTGTGGTTCAGAAGGTAGCGCCGGCGTCTAATGATCGCAAGGTCGGTAGATCACGGTTCAAGCCACGGCTGGCCACATGTCGAGGTGTCCTTGGGCAATAAAACTGAAGTCAGTCTATATAAGTCAGTCTATATAAGTCAGTCTAAATAAGTCAGTCTATATAAGTCAGTCTATACAAGTCAGTCTATACAAGTCAGTCTATACAAGTCAGTCTATATAAGTCAGTCTATATAAGTCAGTCTATATAAGTCAGTCTATATAAGTCAGTCTCAATAAGTCTGTCTATATAAGTCAGTATGTATAAGTCAGTCTATATAAGTATGTCTATATAAGTCATCTATATAGGTCTATACAAGTCAGTCTATATACGTCAGTCTATATAAGTCTGTCTATATAAGTCATCTATATAAGTCTATATAAGTCAGTCTATATAAGTCAGTCTATATAAGTCAGTGTGTATAAGTCAGTCTGTATAAGTCAGTCCATATAAGTCAGTCTATATAAGTCAGTCAATACAAGTCAGTCTATGTAAGTCAGTGTGTATAAGTCAGTCTATATAAGTCAGTCTATATAAGTCAGTCTATATAAGTCTGTCTATATAAGTCATCTATATAAGTCTATACAAGTCAGTCTATATAAGTCAGTCTATATAAGTCAGTCTATATAAGTCAGTCTATATAAGTCAGTCTATATAAGTCAGTCTATATAAGTCAGTCTATATAAGTCAGTCTGTATAAGTCAGTCTATATAAGTCAGTCTATATAAGTTAGTCTATATAAGTCATCTATATGCGTCTGTCTATATAAGTCAGTCTGTATAAGTCAGTCTATATAAGTCAGTCTATATAAGTCTGTCTATATAAGTCATCTATATAAGTCAGTCTATATAAGTCAGTCTGTATAAGTCAGTCTATATAAGTCAGTCTATATAAGTCAGTCTATATAAGTCAGTCTATACAAGTCAGTCTATATGAGTCAGTGTGTATAAGTCAGTATATATAAGTCAGTCTATATAAGTCAGTCTATATAAGTCTGTCTATATAAGTCATCTATATAAGTCTATACAAGTCAGTCTATATAAGTCAGTCTATATAAGTCAGTCTGTATAAGTCAGTCTATATAAGTCAGTCTATATAAGTATGTCTATATAAGTATGTCTACATAAGTCATCTATATAAGTCTATACAAGTCAGTCTATACAAGTCAGTCTATATAAGTCAGTCTATATAAGTCAGTCTGTATAAGTCAGTCTATATAAGTCAGTCTATATAAGTCAGTCTATATGTCAGTCTATATAAGTCAGTCTGTATAAGTCAGTCTATATAAGTCAGTCTATATAAGTCAGTCTATATAAGTCTGTCTATATAAGTCATCTATATACGTCTATACAAGTCAGTCTATATAAGTCAGTCTATATAAGTCAGTCTATATAAGTCAGTCTATATAAGTCAGTCTGTATAAGTCAATCTATATAAGTCAATCTATATAAGTCAATCTATATAAGTCAGTCTATATAAGTCATCTATATAAGTCTATACAAGTCAGTCTATATAAGTCAGTCTATATAAGTCAGTCTATATAAGTCAGTGTGTATAAGTCAGTCTGTATAAGTCAGTCTATATAAGTCAGTCTATATAAGTCAGTCTGTATAAGTCAGTCTATATAAGTCAGTCTATACAAATCAGTCTATAGAAGTCAGTCTATATAAGTCAGTCTATATAAGTCAGTCTATATAAGTCAGTCTATAGAAGTCTGTCTATATAAGTCAGTCTATATAAGTCAGTCTATTTAAGTCTGTCTATATAAGTCAGTCTATATAAGTCAGTCTATATAAGTCTGTATATATAAGTCAGTCTATATAAGTCAGTCTATATAAGTCAGTCTATATAAGTCAGTCTAAATAAGTCAGTCTATATAAGTCAGTCTATACAAGTCAGTCTATACAAGTCAGTCTATACAAGTCAGTCTATATAAGTCAGTCTATATAAGTCAGTCTATATAAGTCAGTCTAAATAAGTCTGTCTATATAAGTCAGTCTGTATAAGTCAGTCTATATAAGTCATCTATATAAGTCTATACAAGTCAGTCTATATAAGTCAGTCTATATAAGTCATCTATATAAGTCTGTCTATATAAGTCAGTCTATATAAGTCAGTCTATATAAGTCATCTATATAAGTCCGTCTATATAAGTCAGTCTATATAAGTCAGTGTGTATAAGTCAGTGTGTATAAGTCAGTCAATATAAGTCATCTATATAAGTCAGTCTATATAAGTCAGTCTATATAAGTCAGTCTATATAAGTCAGTCTATACAGGTCAGTCTATATAAGTCAGTCTATATAAGTCAGTCTATATAAGTCAGTCTATATAAGTCAGTCTATATAAGTCAGTCTATACAAGTCAGTCTATATAAGTCAGTGTGTATAAGTCAGTCTATATAAGTCAGTCTATATAAGTCTGTCTATATAAGTCATCTATATAAGTCTATACAAGTCAGTCTATATAAATCAGTCTATATAAGTCAGTCTATATAAGTCAGTCTATATAAGTCAGTCTATATAAGTCAGTCTGTATAAGTCAGTATATATATAAGTCAGTCTATATAAGTCTGTCTATATAAGTCATCTATATAAGTCTATACAAGTCAGTCTATATAAGTCAGTCTATATAAGTCAGTCTATATAAGTCAGTCTATATAAGTCAGTCTGTATAAGTCAGTCTATATAAGTCAATCTATATAAGTCAGTCTATATAAGTCATCTATATAAGTCTATACAAGTCAGTGTGTATAAGTCAGTCTGTATAAGTCAGTCCATATAAGTCATCTACAGTATATAAGTCAGTCTGTATAAGTCAGTCTGTATAAGTCAGTCTATATAAGTCAGTCTATATAAGTCAGTCTGTATAAGTCAGTCTATATAAGTAAGTCTATATAAGTAAGTCTATACAAATCAGTCTATAGAAGTCAGTCTATATAAGTCAGTCTATATAAGTCAGTCTATATAAGTCAGGCTATACAAGTCAGTCTATATAAGTCAGTGTGTATAAGTCAGTCTATATAAGTCAGTCTATATAAGTCAGTCTATTTAAGTCTGTCTATATAAGTCGGTCCATATAAGTCAGTCTATATAAGGCCATTTATAGAAGTCTGTCTATATAAGTCATCTATATAAGTCAGTCTATATAAGTCAGTCTATAGAAGTCTGTCTATATAAGTCAGTCTATATAAGTCAGTCTATTTAAGTCTGTCTATATAAGTCAGTCTATATAAGTCAGTCTATATAAGTCTGTATATATAAGTCAGTCTATATAAGTCAGTCTATATAAGTCAGTCTATATAAGTCAGTCTAAATAAGTCAGTCTATATAAGTCAGTCTATACAAGTCAGTCTATACAAGTCAGTCTATACAAGTCAGTCTATATAAGTCAGTCTATATAAGTCAGTCTATATAAGTCAGTCTAAATAAGTCTGTCTATATAAGTCAGTCTGTATAAGTCAGTCTATATAAGTCATCTATATAAGTCTATACAAGTCAGTCTATATAAGTCTGTCTATATAAGTCATCTATATAAGTCTATACAAGTCAGTCTATATAAATCAGTCTATATAAGTCAGTCTATATAAGTCAGTCTATATAAGTCAGTCTATATAAGTCAGTCTGTATAAGTCAGTATATATATAAGTCAGTCTATATAAGTCTGTCTATATAAGTCATCTATATAAGTCTATACAAGTCAGTCTATATAAGTCAGTCTATATAAGTCAGTCTATATAAGTCAGTCTATATAAGTCAGTCTGTATAAGTCAGTCTATATAAGTCAATCTATATAAGTCAGTCTATATAAGTCATCTATATAAGTCTATACAAGTCAGTGTGTATAAGTCAGTCTGTATAAGTCAGTCCATATAAGTCATCTACAGTATATAAGTCAGTCTGTATAAGTCAGTCTGTATAAGTCAGTCTATATAAGTCAGTCTATATAAGTCAGTCTGTATAAGTCAGTCTATATAAGTAAGTCTATATAAGTAAGTCTATACAAATCAGTCTATAGAAGTCAGTCTATATAAGTCAGTCTATATAAGTCAGTCTATATAAGTCAGGCTATACAAGTCAGTCTATATAAGTCAGTGTGTATAAGTCAGTCTATATAAGTCAGTCTATATAAGTCAGTCTATTTAAGTCTGTCTATATAAGTCGGTCCATATAAGTCAGTCTATATAAGGCCATTTATAGAAGTCTGTCTATATAAGTCATCTATATAAGTCAGTCTATATAAGTCAGTCTATATAAGTCAGTCTATAAAATTCAGTCTATATAAGTCCGTCCATATAAGTCAGTCTATATACGTCAGTCTATATAAGTCAGTCTATATAAGGCAGTCTATATAAGTCAGTCTATATAAATCAGTCTATATAAGTCAGTCCATATAAGTCAGTCTATATAAGTCAGTATATATAAGTCTGTCTATATAAGTCCGTCTATATAAGTCAGTCTATATGTCAGTCTATATAAGTCAGTCTATATAAGTCCGTCTATATAAGTCAGTCTAAATAAGCCAGTCTTGTACAAGTTGCTGAAACTGAAATAAAAACTATAAGTAAAAAAAAAAGAAATAGTCATTATGATCAGTGTTGTATTTATTATAATAATGCATCTATTGATTGTAATGTGCAACAATATGATGTCACATGATATTTTTTCTTTTGAGAAATAAAACGTTATCCCAATCTGTGCTCCACACACAGTTAATAGCCTCTAATGTTCATGAAGAGAGCGACAATAAAATTGGAAAATGATGATGTTGGAGCCATGCAGCTCCAGGCATGGAGCCACGAGGACAGTTTAATGTCTCGCTTGAGGACCTCTGTGATCAAAAATGTGTTTTTCTTGATTGTGTTTTATTATGTTGTGATTTTGTATGTGTGTTATGTATTGTTTTAAACTGTGTGTATGCAGGGCATGCTCCCTTGTAAAAGAGACTACCAATAAATGCAATTAAAGTTAAAATGACCCAAGCTAAATCAACAACAAAGTTAACTGACTTCTCATCTGGGCTCTCCTGCTCCTAAGCGCCTGTCTGCCATCCTCCGCCTCTCCCTCGGCTGTCATCATGAAGCTGAACCCATCACACGCACATTAGATACTGTACATAAACTACCTCCCTGTACATAAACTACCTCACTGTACATTAACTACCTCACTGTAGATAAACTACCTCACTGTACATAAACTACCTCACTGTACTTAGCTCATAACTGTATATAGCTCATAACTGTACATAGCTCATAACTGTATATAGCCCATAACTGTATATAGCTCAACTGTATATAGCCCATAACTGTGTATACCTCTAAACTAAACTGATGTTTACAACACTACCTCCCCACATACTGTACATTACATAGTCACCTATCACAACCATTCTTGTTCTAGATCATATCATGTTCTTATGTCACTATTTGCACTTCTGGTTGGATGCTAAACTGCATGTCGTCGTAGAGTCCTTGTAGGCTACCCTGCGATGACAACGAAGTTGAATGTAATCTAATCTAATAACATGATACATAGGACAGTGATGTGTTCATAACCAAACACCTCAACTATGCGACTCACAGATTCCCACTCAGCTGCGCCCCTTTTCAGTGCGGCAATTAGGCTCTGCTTCTGCAAAGACAAGCCCGTCTGTGTGCGAGATGACAGGAGCGCACAGATGTGGACTCATGGAGATGTGGATGCATGTAGATGTCATCATGTCCACGTTGTTTTGCGAAATCTCTGGGTAGGCATTCATTCATCCCGTTGGTGCACAAAACCTCCTATATGAAGCAACTGCGACTAACGGCAGACAGAAACGAGTCACTTCAGCAGCGAACTATTGTACAGTAAACGCCTACTGATATGTGTCTAAACTAGAGACTTTAGTTCACTTGCAAGTTGCAATGCTGGCGAGCTGTTGCACAAAATGATTTTTGCAACGGACACTTTGTGCTCAGATGTTCCCTGCGCGCGGCTGAGAGAGAGCATCATATGTGTATATGTGTACCGCACTTTTCCTGCAAACGTTGCAGCTCAAAGTGCTGTAATCATTATATAATCATCATTTAATCATTTAAATAGTGCATAGAGCATAGTGCTGACAGTACTTCTTGTGTGCGGATCGCTGGACTTGGGAGTTGCGATCCAACCCATTCACTGCCAAAGCGCCGCTCAGCTCTGCCTCAAGGAAGCTCCAAATAAGGGCACAGGGAACTGGAAACCCACCGGAATAGGTCCTTATGTAGACACGACCTTATAAGGGCATGGCGGAGCCAGGCTTTCCGGCAAGAGCGCAACCTTGTGCACAATGGGAAACCCGAACATGAACTATGGGCCGTCGGGGGAGAGAGCAAGAATTACAGCCGCTTTCTCTAGGAGGGATTCTACAATGAAGACGCATCGATTCGGGACAGGGAGGAAGAGAGCGGAGATCTCCCTGCGATTTATTGCACTGGCTTAATATATAAAGTCTCTCCTCTCTCTCTGCTTTCCCCCCAGGCCAACGTCATGTGTCCTCCACTGCAGTGCCTAAATATGGGCTTCCTCCAGTCCTAATATGGACATCTACGTCACAGGCAGGAGGGTATATAAAGGCGAGGGGGAATCTCTGTACAGAGAGAGCCCAGAACAGACACACTCTTAGAGCAGACACACTTGCATCGTTATCTCCTGAACATTTCCACACAAGAAAAGTAAAAAAAAGTGCAACTCCAAAAAAACAACAACAACAACAACAACACAAAATCATCACATCCAAGAAGGTTGCAGCAGCAGCTAATTGGATTAAAAAAAAACGATTTTCTTTTAATTGTTTTTTGTTTTTTTGGGCGCAAATCAAGATTAATCAGGTTAATGGTTAATTCTGTTATCACAATTAGGGGAATGAGAGGAAGGAAAGGACACTTTTGATCTCAATCATCTTTTTTGGGGAACAACAAGACAACAACCCAAGTGGATTTTTCTTCTTCTAATACTCGTCTTGGACAAAAAGGGAAACAACTTCAAGAAGAAGAAGAACGCCTGAACGTTGGAGAACATTGGAGAAGGAGAGAGACACAGAAGAGAAATCCTCCTCCTCATCCTCCTCCTCCTCCTCCTCAGCAGCAGTCTGTCCGTCTCTCAGCCTGCGCTGAACTGAACGGGCGGTGAACGGGTGATTCCCTCCACCTGCGAGGCACCGCTCTGCCCTGCCTGCCTTCCTGCTCTGCCCAGCCTGCCTCCCTGCTCTGCCCTGCCTGCCTCCCTGCTCTCCCAGCCTCCATCAAAGCCTCAGCCTCCCCCCCCCGCCCACCCTCCCACCCTCACGGCTCCGCGGGAGAGGATGGCTTCTGCCAAGACGGAGATGCTGATCCCAGCCATGCAGATCTCCGAGCCCCTGAGCTTCCCCCACTCCCCCATGGATAACTACCCCAAGCTGGAGGAGATGATGATGCTGAGCTCCGCGGGGACGCCCTTCCTCAACGCCTCGGCGCCCGAGGGTGCAGGGTTCGGCTCGGGGGAGCCGGGAGAGCATTACGACCACCTGGCTGGAGGTAAGAGCTCGAGAGCTGGACCTCTGCCTTGGTGTATAGTGCATGGATGGAAGCTGCTAGAATAGAGAGAGAGAGAGAGAGAGAGAGAGAGAGAGAGAGAGAGAGGAGAGAGAGAGAGAGATGGATAGATAGATGCTTTACTGTGGGCAGCATGCGTGGCATGCATGCATGGAATAGACAGTTGCATAACTTCATAATCATTATTTGTGTTGCAGCTGTCTAATGTTAATTATTTTGTCAGAGCTCTGGAGATAAATGTTAAATATGGTCTTTCTAATTATATTTCTGTTCGTGTTGATTTAACTTTGATTATTAATACAATAATCAAATGTAGACACAATGTAAGGCATGACAGAGTTGGATTGAATATGATTAGCAGTATGTATTCAGAGAAAGCAGTTTTAGCCTCTCAAGCTGTGTTAAATCTGATGTGGACTTGACACGGCTCCCTCACTGCATAACGTCAGACGGTCTGCCGCTCAATTCAGATTGCATTCCTAAAACCAGCTGAACTACAGTTTCTGTAATCAATTTATTTTAGCTATGTGATGGACTTTAGCTGTGTGTGTGTGTGTGTGTGTGTGTGTGTATGTACGTGCTCGTGTATGTGTGTGTGTGCATCCGCGTGTATGTGTGTGCGTGTGTGTGCATGAGTGTGTGTGTGTGTGTGTGTGTGTGTGTGAGTGTGTGTGTGTGTGAGAGAGAGAAAGAGAGAGAGAAAGAGACAGAGACAGAGCGATAGAGAGAGAGAGACATAGAGCAAGAGAACGAAGGGAAATGCAGATGGCTAATCTTACACGGCAGCTCTTGTCTGTGTTGATGTGTGGAAATGCCCAGAGTGAGTTGAGGGAGGGAGGGAGGGGGGGATGAGTCGGGTTAGGATTCTCCTGTTCTCTAACATCCAACTCGCTGCTCTCAGGGAGAGAGAGAGAGAGAGAGAGAGAGAGAGAGAGAGAGAGAGAGAGAAGAGGGCACCACCGTCCAGCTCGCTGGCAGGATTCCCCTCTCCCTCCCTCCCTCCCTCCCTCCCTCCCTCATTCCTCCACATATTGGCAGGTTGATTAATGCCCTCCCTCTCTCTCTCTCTCTCCTCTCCTCTCTGCAGATACGTTACCCGATATCTCCCTCAACTGCGAGAAGTCGATGGCAGACCAGCAGCAGAGCTACTCCACGCAGCGGCTCCCCCCCATCTCCTACACGGGCCGCTTCACCCTCGAACCCGCCTCCAACTGCAGCAACAGCCTGTGGGCCGAGCCGCTCTTCAGCCTGGTCAGCGGGCTGGTGGGCATCAACCCCTCCCTCTCCTCCTCCTCCTCCTCCTCCGCAACCTCCTCCGCTTCCTCTCAGACCATATCGTCCATATTATCGTCGGCCTCGTCCTCGTCCATCCTCGCCTCGTCCCAGAGCGCGAGCCTGGGCTGCTCCTCGGTCCCCCACCACCACGGCGAGCAGGCCAACCCCATCTACTCGGCCGCCCCCACCTACAGCACAACCGGCGCCGCCGACATCTTCCCGGACCAGAGCCAGGTCTTCCCCAGCCCCGTGGGGGGCTCCCTGCAATACCCTCCCCCGGCCTACCCCAACGGCCCCAAGACGTGCAGCTCCAGCTTCCCCGTGCCGATGATCCCCGACTACCTCTTTCCCCAGCAGCAGGGCGAGATCAGCTTGGTTCCCTTAGACCAGAAGCCCTTCCAGAGCCAGTCGGGGCAGCCCTCCCTCACCCCTCTGTCCACCATCAAAGCCTTCGCCACACAGACGGGCTCCCAGGACCTGAAGACGGTCTACCAGTCTCAGCTGATCAAGCCCAGCCGCATGCGCAAGTTCCCCAACCGTCCCAGCAAGACGCCTCCGCACGAGCGCCCCTACGCCTGCCCCGTGGAGACGTGCGACCGGCGCTTCTCGCGCTCGGACGAGCTGACGCGCCACATCCGCATCCACACGGGTCAGAAGCCGTTCCAGTGCCGCATCTGCATGCGCAACTTCTCGCGCAGCGACCACCTGACCACGCACATCCGCACGCACACGGGCGAGAAGCCGTTCGCCTGCGAGATCTGCGGCCGCAAGTTCGCCCGCAGCGACGAGCGCAAGAGGCACACCAAGATCCACCTGAGGCAGAAGGACAAGAAGGCGGAGAAAGGGGGAGTCGGGGTGGCCGGCGCGGTGTCGGCGGCGGCAGCTGTGGCGGCAATATCAGCCCCGATATCAGCCCCCTCCCCGGTCTCCAGCTACCCCTCTCCCATCACCTCCTACCCCTCTCCGGTGTCCTCCTACCCCTCTCCGGTGACGTCCTGCTACTCCTCGCCTGTCCATGCCTCGTACCCTTCCCCCTCCATCGCCACCTCCTACCCCTCCTCCGTGTCCATGTCCGGCACCTTCCAGTCTCAGATCCAGTCCCAGATCCAGGCCTCCTCCTTCCCCTCCTCCGTCGTCTCCAACCTCTACAGCTCGCCCGTCCCCACGACGCTGTCCGACCTGCAGACCACGCTCTCCCCGAGGACCATCGAGATCTGCTGAAGGAAGAGAAGAGAGAGAAGAGAAAGAGAGAGAAAAGACCCTTTTTATTATCCTCTCATCACCTCTTCTTCTTGAGACGGTTATTCGAGCGGGAGAAACTGTCATCAAAAGACTTGTTTTGAATTCTCCTCTTCTGAAAAGCACTTTTCTGTCTGCGCCCTCCGCAGAGTTCAGTGTCAATCTTTCAGATTTACCTGAATAAGAGAAGAAGAAGAAGCAGAAGACGAAGAAGAAGAAGAAGAAAGCAAGGACTGGGCAAAGACAATAAGAAGACAAAAAGGGATTTCGTTTGTTTTGTTTCCCTCTCTCTGTAAAGCAAAACGCAGCACTTCAAATGAGCTATAAAATACTTTTAAAGACAAGAGAGCAGAAACAGGCTTTGACAAGTTGATCTCGTATGGCTACGAAGAGTAGCAAAGTGCGGAGGTCCTGGACAAAACCAGGGTATGAACATAGCCAGTAGTCTCATTGCCAAGGCACGCTAGACCTTCCAGGCAGATATTTCCAGTACAATGGACATGAATGATTTACATAAGCTAGCGTATATTGTACATGTTGCCATGTTTTGTTGTTTTGTTTTTTTCATCTTTGGTACCATTGATGTGAAAACCTATTTGCATAATTTGCATTGTATTATTTGAAGTGAGCAGGAGCCATAATTTTTCTAAAATAGTTTCTCCTATTCTGTAGTGACGATGCTGTGATTACGTCTTTTGACTTTGTTTGACGAAAAAAAGCACTTAAGTATTCAAGCATGTGTTAATAAGAGTGATGTTAGTTTCTTTATTGGTTTTGTAAATATCATCCACTGGGTACTATTTTTCTCTCTTCTTTCTCACATGTGACATAACATGTCTGTTATATGGACACAAGAGGAAAAAAAAACGAAAAAAAACGTCACTTAAAAGAAAACAAGCTAGACAACCGTTCCTGTTTTTGGTGCCTTTTGTGAAGCCTTTTGCTGATATTGCGACACGGCTGGGGTGTGAGAGAGGAAGCGTTGTGTCTCGCCTTAAGGGTGGAAGGGATATTTTTGTTACAGAATGTAAGTCTTACTCAGTAACCAGGGACGAGACGTGACGGAACCGCTTCATTTCTTTAGAATGTAAGCAAAGATAAAAAGCAGAAAAAATTACGAATATATTTTTGTAACTTAAAAAATGTACATATCCACATCTTCAAGAGTTGGACATTGTTGACGTTACCTACTGAGTAGGCAAGGGATTCTCTTTTGTATGTTATTTACATGCGGTTCATTATTTTGTGGTTATCTTTGATTTTGTATTTTGTGTTTGTTCAAACAAGTGACTGTTTCTGGCTTCTAAACACATTTGAATGCGCTTAACTGCCAATGGGATATTTGGTGTACGAGATATCCTCCCAGAAATGAAATATAAATAAAAATACAAATATATGTAGTTGGTGACTGGTGTGTTTCAAATATTTCCATTGGTATTTAAAAAAAATTTTTGGACCATCTCCATTGCATTTCTCACCCATTTCTCATTCCTCCATCTGCACGTATCGCCACCCCCACACTTCAACATCATGTATTCCATAATTAAATGTCGTTTGCATGATCTATACAGCACAGAAATCGACCCTTTTGATGTAAGGAGCTCAACCCTAGCATGATTTCATGGTATTTCCATAGATAACTATTCTCTCACTGAACCTCTATCAATAACGATACATACGCACAATTTCACTGCCTAACTGATAACTGAATATGTAAGAGAACATAAAAGTAAATAAGAGAGATGATAGATGACTGCTCTTCGGAGATGGTACGCTTATCTCAATAGTCTTTTTTGGAGTGGCGGGGTGAGTGGGGGTGGAGGCGGGGAGGGGGGGGTGGTGGGGGGGTAAATTCAATTAGTTATCACAACGATATGACTGAGAGGATCTGAGTAAGTGCTCTTTCTTGTCTTGAAAATGGATCATATAATGGGGAATGTGAAACGTTTTTATGATGAGTGGATATGTGAGATGAATTATTTGGAGAATGAAATTAATTAACAACATTAATTCAACTGGCGGTGCCGACAGCCAGAGGATCATTTTGTGGTCGTCTGTAGCTCAGTTGGTGCTAGCATGGCGCTAACACCGCTTAGGTCCTGGGTTCGATTCCTGCCGGGACCATATATACAGACAAATGTATTCGCTCACTGCAATGTAAGTCGCTTTGGGTGAAAGCGTCAGCTAAATGGTGTATTGTTTCAACAGCGTGCTTGCTCAGACACGATGGTAAGGTTCGGTACAGTAGGCAATGTCTACTATCTCTGCTCCTCCGTGAAACTGTTATGATGGACTGTTCATCTAGATTGTGTCGTATTTCAAAATCATGAACGCACCACGACACACTCGTAGCGTACACTTCATGTAGCTTTTACTGAACAACGAACGACTGCCAGAACAGAGCAATCCAACACAGATAATATACAGATCAGGACAGAGGAATCCATCACAGATATACGGATATCATCACTCAGACATCACACCACAATAAAGAACACTGTTGAACACTAATACGTCACTGTTAACCCAATGTGCAGATCAGAGATCACTATTAACCCTTAACATAACATTTCTCTCCTCCCCGGCAGGATTTCAAACATTAAATGTTGAAACATAAACCTCTAGATGGCCAGGGTGTGAACATACGTGACACGTTCTAGTGCTTTGGTCCTCATGTCGGGATCTGATGAAATGATCGGACTTTTCTTTCGAAAGATTTGTCCTGCATTAATGAAAATCAATGGCACACATCGCTAGTCAACTAGCACAGCTTGTTTTGTGAGCCTGCTAACAATGTAAAGTAGTGTTATAGTTAACTATTACTCACCCAATCCATTGAATCGTTGCAGCATTTTGGCTTGACTAGCGAGTTTGTGTCGTGATTCTCAACAATGTTGGAATGTAGTTCCGTGTTTCAAAAGAAAAGTCTGAACATTTTGATTGCCGATATGCGGACCAAAGCTTTAGAACGTGTCACATATGCGAGCAGAGGCCATAGTGGGGGGGAGGGAGGGGAGACAGAGCAGAGGTCATAGTGGGGGGGAGGGAGGGGAGACAGAGCAGAGGTCATAGTGGGGGGGAGGGAGGGGAGACAGAGCAGAGGTCATAGTGGGGGGGAGGGAGGGGAGACAGAGCAGAGGCCATAGTGGGGGGGAGGGAGGGGAGACAGAGCAGAGGTCATAGTGGGGGGGAGAGAGGGGAGACAGAGCAGAGGCCATAGTGGGGGGGAGAGAGGGGAGACAGAGCAGAGGTCATAGTGGGGGGGAGGGAGGGGAGACAGAGCAGAGGTCATAGTGGGGGGGAGGGAGGGGAGACAGAGCAGAGGTCATAGTGGGGGGGAGGGAGGGGAGACAGAACAGAGGCCATAGTGGGGGGGAGGGAGGGGAGACAGAGCAGAGGTCATAGTGGGGGGGAGGGAGGGGAGACAGAGCAGAGGTCATAGTGGGGGGGAGAGAGGGGAGGCAGAGCAGAGGCCATAGTGGGGGGGAGGGAGGGGAGACAGAGCAGAGGTCATAGTGGGGGGGAGAGAGGGGAGGCAGAGCAGAGGCCATAGTGGGGGGGAGGGAGGGGAGACAGAGCAGAGGTCATAGTGGGGGGGAGAGAGGGGAGACAGAGCAGAGGCCATAGTGGGGGGGAGGGAGGGGAGACAGAGCAGAGGCCATAGTGGGGGGGAGAGAGGGGAGACAGAGCAGAGGTCATAGTGGGGGGGAGGGAGGGGAGGCAGAGCAGAGGTCATAGTGGGGGGGAGGGAGGGGAGACAGAGCAGAGGTCATAGTGGGGGGGAGAGAGGGGAGACAGAGCAGAGGTCATAGTGGGGGGGAGGGAGGCTGAGGTAGAGCAGAGGTCATAGTGGGGGGGAGGGAGGGGAGACAGAGCAGAGGTCATAGTGGGGGGGAGAGAGGGGAGACAGAGCAGAGGTCATAGTGGGGGGGAGGGAGGGGAGACAGAGCAGAGATCATAGTGGGGGGGAGGGAGGCTGAGGTAGAGCAGAGGTCATAGTGGGGGGGAGGGAGGGGAGGCAGAACAGAGATCATAGTGGGGGGGAGGGAGGGGAGACAGAGCAGAGGTCATAGTGGGGGGGAGAGAGGGGAGACAGAGCAGAGGTCATAGTGGGGGGGAGGGAGGGGAGACAGAGCAGAGGTCATAGTGGGGGGGAGGGAGGGGAGACAGAGCAGAGGTCATAGTGGGGGGGAGGGAGGCTGAGGTAGAGCAGACCCATCAGGTGAAGAGGTCCAGACCCATCAGGTTTGTCCCAGGGCGGGCAGCATGGAAGCCATAGTTAGGCAGGACTTGGTTCCGTTGGTTCCGTAATGAACAGTCACTTGTAGTGAGCCCACCAGAACGGTGCTGGAGTCACCACAACCACAAGCAGCTGAGGAGGAGAGACAGAGGAGGTGTAGGTGAGGAAGAGGGAGAGATAAGGGTCATCATGGAAGCTAGTTTTTCTCAATTTTCTCTCAGCTGCCTGGAGCCCGATAATACAAGCTTGTATACTGGGCTGACATTAGGAAGGAGTTGGGAATCGACCCCATCAAGTCCATGGGCGTTAATGGAGTTAAGGGTGGCACATGTGCTGCGTTCCATCACCTCATAAGATGGATGTTGTGTATTAAATCCTGAATAAATTATATTAAACTATAAAACATTTATTATATAGATAAAAGCATTTGTGAAATGAATGTCAACAATCAAGGAAATGCGAGTGGTGTGTGTGTAGGTGCTGCCAAATCAATAATTAAGTAGGCTATGATTTCTATATATATATATATATATATATATATATATATATATATATATATATATATATATATGTAGCTCTGTCAATGTGCTTATGGTAAATGGTAAATGGACTGACTTATAGCGCGTTATTCCAAAGCGCTTTACAACGGCCTCTCATTCACCCATTCACACACACATTCACACACCAACGGCGGCAAGCTGCCATGCAAGGAGCCGGCCTTGTGAGCTCATTGGCAGCAATTTAGGGTTCACTGTCTTGCCCAAGGACACCTCGACATTTGGCCAGCCGGGGTTCGAACCGCCAATCTGCTTACCTTGCGATCATTAAACACCGACTCTACCTCCTGAACCACAGCCTCTACCTCCTGAGACACAGCCTCTACCTCCTGAGACACAACCTCTACCTCCTGAGAAACAGCCTCTACCTCCTGAGACACAGCCTCTACCTCCTGAGATACAGCCTCTACCTCCTGAGACACAGCCTCTACCTCCTGAGACACAGCCTCTACCTCCACCAGCCTCTACCTCCTAAGCCACAGCCTCTACCTCCTGAGACACAGCCTCTACCTCCACCAGCCTCTACCTCCTGAGACACAGCCTCTACCTCCTGAGACACAGCCTCTACCTCCTGAGCCACAGCTTCTACCTCCACCAGCCTCTACCTGCTGAGCCACAGCCTCTACCTCCTGAGACACAGCCTCTACCTCCTGAGACACAGCCTCTACCTCCACCAGTCTCTACCTCCACCAGCCTCTACCTCCTGAGACACAGCCTCTACTTCCACCAGTCTCTACCTCCACCAGCCTCTACCTCCTGAGACACAGCCTCTACCTCCACCAGCCTCTACCTCCACAGCCTCTACCTCCTGAGACACAGCCTCTTACTCCTGAGACACAGCCTCTACCTCCACCAGCCTCTACCTCCACAGCCTCTACCTCCTGAGACACAGCCTCTAACTCCTGAGCCACAGCCTCTACCTCCACCAGCTTCTACCTCCTGAACCACAGCCTTTACCTCCACCAGCCTCTACCTCCTGAAACACAGCCTCTACCTCCTGAGACACAGCCTCTACCTCCACCAGTCTCTACCTCCTGAGATACAGCCTCTACCTCCACCAACCTCTACCTCCTGAGACACAGCCTCTACCTCCACCAGCTTCTACCTCCTGAACCACAGCCTCTACCTCCACCAGCCTCTACCTCCTGAGACACAGCCTCTACCTCCTGAACCACAGCCTCTACCTCCACCAGCCTCTACCTCCTGCACCATAGCCTCTACCTCCTGAGACACAGCCTCTACCTCCTGAACCACAGCCTCTACCTCCAACAGCCTCTCCTTCCTGAGACACAGCCTCTACCTCCTGAACCACAGCCTCTACCTCCTAAACCATAGCCTCTACCTCCTGAACCGCAGCCTCTACCTCCACCAGCCTCTACCTCCACCAGCCTCTACCTCCTGAGACACAGCCTCTACCTCCACCAGCCTCTACCTCCTGAGACACAGCCTCTACCTCCACCAGCCTCTACCTCCTGCACCACAGCCGGCCCCAAAAACTCTATGAAGGAGCCCTGTCCAACGCATACAATTATAGCCTCAACTTGACCGATCATTGTCTGGACTGCCTCACCTCCTCACCTGACAGTCAGTTAAAGCCCCTCACACTTTGAAAACCAAAGTGGTAATGAGGTATTAGTCCACGGTTTACAATGGTTATTTTGTCAAATGTTGTGATATTCCAACACAGTGTTGCCAAGCAGCTGGCCATGAGGTGGATAATGAGGCTTTGCTACTGTTACCCTCCTTGTTTATCTGCTCTCCTCTTTCCCTGACAAACAACAGCTGCTTTTGGATTCCCACGCTCCCTGAATTTACGCAATTTGCACTTGATATTTGACTTTAACTATGTGGGCGCATCGGATACATTAGCCTGCGATACACCCAGCAATGCAACAACTGGGGGTTATGTATCTGATTCAAATCATAGGCTAATGACATGGTTTTCATAATTGTTTGTAAATGCTTTTCTTGCTCAGCAGGCAACAGAATTGGAGGATTCACAGGTCCTCACCAGGCCAGGGCACTGGCATCATCAGGCCCTCAAATCATATTCCACACTACAATTTCAAATAATAATAATATCTTAGATTTATATAGCGCCTTTCTCAAACCCAAGGACGCTTAACAGATTTCATAGACAGACAGTCAGACAGACAGAACAGAAAAACAAAGCAAAGAAACAAAGACAACAAGAGTGACAAACTAGACTAGGGGCCAAAGGCCTTAGAGAACAGGTGGGTTTTGAGGGCTGATTTTAAAGGTGTCCAGGGTAGGGGGGCATTGCGGATCGCTGTGGGGAGAGAGTTCCAGAGGGTGGGAGCTGCCACACTGAAAGCTCTGCCCCCGAAGGTCCGTATTTTGGTGCGGGGGGTGGACAGCAGACCCATGTCTGAGGACCGCAGGTTCCGGGAAGGGGTGTGTTGACAGAGAAGGTCAGTTAGGTACTGGGGGGCGCAGGCGTGGAGGGATCTGTAGGTGAGGAGGAGGATTTTGTAGGTGATGCGGGACTTGACCGGCGAACAGTTATGAACAGTTATGGACATGATACATGATAAAGCGGACTCTACACACTAGTGGTCACATGACCAACTATTATGCCCCTCCCCAATTTGCTCTTTTGAGCAGGATTGACAGATTGGGCGGGTTACTGCCGAATGGGCTACTTTTGATCCCACTGGGCTGGAAAAAAAAGCGGTTGGGCGGTTGGGCTGATAAGATAAATAGCATTTAGGCAGTATCAAAATGTCAGTGCCTGAAAGTTACAAAATGTGTGAAGTTAAAACACACACCCTAGTAGCTACATACAATGTGCAGGTTTTTATTTTATTTTACAAACATCATTGGCAACAGACATACAGTTTAGGGGGCAGGAGATGGGCACCTGCCCAATAGTCATTAGCGGTTTTCTGACAATATAGGTTTTGAGCTGGTTTTTGGTGGATTTAGTGTTCTTTAGGGTGTGTTTTCACTAGAACATTTGCTTCACTTGGAATCAGAGTTTTGGATCAAATTTGCTTTGCTCTGCGTCGTTTGGAAGAACCTGTGTTCAGGTTCCTCGACTGCAGACTCAAGTTAACGCGCGTGCAGAAAGATGCCACGAAACTCTTGTCCGGTAGATTTATTTAAAAGAATTTCAAAAATAAAAGTCCTGCAAAACAATTGTTATTTTTCGGCGTTAGAAAATTGAGTTGTGGCGTGAGAGCGCATCAACTGGTTGATATGCGTGTGTCTCACGGCCAAAGCGTGAGACATGGCAGCTCTGTTAAACATGTTATGTTCTTTGTTGCTAGCTGCTAGCTAGCTAGCTAGATGGAGGGCGATGGCTACTTTGTGGCTACTTTGAAGAAGCTAAAATATAAAACATATTCTGATTTATTTAACACTTTTTTGTTTACTACATCATTCCATATGTGTTCTTTCATAGTTTTGATGTCTTCGGTATTAATCTACAATGTAGAAAATAATATATAAATAAAGAAAAAACATTGGATGAGAAGGTGCGTCACACACATGCACCTTTTGACTGGTACTGCAGGTGTTCTGGGTAGAGGTAGGGGGTCATTGACCACCAGTCACAATGGATGAATGAATGAATCAGACCATAACTGTCTTTGTATCGTCCACTTTTAAACACATTTAACACTTAATCAGCCATTTGACCAAATTAGTAAAAAAAAAAATGTATCATTGCACTGTACATTTCAGGACCCTCTTTTCAAGACGTTTCCTAGATATGTGCGTTCTACCACCCAGTATCCTTACATTTTCAAAATCACATCAGGATAAGCTAGTATAAAGCTGTTTTGCAGTTTTTCTGTGTAGCTAATTTACAAGCGGACAACTAGTGGTCGTTGTGTGTAAATAGCAGCGTAGCATTGTAAAGAGGGGGTAATCTTTTAGTAGGTAAAAATGGCACGGCTGTTCTAGTGTTAAAACTCAGGGCTGGGGGCAACAAATCCGTCTACATCTGCAACGCTACAATACATTTTCAAACTTAATTTTTTTCAGTTGCCTAGATGAGTATCGGAAGTGGCAGGGAGGTGAATTAATCTGTTGATTGTGTGTTTAATGAGAACATAGAGGGTGTGAGGTGACAGGGCAGGGCGTTGGTGCTGCATTAGTAGTCAGAGACGCTTGTTCATTTATCAGCTTGTTTTTAAAACGCTCTGATATACTGTAGATGTAGTGGTTTGTTGGCAATGCCACAAAAACTAATCTTTGTTGTTCTTTTGTCCCACAAACAAAAACGTCAAGCTAGGAATGTGATCAGGACACTTATCAACAAACCAGGGCTGTATAGATTAATCCTTTCATTGATTCACAAATGTTTTAGTTGACACACACTTCTGAGAACAATGATTTATTTTTTTATGAGGCCGAGGACAAAAGAGTGAGTGACAAAGAAGTCAAGTAAACAAGTGTTCACGCTATTAGCGCCCTCGTCTTCAGCTGTGGGAATTCACACCTTTTATGTGTCGACTTGTGAAGTACCTCCATTACTCACCGCTCATTGTTTAGGGACCACTTTGTTTTTGATGAATCTGTAGATTGAGAGGGAGGGGGGAAAAACCATCAGCTGACAGCCCAAGAAAAAAGAAAAAACTCTGTCTGTTCTGGAAGTTTCCAAAGTTCCTAAACAGAGGAGTGAGTGGTAGCTTTCTCCCAGGGTGTAATTTGATGTTGTGCAACACACTTACAAAAATACACACAGATGCAAACACTGCTAAAAAAAGGAGGAAGGAAAACAAGAGAAAGAGAGAGGGATATGGGGAAAGAAAAAACGATTAAGATAATTGGTCTCCTGATCCCAAATTGACATTCTAAGTTGGGTCTGATGAGGTGTGTGTGTGTGTGAGTGTTCTGATGAGGTGTGTGTGTGAGTGTTTGCCTGTGTGTGTGTGTGTGTGTGTCTGCCTGTGTGTGTCTGTGTGTGTGTTTGTCAAGACCAACCTGGGTCTGATGAGGTGTGTGTGTGTGTGTGTGTGTGTGTCTGTGTGTATGTGTGTGTGTGTGTGTGTGTGTGTGTCTGTGTGTCTGTGTGTGTGTCTGTGTCTGTGTGTGTGTGTGTGTGTGTGTGTGTGTCTGTGTGTGTGTGTGTTTGTAAAGACCAAGCTGGGTCTGTGCTCTACTGTGTTTCCCAGACTATGTCCAGGGGGGGTACAGGGGGGGTATGTCCAGGGGGTGTACTTGAATGAATGAATGAATGAATGAATGAATGGTCTTTATTGTCATTGATATAGTACAGGTACCAAACAACGAAATTTGGGAGGGGGGGCTCCCCTGGTGCTAGGGGAAAAAAAACTAAAAACAAGAAGGGAAAAGAGCTGGTTTACATAAATAAAGGCACACTATCCACTATACTATACTGTACAAATAAAACACTGTGCTGTACTCTATGCTATGCTATACCTATTCTAACATTTCCTATTCTCTGAACCTTATGTACCCTAGGGTTGTCATATTGCACATAGTGTTATTGCACATTCATTTAAAGTGTCGCAGTTTGCAGGTTTGAAATGTACACAGTTGTGTTTCAGTATTACACTTGATTTCAATCTAGTAGCTGCCATCAGTTTGTCTAGATTGTCCAGGGCCTAGAACCTAGGTCTTTGCTGTGTTCAGGGCCTGAATGGCCCTGGGGTAGAAGCTGAGCTTCAGTCTGTTTGTCCTTGCGAACATGGTCCTGAACCGCCTGTTTGAGGGCAGCGGAGCAAAGTGTTCGTACCCAGGGTGGGATGGATCTCTGGAGATCTTGGAGGCCTTCCTGAGGCAGCGTGTGTTGTACAGCTCTTCCAGAGAGGGGAGGGGGGCGCCGGTGATCTTCTGGGCCGATCTCACGACTCTCTGTAGCGCATTCCTCTCTGCGGCTGTGCAGCTTGTACTTGTACATCAAGCCGTCTCACACTACGGAAATAACCCTATGGGCCGTTAGGCTCGAGAACCATTGGTTCTCAAGGCTACTTACGTATATATATATATATATATATATATACATTTTACTTAAAAATTAAATGTATCTAAATAAGTAAAGTACCTTGTCAACGTGTACGACATTGTTGTAGTCGAACATTGTCAGTTAATTGAGATTCAGAAGCTCTTGCTCTATAGCAACGGACTAAAGATGGTCTTGGAGCTACATATCTTTTCCCCTACCAACCTCAGAGCCCAGGCTAGTTCTCTACAGGGCTTCTTGCCCCTGAATGACCCCCCCCTCCCCTCCCTGCCAGTGGCATCAAAACTCCTCTCCATCCATCTGGGGAAACTTTGTCACAACGTATCTTTAACATGCCCTAACTTCAGCGATATGGGCCAAGAATATTTCTTTTTAAGTGCGTGAGGAGTATGTGCCAGACTATTTCCCTTTGCTCTTTCAAGACAGCAGGGCAGGTTTTTCCAACCCCCCTAAAAAATCAAAGCTCACAGCTCACACGCCAACCAGTTCTGTTTGGGAAGATGGGGAGGGGGGGGGGGGGCGATGGCAGCTCGCGTCGTGGCTTCAATGCGCCCCAAACCACTAGGGAGCCACCTCATCCCAGCCCAAAGGGCCTCCCTTCAACGACCAGGCCTTTGTTCAAAAATGTGTTTGTTCTCTTATTCTTTTTAGGGAAGGATGGGTAGTGTATTATATATATATATATATATACAAAGAAGAATGGCGAAAAAATAGTTGTCCCTCTTTCTTTTAGTCCCTCTCTCATCCTCATTCTCTCTATTCCCCCCCCCCTCTCTCCCTCTTTCTCTCTCTCTCTCTCCTCCCTCTCCGTCTCCCTCCTTCCCTCTCCCTCTCTCTCTTTCTCTTTTAGTCCCTCTCTCATACCTCCTCCTCTCTCCCCCCCCCCTCTCTCTGCCTCTCTCATTCTCTCTATTTCTCCCTCCCACCCTCTCTGTCCCTCTCTCTCTCTCTCTCTCTCTCTTTTAGCCCCTCTCTCAAACACCCTCCCTCTCTCTCTCTCCCCCCCCTCTCTCTCTTTTAGTCCCTGTCTCTCTCCCACCCCCCTCCTGAACCTCTGTGCTGGTTTAGCTGGGGATGGTAATGATGTCGCCCCTCTGTTCTGATGCAAGGTTCCCTGTCTGCTCCTCTGCCTTTCATCCACATACAAATGTCTCTCTTATTGCCTCTTTTTGCCCTCTGGCCTTTTTAAGATTGTTTTTTCTTTTTCCCTTTTTGAAAAATATGCCGTTTGATAAGCACATGGTTGAATAGGTCCCCGCAGTGATTAGATAGTAGATACATCTTTAATGTGATTAGATAGTAGAAACATCTTTAATGTCAGCTAGGAAAGGACCCCTGGTTCTCGGCCCCCTGCCCCCAGCACCCCCACCCCCCTGCCCCCCCCTGGCCCCGGCCCCCAGCCCCCTTGGCCAAAGCCCCCTGCTACAGGGACCTGGGCGTAGGGGGGGGGGGGTTACAGCCTGACCAGAGAGCTTACACCCTGTACAGAGAGGTTACACCCTGTAGAGAGAGGTTACACCCTGTAGAGAGAGGTTACACCCTGTAGAGAGAGGTTACACCCTGACCAGAGAGGTTACACCCTATAGAGAGAGGTTACACCCTGTACAGAGAGGTTACACCCTATAGAGAGAGGTTACACCCTGACCAGAGAGGTTACACCCTGTAGAGAGAGGTTACACCCTGACCAGAGAGGTTACACCCTGTAGAGAGAGGTAACACCCTGTACAGAGAGGTTACACCCTGTAGAGAGAGGTTACACCCTGTAGAGAGGTTACACCCTGACCAGAGAGGTTACACCCTGTACAGAGAGGTTACACCCTGACCAGAGAGGTTACACCCTGACCAGAGAGGTTACACCCTGTAGGGAGAGGTTACACCCTGACCAGAGAGGTTACACCCTCTACAGAGAGGTTAAACAGGGGAGGACTGGGCCGGTGTTGTACCGTAGGAGAGGTGCTGTGTGTGTGTGTGTGTGTGTGTGTGTGTGTGTGTGTGTGTGTGTGTGTGAGAGGAGGGTTTGCTTTGAATGCATTTATTTATGTGTGTGCGAGAGAGGGTCCCATGATCCTCTCTGTTTCACTGGCCACTCAAAGAAGACTAAAACAGACGGCAGGTGTTTTGTCATGCAATCAGTCTTCTCAATCTCAATGTTTCTATCTGTTTCTCTCTCTGTGTGTGTGTGTGTGCGTGCGTGCGTGTGCGCCCGTGAGAGAGACAGAAATCGCAACCAACAACTTCGTGTCCTTTTATATATACGTATCTACAGTATTCATCATCATGTAAATAAAAAATAAAAAAGCGCAGTCTCTTTACAAGAGCGGCCTGGTTGAAGTACAGTACACTGAAACGACAACAATAACCGCCACGCTGCTGAGTGTCTCTAACGAGACGCTGCTTCTACTCAACTTCAAGTACTCCTACTCCGGCGCAAAGGCACCTGGGTGGCTCCGCGAAGGCAAACACAGCCCCCCCCCAACCCCCCCCCCCCCCCCCCCCCATTATGCTTCATGTGTCACACCAAATGATCCTGACAGGGTTATCTCTCTGCCTGACGATCACACGCGGTCCCTCTACGCAGGCGTCTGGGAGGTAGGGGAAATCAATCCAGCCATGCCTGTCAGAGGCACGTCTGTTCTGATCAGGGTGACACCGGCGTGGCTCTGGGGCGTACTGGGAGTTCAGCGGGGCTTATTAACACTAGGACAGCAGCCGTGCCTGTTTCACCTACTGTAAGAGCCTCTATCCATATCCCTATAACACTAGAACAGCCATGGGTGGGGACATTTAGAAGTTAGCCAATCAGAGTGTTGTTGCTAGGTAGACAACACATACAACACTTGGAACACTGGGTGGTGGGTGTTCTGGAACTCTTTGGTAGTTGATCTTTAAAGGCCAATGCACACGGCGTGCGATTTTTGTCGCACGACAACATTCGATTCACCATTCGCACCCACACACTTCGGTGGTGTGAATTGAGAATCGAATGTTGTCGTGCGAGAAAATCGCACGCCGTGTGCATTGGTCTTAACACTAGAACAGCCATGAGCGGTCATTTGAGTAAAAAAAATGTGTTATATCTTTGCACTCGATCAAATTTCAGGACCCTCCTTTCATGACTTTTCTGATGTGCGTTCTACCACCCAGTATCCTTACATTTTCAAAATCACATCAGGATAAGCTAGTATGAACAGGGGTGCACATACCTTTTTGGGGCCAGTGCTCAGAGGAGCACCTAGGGATGCTGCTTGGTGCTCCCCGAGCTCGCGAGTCACGACCCGTCCCACAGGATGGATAAAAAAGGGATACATGGATAAATTATATTAGCAAAACGACATTTATTCATAAATAAAGATGAACGAACAAATGATTGTGTGCAAAACAAAAGAAACAAATGGAAAATCAAATGACTGCTCTTTAAGCATGAAGGTCTGTCAGACTCCTTTAAACACAATGAAATCAACTGACATCTCTTTAAGCACTAACTGAATGTCTGTTCTTTAAACACAATGAAATCAACTGACATCTCTTTAAGCACTAACTGAATGTCTGTTCTTTAAACACAATGAAATAATCTGACATCTCTTTAAGCACTGCTCTGTTCTGTAAACACTGAAATCAACTTTTCAACAAAAAGTTACAGCCTAAGCATTTATTTATGCTACAAGCTTAATCATCATCATCACTGATCTCTTGACTGCTGTTAATACTGTCCTCAATTTCAACCATGGTAGAGGATGTTGTAGGCTATCACTTTAAATAGCTCATTATTTTGATTGTGCAACAAAGTCTTTTTTTTTTCTTCTAATAGAATTCCCAACCATATCCTGGGTCAGGGGTCTAGGTGCGATAATGAAGCTGTAAAACAAACGTCTGAACGTTTGAAAGCTTCAGAGAAAAGAAACGTGTCCCTTGGTGTTGTTTTTCCTTTTAGCGACGAGTCGTTCGGGACTGAATTTTCACGTGTCGGCGAGATAACCATGCGATACGCGATACGCGGAATGAAAGTACGAGTTACGATACTTTCCGAATGTTTTCGTGAGGGGAGTCGCCGTGGTCGTCGTCGGTCGACTGTGATGGTTACTCATCGGGCCTTCGGCTGAGGGGACGGCAAATAGTTACTTAGTGGGGCTTGCAGTGATGCAGCAGTCAGCAGTCAGCAGTTGGATTTTGAGCAAGTAAATTCCTCTCCCAGCGCTTCCAGCTGTTGGTGCGCAAGAGCGCGTTCATGCCGTTGATCTGCCGCGCAGCATGCATTTTGGCGACGCATGCGCACTGGCGCACCAGTTATGTGCACCCCTGAGTATGAAGCTATTTAGCAGTTTTTCTGTGTAGGAGGCAGGCTAATTTACATTGGCCAACTAGTGGTCGTTGTGTGTAAATAGCAGCAAAAGAGGGCAGCTCTTTTAGTAGGTAAAATAGGCACGGCTGTTCTAGTGTTAACACTAGGACAGCCGTGCCTGTTTTACCTACTCTTAGCGCCACCTCGGGGGTCAATTGACCATAGTCTTTAGAATGGGAAACTGCTACTAACACACAAAGATCACGCCTGGATGGCGCCTACTTGTAAATGAGCCTGCCTCCTACACAGAAAAACTGCTAAACTGCTTCATACTAGCTTATCCTGATGTGATTTTGAAAATGTAAGGATACTGGGTGGTAGAAAGCTCATATCTAGGAGAAGTCATGAAAGGAGGGTCCTGAAATTTGATAGAGTGCAAAGGTATAAAGATGTTTTTACTCACTTGGTCAAATGACCCCACCCACGGCTGTTCTAGTGTTAAATGACCCCACCCATGGCTGTTCTAGTGTTAAATGACCCCACCCATGGCTTTTCTAGTGTTAAATGACCCCACCCAGGGTTCGAGTTATGTGGGAGCCAATGGGAGCTGAGCTCCCATAGAGATGGTCTGAGACTCTCTGAGCTCCCATGAAGGCAGTAAAATCAAAAATCTGTGGGGGTCGCTAATAATACATTACCACAACTATTATTTGATCAAATTGTCAATGTAATGAATATTATTTAATTTATAAATATTGTAAAATAAACACGTTTTCCAAAAGAGCTACGCGCACCATTAATCTCCTGTGAATGACAGTAGGCCTTTGACTGCCTGCACTTCACCACCAAGACACCATGGGGCGCAGTAGAATATTGTGCAACAGCAAAAGGTTGATTAATCAGCTGTGCGGTAAACCGTTGGAACACACAGTGCACAGCTGATTAATCAATTAAACCAATAGAGTGAGACAGGATATGTTCATATACCAGTTGCCTTTCAGGAAGTAGTGAGATCGTGCACCTAGCCTATTATTGAGAAGCAAACATTCATTCATTAGCTATACAGGAGTATATACATACAGTAGCTACCATGCCGCCCAAAAAAAGGCAATTTCCCGTTCGGATAGACACACTAATTTAACCTCCTAGATAGACACACTAACCTCCTAGATAGACACACACTAGCCTCCTAGATAGACACACACTAACCTCCTAGATAGACACACACTAACCTCCTAGAGAGACACACACTAACCTCCTAGATAGACACACACTAACCTCCTAGAGAGACACAATAACCTCCTAGATAGACACACACTAACCTCCTAGAGAGACACACACTAACCTCCTAGATAGACACACTAACCTCCTAGAGAGACACAATAACCTCCTAGAGAGACACACACTAACCTCCTAGATAGACACACACTAACCTCCTAGAGAGACACACTAACCTCCTAGATAGACACACACTAACCTCCTAGATAGATACACACTAACCTTCTAGAGAGACACACACTAACCTCCTAGAGAGACACACACACTAACCTCCTAGAGAGACACACACTAACCTCCTAGAGAGACACACTAACCTCCTAGAGAGACACACACTAACCTCCTAGAGACACACACTAACCTCCTAGATAGACACACACTAACCTCCTAGAGACACACACTAACCTCCTAGATAGACACACACTAACCTCCTAGATAGACACACT
>NC_137677.1:32050458-32055458 GCF_963989245.1 Nansenia antarctica | reverse complement strand
GTATGTATCTATGTATGTATGTATGTATGTATGTATGTATGTACTGTATGTATGTATGTATGTATGTATGTATGTATGTATGTATGTATGTATGTATGTATGTATGTATGTATGTATGTATGTATGCATGCATGTATGTATGTATCCTCACCTTCGGCATCTCCAACTGGTACCACAGCTGCACGGCAGCGGAGAGAGAGCGATCTACAGAGAGTCGTGAGAACAGCACAGAGGATCACCGGCGCCCCCCTCCCCTCTCTGGAGGAGCTGTACAAAACACGCTGTCTCAGGAGGGCCTCCAAGATCTCCAAGGACCCGACCCACCCTGGGCACGAACACTTTGTCAAGCTGCCCTCGAACAGGAGGTACAGGACCCCGGCCGCTAAGACAAACAGACTGAAGGACAGCTTCTACCACAGGGCCGTCAAGGCCCTGAACACAGAAAAGGCCTAAGTTCTGGGCCCAGGACAGTCCGGACGGATTGTATGGCAGCTAGTGCTGAGGCACAAACATGCATTTTCAAGCCTGCAAACTGTGACACTTTAAAATAATGTGAAAAAATACTTTCTTGTGAAATATGACAACCCTAGTTGACTATCTGTGCAGTATAGTACAGTGGATTGTGTACATAGCCTCTATTGATGTAAACCAGCTCCTTACCTTCTTGTGATTTTATGCATCTATGCTTTTTCCAAAATGTGTTTCTTTTTCCTCTCCTAAACACCAGGGGAGCCTCCCCTCCTAAATTTCGTTGTTTGGTACCTGTACTGTAGCAATGACAAATAAAGTCTATCTATCTATCTATCTATCTATCTATCTATCTATCTATCTATCTATGTATGTATGTATGTATGTATGTATGTATGTATGTATGTATGTATGTATGTATGTATGTATGTATGTATGTATATATGTATGTATGTATGTATGTATCAGGGTTTCCGTTAGAAAAATGTGGTGCCGGTCAACGTGTCCGGAAGATTTCAATGTGTCGGACAAACGGGAGAAATTCCAGGTCATCATATTAGAATTATAATATAGGTGTTTGTCGCGGTGATTAGCTGTGTGTGTAGCCTATATAGGCCTATGCCATTTAATGTCTATTTCTCATCCGATACTATTAGATGCGAACTATATATTATAGGCTTTCATGATTCGCATGCGCTGCTATGGCATAATATGTCCCGGGCTGCACGCGCGCCACACTGGGCAGCCTTGTCACCTTTGCTACTTTGAATTACGACTGTAGGCTACTTTAAGATGTTTATTTCATTTGCATTAATGGGATTTGAGTATGTAATTGGTAATTTTAAGTATGCCTAGTTTAGCTTTTGATGGCTATTTGAACGGACTGCATCGATCGATCAATGAACGGACATTACGTTAACTGAAGTGTGTTAAATACGTAGTTTCACGACAGTAATGTAAGTTTTTTATATTCTCTTTCCAGTTTTACCCTTTTTATCAATAAAACAACGTCAATTCTATAACCACGTCTCGCTGATTGGGAAGGCATTACGTCTAGCTGCCTGTCAAATCATGCTTACTCGGACTCGCGAGTATGAGAATGGGGAGGATGTATCGGGGGGATACACACCCGTGGACTATTTCACCTTAGTGGCACAAATTCAACTCTAACACTATAGATAGACTAAATTGAACTTAAATGATGGACACCGACTGAATAACTGAGTGGGGGAAGACAGGTCTCAAATGTGGAACAATTATAACATTTAATACATAAAGATAAAACATACACAAATATATAACATTGATATCCCTAAACTCAAATGTAGTGTGGTATTGTCAACCTAATCTAATCAATCCTAATTAATGGTACCAGGAGCCCAGGTTGTCGATAGTAGCGCACTACTCCCGTAGTACTTCTCCCGACTCAGGGCTGGAACGGGCACGGCAGGCTCAATCAATGAACAGGGTTGAGATGGCTAGCGTCCTTTACTAGCCGCATCTCACGGCCCTCGGTGGTCATTCACTGTGCTCTAGCACATCCAAAACACGCAAAACAATAACCTTGACTCCTGTCACTGCAGTGGTTTTATTTAGACTAGATCAAACACAATTACGGTAACTGACTAAACTACGGTACTCGCGCCGTTGAGAGACAGGGTTGCCAGATGGGGCGGGTTACCGCCGAATGGGCTACTGGGTTTAGCGGTTATTTTCACCGGACAATATGACCGAAGAGGTTTAAATATGTCGGACTTCAACAGATTTTATCGGACAAAGACCGGTAATTACCGGTTAACGGAAACCCTGGTATGTATGTATGTATGTATGTATGGATGTATGTATGTATGTATGTATGTATGTATGTATGTATGTATGTATGTATGTATATATGTATGTATGTATGTATGTATGTATGATCTGTTATGTAGGACTAGATGTTGATATCCCTCGATACATACATACTTAAGGCACCGATGAGACTCTGTGGTGTTCAAATGAGCGATGGCATCCTTTGGGTTGTCAAGTGGGCGCCCTCCTTCATGAATGTTTCGCTGATAAGCCCACGACACCTCCAGAGGGTTCAGCAGTGAATCCCAGGTTCACTCCCTAGATGCGATCAGCTCATTTGAACGCCCGCGTCGAGTCCTTTCTCTTCATCCACAGCCACTGGCTCCCCTTTTCAGCAGCCCTGGAGAGGTCCTTGATTGCCTGCCGGTGGGTCTTCCCTCGCACTCCCATCTCCCTGAGTAGCCTGGATGTTGAGGTGGCTACGAACCCTCTGCAGCCTACTTCCACTGGGCGTACCTTTGCTGTCCAGCCTTGTTGTTGGGCATCTGCTGCGAGTTCAGTGTACCTCAGCCTCTTCCGCTCGTAGGCCTCCTCCACTGCACCCTCCCAGGGCACAGTGAGCTCGATGATGTAAACGAGCTTGAGCGAGGCTGACCACAGCACAAGGTCTGGTCGCAGGTTGGTGGCTGCGATCTCAGCTGGGAAGCAGAGTTTCTTGTCCAAGTCTGCCAGCAGCTTCCAGTCCCGTGCTCTGCCCAGCTGCCCAGTGTCTGGTCTTATGGTGGTGAGGCTGGCTTGACCCTCGCCCTCCCGAACAAATGGTGCTGGCTGCCACCGGGATGATGTAGGAGGAAGGGCGTTCACACTTGTCCGTTGACTTTCCAGCACTGCTGCAAGACACCTTAGCACCTGGTCGTGCCGCCAGGTGTAACGGCCTTGGGTGAGGCTGGTCTTGCATCCCACTAAGATGTGCTTCAGTGTTGCTGGACTTTGACATAGAGGGCACGTGGGGTCTTCGCCATACCACTGGCTTAGGTTTGCAGGAGAAGGCAGGACATCGTAGGCAGCCCTGATGGTGAAGCTCGCTCTGAATGCCTCCATCTCCCACAGATCTTTCCAGGAGATCTTCCTCTTTTCCACTCCTTCCCATGCCATCCACTGCCCTTGCTTTGCCTGCGCCACAGCTTGTGCGCGCCTTCCTGCATGTATATATGTATGTATATATGTATGTAGATAGATAGACTTTATTTGTCATTGTTACAGTACAGGTACCAAACAACGAAATTTAGGAGGGGAGGCTCCCCTGGTGTTTAAGAAAGGAAAAAGAAACACATTTTGGAAAAAGCATAGATGCATAAAATCACAAGAAGATAAGGAGCTGGTTTACATCAATAGAGGCTATGTACACAATCCACTGTACTATACTGCACAGATAGTCAACTAGGGTTGTCATATTGCACAAGAAAGTATTTTTTCACATTTTTTTAAAGTGTCACAGTTTGCAGGCTTGAAAATGTACATGTTTGTGCCTCAGCACTAGCTGCCATTACAATCCGTCCGGACTTGTCCTGGGCCCAGAACTTAGGCCTTTTCTGTGTTCAGGGCCTTGACGGCCCTGTGGTAGAAGCTGTCCTTCAGTCTGTTTGTCCTAGCGGCCGGGGTCCTGTACCTCCTGTTCGAGGGCAGCTTGACAAAGTGTTCGTGCCCAGGGTGGGTCGGGTCCTTGGAGATCTTGGAGGCCCTCCTGAGACAGCGTGTTTCGTACAGCTTCTCCAGAGAGGGGAGGGTGGCGCCGGTGATCCCCTGTGCTGTTCTCACGACTCTCTGTAGATCGTTTCTCTCCGCTGCCGTGCAGCTGTGGTACCAGTTGGAGATGCCGAAGGTGAGGATGCTCTCCACTGCGCCGTGGTAGAAGGCCACCAGCATCTCCTGCTTGCTGTGTTGTTTCTTGAGGCATCTCAGGGTGTATAGCCGCTGTTGTGCCCTCTTGATGGTGCCTTTAGTGTTGTCCTTCCAGGCCAGGTCATCCCGTATGATGTGTCCCAGGAAACGGAGGTTTGAGACCATCTCTACGCTCTCTCCGTCGATGAGCAGGGGCAGGATCTCGGACTTTTTCCTCCTGTAGTCTACGATGAGTTCCTGGGTCTTTGACTTGTTTAGCAGCAGGTTGTTTACCTTGCACAGCTTGCTCAATTGCTCTACCTCATCCCTGTACGCCGCCTCGTCCCCCCCCGAGATACATCCCACCACGGTGGTGTCGTCTGCAAACTTTACGATGTAGTTGCTGGGGTGGATGGGGGTGAAGTCGTGGGTGTAGAGGTTGTAGAGGATGGGGCTTAGCACGCAGCCCTGGGGTGACCCAGTGCTGAGGCTGAGGGCTGTGGAGGTGTGGGGGCCCACCCGCACCCTCTGGGGGCGGTTGGTCAGGAAGTCCTTGATCCACGCACATATAGAGTGTGATAGACCCAGGTCTAGTAGTTTGGTCACTAGCCTGTCTGGAAGGATGGTGTTAAAGGCGGAGCTGAAGTCCACGAAGAGCAGTCTCGCGTAGCTGTTTCCCCTCTCCAGGTGGGATAGAGTGGCGTGGAGAGTCGTCGCTATGGCGTCCTCTGTGGACCTGTGGGCTCTGTAGGCGAACTGGTATGGATCCAGGTTGGGCGGGAGGCGTGTGAGTATGTGGGCCCGGACTAGTTTCTCGAAGCACTTCATGATGATTGGTGTGAGTGCCACCGGGCGGTAGT
>NC_137677.1:32040815-32045258 GCF_963989245.1 Nansenia antarctica | reverse complement strand
AGAGAGGGAGGGAGAGAGAGAGAGATAGAGAGAGAGAGAAAGAGAGAGAGAGGGAGAGAGAGAGAGGGAGGAGAGAGAGAGAGAGGGAGAGAGAGAGAGAGGGAGAGAGAGAGAGAGAGAGAAAGAGAGAGAGAGAGAAGTAGAGAGAGAGAGGTAGAGAGAGAGAGAAAGAGAGACAGAGAGAGAGGTAGAGAGAGAGAGATATCACATTCTCGCTAATAATTCATCACTATTGTAACGTCTCAGCTAGAAACCAGTTGCATACATTTGATATTCTTCCTTTTCCCTCTTGAAAACCTTCCCTGCCTCTATCTAGGTTATCTAGGTTAACTGAAATTGATCTTAAGGATTTTAGACAGGTGAGCCATGTGATGATATATCTACAGCCCAACCAGATCCATAAAGATTCTCTCCGCTTTTAAAGGTGAAACAATGAACCTCCCTCAGACCTCCTCAGGGACGTAATAGATCTGCATATCGCATCTCCGCCGCGACAATTCAATTGTTTTCTCCCAATAAACCGAATGAAGATACAGTATATACAATATGCTATAAAATGCCTTAACCACCACCACCAAAGGGCAAAGCGTTTAACTTCCTCCGTTGTTTCCTTTAAGACTTGGACTTCCTGACGTCTAGCCCACATCGCGCTAGGTTTGATCTGAGTACAGCTGGGCTTGTAAAAACTAAAGCTACTGGTGAGGAGTGTTCTAAGAAAGGCCTTGGTGTGTGTACTCTACCAGCTGATGCTGCGAGACACAGGGAAGGGTGGGGTGCGCTGGGGACATGGGAGGCTTTGCATGCTTCCAGAACATTCTTCTAGAACATCAGAACATACTTCTAGAACATACTTCCAGAACATCAGAACATTTTTTTTCCTTTTATTTGTATAGCGCTTTTCCTGCAAACGTTGCAGCTCAAAGTGCTCCAATCATTATATAATCATAATTTAATGATTTACTCATTTAAAGGCAATATTAAAAAGATAGGTTTTTAGTCTTGACATATGTGCTGAGGTTGCATCCCTAATGTAAACTGACAGTGCATTCCAAATCTCTTCTTTTGTACATGTGGTACACAGAGAAAACCAGCGTCAGAAGACCTGAGATCTCTATTGGGCTGATATGCTAGCAAAAGACCTGAGAGCTCTATCGGGCTGATATGCTAGCAGAAGACCTGAGAGCTCTATTGGGCTGATATGCTAGCAGAAGACCTGAGAGCTCTATTGGGCTGATATGCTAGCAGAAGACCTGAGAGATCTATTGGGCTGATATGCTAGCAGAAGGTCTTTCAGATATTCTGGTGCTGTGCCAGTGAGAGCTTTATAAACGAGCAGAAGGATCTTGTAATCTATTCATTGTAGCATCACTTATAGCATAGCTAAGATGCATTCCACATACCTACCGGAGTATTATCATTATCCTTTCTAGTGTTCTTCTTCTTCTACTTCTTCTCCTTCTTTCAGACATTTCATTCATTCACACTCTCTGAATAAGATGATCAAGCCTATAATATCCCAAAGTGCAAGTTTATTTGTGTAGCACTGTTGCTTCTTGTCTTAAATAACTTGTTTGAAATAGATCACGATTAAAACTTGTGAATTCTAGGACTATTAAACAGAATGACAGTTTACAGAGATACAGAGACAGTTTACAGAGACACAGAGAAGGTTGTCTCTGGTGCTGCTGGCTGGAGTGGAGCAGAGCTGGAGTAGGCAGGAAGGGAGGATGTTCAGAGGTGTCCCCCTGTCTGTAAACAGTCATCTGCAAAGTTTCAAATACAGTTTCAAATAATAGCCTGTCACATTTCTTAGAGATGATAAAGGTGTGAAAAAGGGGTCAGTACTCAGGTTCCATTTTGAAATGACCACATGGGCTTAAAGAACAAAGGTCAAACCCACACAGCCAGGAGAATCTTACAGAACTATGCAGAGTCAAAAGACAAATAATACAGGCTTATACTATACAATTCATGCATGTGTGTATCAACATACCACAGCTGAGTTCATACAACAGGGGCAATTCAAAGTGCTTTACATATAGCATTAAAAAAAATCAAAAATACAAAAATGAAAATAGAAATAAAAATGGCAAGAATAGATACATATATAGATAAACATTTAACAACGTAATAAGACAATGAATAAAAAGATATAAATAAATAAATAGAATAAAAGTGTTGTTAGTGCAGCTGTATTCAAGCGCTGCTCTTCCTGATACGGTGTGAGAGACTGCAGGTACTGCGTCTGTGTTTAGCCGCTATCGTGCGATATACGACGTGTGAGATCGCAGTGTAACATGACACGTTTGACACTACAGAATAGTACAGAGACAACGAAACACAGTTCGGCATCCAACCACATGCAAATAGTGCATAGTGGCATGACATTTACATTAACATTTTTGGCATTTAGCAGACGCCTTATTCCAAAGTGACTTACAATGAATACATTTGACTAAGCAAGTGAATCATCAATCCACCAGTCGTAGCAGGAAGAGTAGCTAGCTCAGGTCAGCAGTCATTGGCAGTCGTCGTGTGTGGGGAACATGGCGCGTTCTGGCCTGCAGAGGGAGCTAGACTGCCATTGGAGGGGAATGATGGGCTGATTACGGACAGGTGTCAGTGATCAGACTCATTGTCCCACTGGTCTATTTAACCTGTGTGTGTTTGTTCCCTCGGGAGATGAGTAGGGCAGGAAGTACCTGCCACACGGAGACACGGGGAGACCGAGAGAGAGAGAGCCGCGGCGAGGACGCACGAGACCCCGAAAGGGGGTGAGGTGCAGGGAGCCGGGCGGACGGAGCGGGTCCCGAAAGGGAGGACTAGCGGGGCGAGAGCGAGGGCTCTGCCAGGAGCGGAATAGCGGGGCGAGAGCGAGGGCTCTGCCAGCAGCGGACGGAGCGGGTCCCGAAAGGGAGGACTAGCGGGGCGAGAGCGAGGGCTCTGCCAGGAGCGGAATAGCGGGGCGAGAGCGAGGGCTCTGCCAGCAGCGGACGGAGCGGGTCCCGAAAGGGAGGACTAGCGGGGCGAGAGCGAGGGCTCTGCCAGGAGCGGAATAGCGGGGCGAGAGCGAGGGCTCTGCCAGCAGCGGACGGAGCGGGTCCCGAAAGGGAGAACAGCGGGGGGAAAAGACTCGCTCAGCACGTCAGTGACGGTGCTGAGCTGTGCAACTGTTAAATAAAAGCCTATTCTACAACTGTTCCTCTGTGTCGACCTCCCTCTGTGCCTAGAGACTGCTACATCGTCGTGATAGATATATTTTATCCACACTTTTATCCACAAGCGACTTACAATTAGAGATTACAGGGACAGTCTCCCTGGAGTAATTTAGGGCTAAGTACCTTACTCAAGGAGTCAGGACACACTAGTGGTGGTGTTCCCAGGTGGACCTTATGATTCAGATTCAGATTCAGATTCAGATAACGTTTATTGCCATTATGCATACACATATAGGAATTTGCTTCGACATTACAGTAAGTGCGTTTATACTTTTTTCACGTGTCAAAAAACACAAAACAGTACAACACAGGACAGACAACAGTGCATTGGATAGTGCAATATAAAGTGCAGTGAAGAGTTTTTACGGTGAGTCCAGTGCATATTCAGTCCTGGGCAGACTTGGGGGCGGGGGGGAGGGGGAAGCCAGAGTCATTTATCAGCCTGGCGGCTGAGGGGTAGAAACTGAGCCTGTGGCGGGCCTTCAGTGCCTTAGGCAGCCGCAACCTTCTTCCAGAGGGAAGCAGGGTGAGGAGGCCGTGGCCGGGGTGGAAGGGGTCTGCCATGATCTTCCTTGCCCTCCTCAGAGCCCTGGTGTCATGCAGGGAGTTGAGGGAGGGCAAGGGACAGCCGATCACCCTCTCTGCTGAACGTAACACCCGCTGCAACTTGGCCTTGTCCTTGGTCGTTGCAGCAGGGAACCAGGTGATGATGGAGTGGGTGAGGATGGACTCTATGATGGCCGTGTAAAACTGGACCATCATGGACTTTGGCAGCCTGAGTTTCCTCAGCTGCCGTAGGAAGAACATCCTCTTCTGGGCCTTCTTCGTGAGGGCCTCGGTGTTCCGCTCCCACTTGAGGTCCCGGGAGATGGTCATGCCTAGAAAGCGGCATGACTCCACGGAGGCCACCGGGGTACCTCCCAGCGTGATGGGAGGGGGCAGGGCTGCTTTCCTACGGAAGTCCACCACCATCTCCACTGTTTTCAGAGCATTGAGCTCCAGATTGTTTAAACTGCACCAGCTCTGCAGCCCCTCGATCTCACCCCTGTAGGCAGAATCGTCCCCCCGGAGATGAGGCCCACCAGGGTGGTGTCGTCTGCAAACTTCAGGAGCTTGACCGAGGGGTGGCGGGAGACACAGCTGTTGGTGTAAAGGGAGAATAGTGCTGGAGACAGGACGCAGCCCTGCGGGGAGCCCGTGCTGGTGGACCTGGAGCTGGAAATGC
>NC_137677.1:32013315-32035815 GCF_963989245.1 Nansenia antarctica | reverse complement strand
CTTCTACGTAAGCATTTTGCTGCTGTTCCCTGTTCACCTATCCCCCTAGCCGACTTCTACACCACGCTGCCGAAGAGTGGTGAGGATGCGTATGACTACTGGCTACGCCTCAATCAAGCTGCAGATGTTGCCACTGATCGCCTCAAAGAACAAGGTAAAACACTTGAGTGCCCTCTCCTGGAGGTGACACGTATGTTCATCAGGAACTGTCCATCCAAAGAGCTTGCCATGACTTTCAGATCAAAGACGATCGATAAGTGGACTGCTGTAGAGGTCCAAGATGTACTTGACGAGTTCCACACTCAGGTGTGCTCGAACGGTGCTGCCGCAGCCGTGAGTAAAAGGCCCAGTGAGGGGGTGCTAGTGAACAGAGTTGAGATGTCAGGCACTGATATGTGTTCACCTGAAAAGCAGGATACTCGCCCAGACAAGGGGGCAGAGGCTTTTGAACGTATCATTTCAATGCTAGAGAAAGTCCTATTGGAGAAGTCTGCTCCTGCTAAGGACATGTCAAACAAGCAGTATAGACCCAGCCCCCCCAGGATTGAGGGTCTGAATAACCTGCCGTGTGCTGTGTGTGGCGACGCTAGACACTCTGCTTGGACTCACTGCCGTGACCAGAGGCTCTGCTTCCAGTGCCATTCGCCTGGACACCCCAGATCCAAGTGTCCGATGCAGGGACGTGCCCAGTCGGCGCAGCAGGGAAACTTATAGATCTGCATTCAAGGGAGGAGTGTGCAGATCCTGTTGATATCTCCCCCAATGATGAAATGGCTGATTGTGAGTCAACGTACAAGTCATTCATCTCCAGAGCGCCTTCGAACAAAACAGTAGTATTTCAAGGTCTACACCGAGTCCAAAGGTCTGATAGTTTATTCTACACCACTGTCTCCGCTGCAGATGTCTCTCTTAGAGCGATGATAGACAGTGGTTCTATGGCATGCACGCTTAGCGAGGCTGCGGAGGCGCATCTCTTGCAGCGTAACCCTGATCTGAGAGGATGCCCCGCTGATGATGTCATTATCATAGGATGTGGTGGTCACCGAGTTGTACCTAAGGCAATATACAATGTCGATGTGGTGGTGTATGACTGCAAGATGGTCATCCCAATGCTTGTGGTGCCTGGACAGACCGATGACATGATACTAGGCAGTAATGCCATCAAGAAAATCCTAGAGTTGATGAGGAAGACTGACAGCTATTGGCGGCTGATATCTGAACATGGTGGTGGCAGTGATGGGGACTGTCATCACTTCTTCTCTCTCCTTTCCAATACAGAGAGATGGAGGGGTGAGACAGTGCCTGAGAAGGTTGGCACACTGAAGCTACAACAGTGTGTGGTGCTACAGCCAAATAGTGAGCATCTTGTATGGGGCAGACTCCCTGTGTCGGCACCTATATCAGAGGGCAGTACGGTGGTTGTGGAACCAACTCAGTCCAGATGCAGACCGAATAAAGTTCTGGTTGGCAGAGTTGTTACGCCGATGTGGGGCGACCGATGGCTGCCTATGAAGGTTGTGAATCCCACCGGTGAGCCGGTAGTGCTGAAGCGAAACACCAAATTGGCGGACGTGTTCCCCTGCATTGCCGCTGAAGATCTGTCCCCGCCCGACCACATTCAGTCTTCCCCACAATCCGTGACTAGTGAGTCTGTAGCAAGGCCCAAAGAAGACATCAGAAAGGCACTGGAGGAACTTGGTCTACGCGACCTAGACTTGGACGCGTGTGAAGTCTCTGACCTGTGGAGAGAGAAGCTTTGTCAGCTTGTTGTGAAATACGAGTCAATCTTTTCACGCCACAAGTTGGACTGTGGTGAGGCGTCTGACTTCGTGCACAAGATACATCTGGTGGACGAGAGGCCATTTCGCCTGCCCTACCGCAGAGTGCCACCGAACCACTACGAGAAGCTGAGGTCTGCCATCAACGACATGGAGGAGAAGGGCATAATTCGTAAGTCCAACAGCGAATATGCCTCGCCCTTGGTTCTTGTGTGGAAGAAGGATGGAGGATTGCGCATCTGTACGGACTTCAGATGGCTTAATGCGAGGACAACGAAAGACGCACATCCGCTGCCTCATCAGGCTGACGCGCTGGCTGCACTAGGTGGTAATGCCTACTTCTCCACAATGGACCTTACCTCTGGTTTCTACAACGTGCCTTTACATGAGGACCACAAGAAATACACTGCGTTCTCCTCTCCCTTTGGCCTGCATGAATATAACCGGATGCCTCAAGGGTTGTCCAACAGCCCGGCTACATTCATGCGGATGATGCTCTCGATCTTTGGGGATCAGAATTTCACCAGTCTATTGTGCTACCTAGACGATGTTATGGTCTTCGCTCCTACAGAACAGCTGGCACTCGAGCGTCTAGAGATGGTTTTCTCTCGTTTGAAGTACAACAATCTCAAATTGGCTCCAAAGAAGTGCTATCTTCTGCGGAAATCAGTACGGTTTCTCGGCCATATCATCAATGAGTCAGGAGTGCAGACGGACCCTGGAAAGGTTGAAGCCATTAGCCAAGTACAGGTATCCGATCTGATGGACAGTGATGGGGTGTCTCCTTCACAGAAGAAGATTAGGTCCTTCTTGGGCATGATGCTTTACTATCAGCACTTCATTGAAGATTGTTCCTCTAAGGCCAGACCCCTATTCAAGCTTCTCTCTGGACAGAACGCTGGAGAAAAGGCACGCAGAGGGAGAAAACCAGTGAAGAAATGTCACAATCTTGTAAAGCTCAAACCAGCTGACTGGACGCCCGAGTGTAGGGATGCTTTCGAGACATTGAAGCGCGATCTCCTGCATTCTGTAACCCTGGCCCATCCTGATTTCGCAAAGCCATTTATCCTAGCAGTGGATGCTTCATTCGATGGGATTGGCGCCGTCATCTCTCAGCTCCAGCCTGGTGATAAAGTTGCAAGACCAGTTGCCTTCGCTAGTAGGACGCTGTCACATGCTCAGTTGAACTATCCAGCTCACCGACTTGAGTTCCTGGCATTGAAGTGGGCTGTATGCGAGAAGTTTTCCCACTGGCTGAAGGGAGTGCATTTCACAGCGTGGTCGGATAACAACCCCTTGACCTACATCCTAACGAAGCCCAAGTTAGATGCATGCGAACAGAGGTGGGTGGCCAAACTTGCTGCATATGATTTCGATTTGAATTATATCCCAGGGCCTAGGAACATAGTCGCTGATGCGCTGAGCCGTGAGCCATTTGTTAAGTCCTGTGTGAGCCATCGCCTGGTGAGGGAGCCTTACCTGTCCTTGCTGGATCAGGTGAATGGAGTAGTGGCTGGTACGGTGCAGGACGCTTTCCGGCTGACTACCAACTGTCAAGGTGTTCAGCACACTGATGTCGACACAGATGAGGTCCTGAGTCCTGAGTCTTCTGGAGGTGCCATTAGTGCTGAGGAGGTGTCTGCTGTCATGGACGTCCATCGTACTGGGGGTGTTTCTCAGCTGCCCTACATTAATCCGGAGTATTTGCAATTGCCCGAGGAAGACCCTTCCATCGCCATCCCACAGTGTCAATTACACAATCTCCAGCAACAAGATGCTGTAGTGAGCAGGGTTCTCTTTTATATGCAGCGACATAGGAAACCAAATGCACACGAGAGAACAGCTGAGTCTAGCTGTGTGCTCAGGCTGTTGAAACACTGGAAGAAGTTGAGAGTGCGTAGTGGACTCCTCTACCGTGTGAAGAGAGACCGCATCAGGGACAAGAGGATCTTTCAGTTCGTCACTCCAGAAGCTCTGAAGCGACAAGTCTTGCATGGAATCCACGATGCTGCTGGCCACCAGGGTCGCTCAAGATCATCCTCTCTGGCCAGTGAACGATTCTTCTGGACAGGCATGCAGAGGGATGTTGAGAATCACGTGAAGCACTGTCAGAGATGTATTTTGGGGAAGACTCCTGAACCACACGCCCGAGCACCTCTTGAGAGCATCCGCACTTCAGCTCCTATGGACTTAGTGTGCATCGATTTTTGGACCGCAGAGCAGAGCGACAAGAAGACCATTGATGTTCTTGTTGTTACGGACCATTTTTCTAAAGTAGCTCTTGCCTTCCCCTGTCGGAACCAGACTGCGAAACAAGTTGCCCGCTGTCTATGGGACAAGTTTTTTTGCATATATGGGTTCCCCAAAAGAATCCATTCGGATCAGGGAGCTAACTTTGAGAGTCGGCTTCTAAAAGATCTACTAGAGATGGCAGGTGTGCATAAGTCCCATACGACTCCATACCACCCCATGGGCAACGGCGTCACAGAGAGGTTCAACAGGACCCTCGGGGGCATGATAAGGGCCCTCCCTCCACTGAGCAAGTCCAGGTGGCCACAGATGCTCCAGACACTGACCTTCTGCTACAACTCCACTGTGCATGAGACCACGGGCTTCGCGCCATTCTACCTGATGTTCGGACGGGTCCCACGGCTGCCCGTGGATGTCATGTTTCATCACGTGCTGGAGGATGATGCCGTTGTCAGTCGTCATGAGTTTGTGCAACATCTGAGGAGAGATCTTTCTGAAGCAGCACAGATCGCTCAAAGGAATGCCATCAGGGAACAAGATCGCCACGCCAAACTGTACAACCGGAAGGTCAGAGGACTGCCGTTGGGTGTTGGTGACAAAGTGCTGCTTGCCAATCGAGGTGAGAGAGGGAAGAAGAAGATCGCAGACCGGTGGGAATCAACTCCTTTCGATGTGGTGTCTGTGAGATCGGACATCAACGTGTACAGGATCAGAGATGTTGTCACGAATAGAGAGAAGGTTGTACACAGGAACATGCTGCTTCCGGTTGACTTCTTGACAGTTCCGGAACAAGATGGGAACCCGGCATCCCTAGAGGAGTCGCAGTCTATAGCTTCCTGTGCCAGTGTTCAGGGCTCTGTCACCTCTGATGTTGAAGAGGCCTCTCGGTTGCGCACCAGGGACTGGGTCTTGGAGTCGCCTGAGCACGCGGGGACAGAGAGCATCCATGAGGAAGAAGTCAACGGAGGGACTATGCCCGTGCCGAGTGCCTCGAAGGAAGACCGACCAGATGAGTTGCTGGATAGTGTTCCTGATGACTCTGTAACTGACTGCCACACTGATTATCCCCCTGACACAGTATGTGACACAGTACACTCACCTGAAGCTAGATGTGATGCCCATAGTGACCTCCCAATTCTAGTTGAGGTTGAGCCGGAGTTGGTAGTTTGCACACGTTCACAGAGTGCTCAAGTTCCATCAGTTGTCACGAGATGTGGGAGGAGTGTTAGGAACCCAAATAGGCTTATTTGTGAGATGTCAGGGCAGATGCTTAAAGGGAGTACTGAGCCTTTCATAAGTTCTGCATTTAGTTTCATTGCGGCGTCTATGTAGGGGCGTAGTGCATCCAGTTTTTTTTCTTTATTTATTTTGCTTCCGGTCTGAGTCGTGACCTAGAGTCATGAGTTCCTCTCGTAAGGGCAAAGTTATGTACAACTGTGGGATGTAGATGGCATCTCTTTCTCCTCTGTGATAAGTACGGGTTTTGGTACCAATCTGTCCTTACACACTTCTTATGGAAGAAATTATAATGTTGAGTTTTGGTACATCAGTGCTCGAGATCCACGTTGTTTTTTTGTTTTGTCATTTGTTTGCTTTTTTCGCTCCTGTTTTTTTTACTGTCCTCCGGTTTTCATGCTGTTGCCCCATTTTAGTATAATTTAAGGGGGGTGTATGTAACGGAGTAGAAATGGCAAGTTCAATTATAGCTAAAATAGGTATAAACTGCGCCTTCTAGGGGTTTAATGACGTGGTATACCCGGGGTGTGTCCGTGACCCGGATGCTGTGTCCGTGACCCGGATGCTGTGTAAATATAGCTGGACAGTGCATTTGCACGGGACGTAACGTGATCTCCCCCAGTGCATTCTTAACCACTGAGACGGTAAGGTCATGTTTTCTGCAGGGTCTGAGATCGCATATAATTTAAGAGATTATTAATGTACCTATGTTTTATTTGAATGTTTGATAAGTAAGATAGCTGTTTTGAGTTTCCCCATGTATTGTATTTTACTTGGAACATATCATAGCATTGGTAAAATGAGTTTTCTGTTGTTAGCATTGATGACGCTAATGTGACTGTTCGTGTGTAATATCATTTTAGAAATTAGACCAATGACCCTGCACGTTCCGTTGATGAAGTTGAAGTTGATGCACTGTACATATTTTTCGACAGGTAATATTATTATTTTTGTGTTATTGTATGTCTGTTGTTCTGTTAGTAGACTGTATTCTATGAGGAGGTTGGATTTTCCGCCTCGCTAGTTTGCAGCACGCTCGCGGCTTGCCTAGCGGTCGGGTTGCGGCCATTGTTGCACGTGGTGCGCATGCGTATTCCGGGTGCGGGGTTTTTCCATGCGTATTCCGGGTGCGGGGTTTTTCCATGCGTTTGGATGTTATGATTTCTTGTTGTTGTTGTTGAGTGAGTGCCACTGTATGATCACACAAGTGAAGATTTATGTAGTCTACACATTTTGTATTTTTGTTTTATATTATTGTTATAATTTGTGTAGTGTGAGTGACTACTATATGGCGGAGTGCATTCTTAACCACTGAGACGAAATTAGACCAATGACCCTGCACGTTCCGTTGATGAAGCAGAAATTGATGCACTGTTGTTCTGCAGAATAAATGAACGTGAGCCATCCAGCTGAGAGTGATTCTTGAAAAGATACACCCCGTCACATTGGTGCCGTGACCTGTGGACCTGAAGTCAACTCTTCACCTTGACCCGGGACCACTCTCCTGGATCACTCTGCTGGACCGCTCCTGCGTGCTGTCTGGTGGGCGGCGTATGGTTTCACTCAGTTCATTCGGTGATGTTATGCACAAATGGATTGTTGAATTAATGAATGTGATCTGTGATTTATTTTAGTTTTATTGCTGTTTTGGTGACATTTTTCTTTACTGGTCTTTTATCTGATTAGTCTGTATAGTACTGTTTTCTTGAATTGTAATTCAACATGAGCCACAGACCAGGATGTTTCAGTACGCCACTAAGCAGTAGCATTGGGAGGGGTAGAGCGATCCTCCTCAGTGGAGGTAGGGGGATTCCAGTGTTGAGTTATGATAGTCCTGTTCAGGGGGGTGATGTTCATGTTGTGGGTAGTCAGGATGCTGCTGGGGCCCTTTCAGTTAGTGGGGACACAGTTCCTTCTCAGAGCCACGACATTGATCATGCACCGAGCACACGGGTCAGTGATGCCCCATCCCCAATCTCTGCTTTCCAGTTACCTAATGTAGTGAGCCAGATGAGTGACATAATTAGAGATGTTGGTCTACAGCTGGCAGATAGCATACTTGCACGCCTTGACTCAACGCTACCTCCTCTTAGCACTGCGCATGCACAGACCACGCCCACTGATACATCCACCCAGAGTCTAGACCTGTCCCAAGTCCAGTTGGTACCTCACAGGAGGGTGAAGGAGCCTCCAACGTTCAGAGGGGATGATAAGGACGCAGTGAATGTGCGTGAGTGGGAAGACATAATGAGGAGTTATGTGAAAAAGGCGAACATCAGAGCAGATCAGCAGGCGGAAGAAATATTCACCCATCTCAGGGGCAGGGCTAAGGATGTAGTGAAGTATGGGACGAGGAGCAGTGGCATTAATGTCGCTGAAAACCCAGAGGCCATCTATGGTCTTCTACGTAAGCATTTTGCTGCTGTTCCCTGTTCACCTATCCCCCTAGCCGACTTCTACACCACGCTGCCGAAGAGTGGTGAGGATGCGTATGACTACTGGCTACGCCTCAATCAAGCTGCAGATGTTGCCACTGATCGCCTCAAAGAACAAGGTAAAACACTTGAGTGCCCTCTCCTGGAGGTGACACGTATGTTCATCAGGAACTGTCCATCCAAAGAGCTTGCCATGACTTTCAGATCAAAGACGATCGATAAGTGGACTGCTGTAGAGGTCCAAGATGTACTTGACGAGTTCCACACTCAGGTGTGCTCGAACGGTGCTGCCGCAGCCGTGAGTAAAAGGCCCAGTGAGGGGGTGCTAGTGAACAGAGTTGAGATGTCAGGCACTGATATGTGTTCACCTGAAAAGCAGGATACTCGCCCAGACAAGGGGGCAGAGGCTTTTGAACGTATCATTTCAATGCTAGAGAAAGTCCTATTGGAGAAGTCTGCTCCTGCTAAGGACATGTCAAACAAGCAGTATAGACCCAGCCCCCCCAGGATTGAGGGTCTGAATAACCTGCCGTGTGCTGTGTGTGGCGACGCTAGACACTCTGCTTGGACTCACTGCCGTGACCAGAGGCTCTGCTTCCAGTGCCATTCGCCTGGACACCCCAGATCCAAGTGTCCGATGCAGGGACGTGCCCAGTCGGCGCAGCAGGGAAACTTATAGATCTGCATTCAAGGGAGGAGTGTGCAGATCCTGTTGATATCTCCCCCAATGATGAAATGGCTGATTGTGAGTCAACGTACAAGTCATTCATCTCCAGAGCGCCTTCGAACAAAACAGTAGTATTTCAAGGTCTACACCGAGTCCAAAGGTCTGATAGTTTATTCTACACCACTGTCTCCGCTGCAGATGTCTCTCTTAGAGCGATGATAGACAGTGGTTCTATGGCATGCACGCTTAGCGAGGCTGCGGAGGCGCATCTCTTGCAGCGTAACCCTGATCTGAGAGGATGCCCCGCTGATGATGTCATTATCATAGGATGTGGTGGTCACCGAGTTGTACCTAAGGCAATATACAATGTCGATGTGGTGGTGTATGACTGCAAGATGGTCATCCCAATGCTTGTGGTGCCTGGACAGACCGATGACATGATACTAGGCAGTAATGCCATCAAGAAAATCCTAGAGTTGATGAGGAAGACTGACAGCTATTGGCGGCTGATATCTGAACATGGTGGTGGCAGTGATGGGGACTGTCATCACTTCTTCTCTCTCCTTTCCAATACAGAGAGATGGAGGGGTGAGACAGTGCCTGAGAAGGTTGGCACACTGAAGCTACAACAGTGTGTGGTGCTACAGCCAAATAGTGAGCATCTTGTATGGGGCAGACTCCCTGTGTCGGCACCTATATCAGAGGGCAGTACGGTGGTTGTGGAACCAACTCAGTCCAGATGCAGACCGAATAAAGTTCTGGTTGGCAGAGTTGTTACGCCGATGTGGGGCGACCGATGGCTGCCTATGAAGGTTGTGAATCCCACCGGTGAGCCGGTAGTGCTGAAGCGAAACACCAAATTGGCGGACGTGTTCCCCTGCATTGCCGCTGAAGATCTGTCCCCGCCCGACCACATTCAGTCTTCCCCACAATCCGTGACTAGTGAGTCTGTAGCAAGGCCCAAAGAAGACATCAGAAAGGCACTGGAGGAACTTGGTCTACGCGACCTAGACTTGGACGCGTGTGAAGTCTCTGACCTGTGGAGAGAGAAGCTTTGTCAGCTTGTTGTGAAATACGAGTCAATCTTTTCACGCCACAAGTTGGACTGTGGTGAGGCGTCTGACTTCGTGCACAAGATACATCTGGTGGACGAGAGGCCATTTCGCCTGCCCTACCGCAGAGTGCCACCGAACCACTACGAGAAGCTGAGGTCTGCCATCAACGACATGGAGGAGAAGGGCATAATTCGTAAGTCCAACAGCGAATATGCCTCGCCCTTGGTTCTTGTGTGGAAGAAGGATGGAGGATTGCGCATCTGTACGGACTTCAGATGGCTTAATGCGAGGACAACGAAAGACGCACATCCGCTGCCTCATCAGGCTGACGCGCTGGCTGCACTAGGTGGTAATGCCTACTTCTCCACAATGGACCTTACCTCTGGTTTCTACAACGTGCCTTTACATGAGGACCACAAGAAATACACTGCGTTCTCCTCTCCCTTTGGCCTGCATGAATATAACCGGATGCCTCAAGGGTTGTCCAACAGCCCGGCTACATTCATGCGGATGATGCTCTCGATCTTTGGGGATCAGAATTTCACCAGTCTATTGTGCTACCTAGACGATGTTATGGTCTTCGCTCCTACAGAACAGCTGGCACTCGAGCGTCTAGAGATGGTTTTCTCTCGTTTGAAGTACAACAATCTCAAATTGGCTCCAAAGAAGTGCTATCTTCTGCGGAAATCAGTACGGTTTCTCGGCCATATCATCAATGAGTCAGGAGTGCAGACGGACCCTGGAAAGGTTGAAGCCATTAGCCAAGTACAGGTATCCGATCTGATGGACAGTGATGGGGTGTCTCCTTCACAGAAGAAGATTAGGTCCTTCTTGGGCATGATGCTTTACTATCAGCACTTCATTGAAGATTGTTCCTCTAAGGCCAGACCCCTATTCAAGCTTCTCTCTGGACAGAACGCTGGAGAAAAGGCACGCAGAGGGAGAAAACCAGTGAAGAAATGTCACAATCTTGTAAAGCTCAAACCAGCTGACTGGACGCCCGAGTGTAGGGATGCTTTCGAGACATTGAAGCGCGATCTCCTGCATTCTGTAACCCTGGCCCATCCTGATTTCGCAAAGCCATTTATCCTAGCAGTGGATGCTTCATTCGATGGGATTGGCGCCGTCATCTCTCAGCTCCAGCCTGGTGATAAAGTTGCAAGACCAGTTGCCTTCGCTAGTAGGACGCTGTCACATGCTCAGTTGAACTATCCAGCTCACCGACTTGAGTTCCTGGCATTGAAGTGGGCTGTATGCGAGAAGTTTTCCCACTGGCTGAAGGGAGTGCATTTCACAGCGTGGTCGGATAACAACCCCTTGACCTACATCCTAACGAAGCCCAAGTTAGATGCATGCGAACAGAGGTGGGTGGCCAAACTTGCTGCATATGATTTCGATTTGAATTATATCCCAGGGCCTAGGAACATAGTCGCTGATGCGCTGAGCCGTGAGCCATTTGTTAAGTCCTGTGTGAGCCATCGCCTGGTGAGGGAGCCTTACCTGTCCTTGCTGGATCAGGTGAATGGAGTAGTGGCTGGTACGGTGCAGGACGCTTTCCGGCTGACTACCAACTGTCAAGGTGTTCAGCACACTGATGTCGACACAGATGAGGTCCTGAGTCCTGAGTCTTCTGGAGGTGCCATTAGTGCTGAGGAGGTGTCTGCTGTCATGGACGTCCATCGTACTGGGGGTGTTTCTCAGCTGCCCTACATTAATCCGGAGTATTTGCAATTGCCCGAGGAAGACCCTTCCATCGCCATCCCACAGTGTCAATTACACAATCTCCAGCAACAAGATGCTGTAGTGAGCAGGGTTCTCTTTTATATGCAGCGACATAGGAAACCAAATGCACACGAGAGAACAGCTGAGTCTAGCTGTGTGCTCAGGCTGTTGAAACACTGGAAGAAGTTGAGAGTGCGTAGTGGACTCCTCTACCGTGTGAAGAGAGACCGCATCAGGGACAAGAGGATCTTTCAGTTCGTCACTCCAGAAGCTCTGAAGCGACAAGTCTTGCATGGAGTCCACGATGCTGCTGGCCACCAGGGTCGCTCAAGATCATCCTCTCTGGCCAGTGAACGATTCTTCTGGACAGGCATGCAGAGGGATGTTGAGAATCACGTGAAGCACTGTCAGAGATGTATTTTGGGGAAGACTCCTGAACCACACGCCCGAGCACCTCTTGAGAGCATCCGCACTTCAGCTCCTATGGACTTAGTGTGCATCGATTTTTGGACCGCAGAGCAGAGCGACAAGAAGACCATTGATGTTCTTGTTGTTACGGACCATTTTTCTAAAGTAGCTCTTGCCTTCCCCTGTCGGAACCAGACTGCGAAACAAGTTGCCCGCTGTCTATGGGACAAGTTTTTTTGCATATATGGGTTCCCCAAAAGAATCCATTCGGATCAGGGAGCTAACTTTGAGAGTCGGCTTCTAAAAGATCTACTAGAGATGGCAGGTGTGCATAAGTCCCATACGACTCCATACCACCCCATGGGCAACGGCGTCACAGAGAGGTTCAACAGGACCCTCGGGGGCATGATAAGGGCCCTCCCTCCACTGAGCAAGTCCAGGTGGCCACAGATGCTCCAGACACTGACCTTCTGCTACAACTCCACTGTGCATGAGACCACGGGCTTCGCGCCATTCTACCTGATGTTCGGACGGGTCCCACGGCTGCCCGTGGATGTCATGTTTCATCACGTGCTGGAGGATGATGCCGTTGTCAGTCGTCATGAGTTTGTGCAACATCTGAGGAGAGATCTTTCTGAAGCAGCACAGATCGCTCAAAGGAATGCCATCAGGGAACAAGATCGCCACGCCAAACTGTACAACCGGAAGGTCAGAGGACTGCCGTTGGGTGTTGGTGACAAAGTGCTGCTTGCCAATCGAGGTGAGAGAGGGAAGAAGAAGATCGCAGACCGGTGGGAATCAACTCCTTTCGATGTGGTGTCTGTGAGATCGGACATCAACGTGTACAGGATCAGAGATGTTGTCACGAATAGAGAGAAGGTTGTACACAGGAACATGCTGCTTCCGGTTGACTTCTTGACAGTTCCGGAACAAGATGGGAACCCGGCATCCCTAGAGGAGTCGCAGTCTATAGCTTCCTGTGCCAGTGTTCAGGGCTCTGTCACCTCTGATGTTGAAGAGGCCTCTCGGTTGCGCACCAGGGACTGGGTCTTGGAGTCGCCTGAGCACGCGGGGACAGAGAGCATCCATGAGGAAGAAGTCAACGGAGGGACTATGCCCGTGCCGAGTGCCTCGAAGGAAGACCGACCAGATGAGTTGCTGGATAGTGTTCCTGATGACTCTGTAACTGACTGCCACACTGATTATCCCCCTGACACAGTATGTGACACAGTACACTCACCTGAAGCTAGATGTGATGCCCATAGTGACCTCCCAATTCTAGTTGAGGTTGAGCCGGAGTTGGTAGTTTGCACACGTTCACAGAGTGCTCAAGTTCCATCAGTTGTCACGAGATGTGGGAGGAGTGTTAGGAACCCAAATAGGCTTATTTGTGAGATGTCAGGGCAGATGCTTAAAGGGAGTACTGAGCCTTTCATAAGTTCTGCATTTAGTTTCATTGCGGCGTCTATGTAGGGGCGTAGTGCATCCAGTTTTTTTTCTTTATTTATTTTGCTTCCGGTCTGAGTCGTGACCTAGAGTCATGAGTTCCTCTCGTAAGGGCAAAGTTATGTACAACTGTGGGATGTAGATGGCATCTCTTTCTCCTCTGTGATAAGTACGGGTTTTGGTACCAATCTGTCCTTACACACTTCTTATGGAAGAAATTATAATGTTGAGTTTTGGTACATCAGTGCTCGAGATCCACGTTGTTTTTTTGTTTTGTCATTTGTTTGCTTTTTTCGCTCCTGTTTTTTTTACTGTCCTCCGGTTTTCATGCTGTTGCCCCATTTTAGTATAATTTAAGGGGGGTGTATGTAACGGAGTAGAAATGGCAAGTTCAATTATAGCTAAAATAGGTATAAACTGCGCCTTCTAGGGGTTTAATGACGTGGTATACCCGGGGTGTGTCCGTGACCCGGATGCTGTGTCCGTGACCCGGATGCTGTGTAAATATAGCTGGACAGTGCATTTGCACGGGACGTAACGTGATCTCCCTCAGTGCATTCTTAACCACTGAGACGGTAAGGTCATGTTTTCTGCAGGGTCTGAGATCGCATATAATTTAAGAGATTATTAATGTACCTATGTTTTATTTGAATGTTTGATAAGTAAGATAGCTGTTTTGAGTTTCCCCATGTATTGTATTTTACTTGGAACATATCATAGCATTGGTAAAATGAGTTTTCTGTTGTTAGCATTGATGACGCTAATGTGACTGTTCGTGTGTAATATCATTTTAGAAATTAGACCAATGACCCTGCACGTTCCGTTGATGAAGTTGAAGTTGATGCACTGTACATATTTTTCGACAGGTAATATTATTATTTTTGTGTTATTGTATGTCTGTTGTTCTGTTAGTAGACTGTATTCTATGAGGAGGTTGGATTTTCCGCCTCGCTAGTTTGCAGCACGCTCGCGGCTTGCCTAGCGGTCGGGTTGCGGCCATTGTTGCACGTGGTGCGCATGCGTATTCCGGGTGCGGGGTTTTTCCATGCGTATTCCGGGTGCGGGGTTTTTCCATGCGTTTGGATGTTATGATTTCTTGTTGTTGTTGTTGAGTGAGTGCCACTGTATGATCACACAAGTGAAGATTTATGTAGTCTACACATTTTGTATTTTTGTTTTATATTATTGTTATAATTTGTGTAGTGTGAGTGACTACTATATGGCGGAGTGCATTCTTAACCACTGAGACGAAATTAGACCAATGACCCTGCACGTTCCGTTGATGAAGCAGAAATTGATGCACTGTTGTTCTGCAGAATAAATGAACGTGAGCCATCCAGCTGAGAGTGATTCTTGAAAAGATACACCCCGTCACATTGGTGCCGTGACCTGTGGACCTGAAGTCAACTCTTCACCTTGACCCGGGACCACTCTCCTGGATCACTCTGCTGGACCGCTCCTGCGTGCTGTCTGGTGGGCGGCGTATGGTTTCACTCAGTTCATTCGGTGATGTTATGCACAAATGGATTGTTGAATTAATGAATGTGATCTGTGATTTATTTTAGTTTTATTGCTGTTTTGGTGACATTTTTCTTTACTGGTCTTTTATCTGATTAGTCTGTATAGTACTGTTTTCTTGAATTGTAATTCAACATGAGCCACAGACCAGGATGTTTCAGTACGCCACTAAGCAGTAGCATTGGGAGGGGTAGAGCGATCCTCCTCAGTGGAGGTAGGGGGATTCCAGTGTTGAGTTATGATAGTCCTGTTCAGGGGGGTGATGTTCATGTTGTGGGTAGTCAGGATGCTGCTGGGGCCCTTTCAGTTAGTGGGGACACAGTTCCTTCTCAGAGCCACGACATTGATCATGCACCGAGCACACGGGTCAGTGATGCCCCATCCCCAATCTCTGCTTTCCAGTTACCTAATGTAGTGAGCCAGATGAGTGACATAATTAGAGATGTTGGTCTACAGCTGGCAGATAGCATACTTGCACGCCTTGACTCAACGCTACCTCCTCTTAGCACTGCGCATGCACAGACCACGCCCACTGATACATCCACCCAGAGTCTAGACCTGTCCCAAGTCCAGTTGGTACCTCACAGGAGGGTGAAGGAGCCTCCAACGTTCAGAGGGGATGATAAGGACGCAGTGAATGTGCGTGAGTGGGAAGACATAATGAGGAGTTATGTGAAAAAGGCGAACATCAGAGCAGATCAGCAGGCGGAAGAAATATTCACCCATCTCAGGGGCAGGGCTAAGGATGTAGTGAAGTATGGGACGAGGAGCAGTGGCATTAATGTCGCTGAAAACCCAGAGGCCATCTATGGTCTTCTACGTAAGCATTTTGCTGCTGTTCCCTGTTCACCTATCCCCCTAGCCGACTTCTACACCACGCTGCCGAAGAGTGGTGAGGATGCGTATGACTACTGGCTACGCCTCAATCAAGCTGCAGATGTTGCCACTGATCGCCTCAAAGAACAAGGTAAAACACTTGAGTGCCCTCTCCTGGAGGTGACACGTATGTTCATCAGGAACTGTCCATCCAAAGAGCTTGCCATGACTTTCAGATCAAAGACGATCGATAAGTGGACTGCTGTAGAGGTCCAAGATGTACTTGACGAGTTCCACACTCAGGTGTGCTCGAACGGTGCTGCCGCAGCCGTGAGTAAAAGGCCCAGTGAGGGGGTGCTAGTGAACAGAGTTGAGATGTCAGGCACTGATATGTGTTCACCTGAAAAGCAGGATACTCGCCCAGACAAGGGGGCAGAGGCTTTTGAACGTATCATTTCAATGCTAGAGAAAGTCCTATTGGAGAAGTCTGCTCCTGCTAAGGACATGTCAAACAAGCAGTATAGACCCAGCCCCCCCAGGATTGAGGGTCTGAATAACCTGCCGTGTGCTGTGTGTGGCGACGCTAGACACTCTGCTTGGACTCACTGCCGTGACCAGAGGCTCTGCTTCCAGTGCCATTCGCCTGGACACCCCAGATCCAAGTGTCCGATGCAGGGACGTGCCCAGTCGGCACAGCAGGGAAACTTATAGATCTGCATTCAAGGGAGGAGTGTGCAGATCCTGTTGATATCTCCCCCAATGATGAAATGGCTGATTGTGAGTCAACGTACAAGTCATTCATCTCCAGAGCGCCTTCGAACAAAACAGTAGTATTTCAAGGTCTACACCGAGTCCAAAGGTCTGATAGTTTATTCTACACCACTGTCTCCGCTGCAGATGTCTCTCTTAGAGCGATGATAGACAGTGGTTCTATGGCATGCACGCTTAGCGAGGCTGCGGAGGCGCGTCTCTTGCAGCGTAACCCTGATCTGAGAGGATGCCCCGCTGATGATGTCATTATCATAGGATGTGGTGGTCACCGAGTTGTACCTAAGGCAATATACAATGTCGATGTGGTGGTGTATGACTGCAAGATGGTCATCCCAATGCTTGTGGTGCCTGGACAGACCGATGACATGATACTAGGCAGTAATGCCATCAAGAAAATCCTAGAGTTGATGAGGAAGACTGACAGCTATTGGCGGCTGATATCTGAACATGGTGGTGGCAGTGATGGGGACTGTCATCACTTCTTCTCTCTCCTTTCCAATACAGAGAGATGGAGGGGTGAGACAGTGCCTGAGAAGGTTGGCACACTGAAGCTACAACAGTGTGTGGTGCTACAGCCAAATAGTGAGCATCTTGTATGGGGCAGACTCCCTGTGTCGGCACCTATATCAGAGGGCAGTACGGTGGTTGTGGAACCAACTCAGTCCAGATGCAGACCGAATAAAGTTCTGGTTGGCAGAGTTGTTACGCCGATGTGGGGCGACCGATGGCTGCCTATGAAGGTTGTGAATCCCACCGGTGAGCCGGTAGTGCTGAAGCGAAACACCAAATTGGCGGACGTGTTCCCCTGCATTGCCGCTGAAGATCTGTCCCCGCCCGACCACATTCAGTCTTCCCCACAATCCGTGACTAGTGAGTCTGTAGCAAGGCCCAAAGAAGACATCAGAAAGGCACTGGAGGAACTTGGTCTACGCGACCTAGACTTGGACGCGTGTGAAGTCTCTGACCTGTGGAGAGAGAAGCTTTGTCAGCTTGTTGTGAAATACGAGTCAATCTTTTCACGCCACAAGTTGGACTGTGGTGAGGCGTCTGACTTCGTGCACAAGATACATCTGGTGGACGAGAGGCCATTTCGCCTGCCCTACCGCAGAGTGCCACCGAACCACTACGAGAAGCTGAGGTCTGCCATCAACGACATGGAGGAGAAGGGCATAATTCGTAAGTCCAACAGCGAATATGCCTCGCCCTTGGTTCTTGTGTGGAAGAAGGATGGAGGATTGCGCATCTGTACGGACTTCAGATGGCTTAATGCGAGGACAACGAAAGACGCACATCCGCTGCCTCATCAGGCTGACGCGCTGGCTGCACTAGGTGGTAATGCCTACTTCTCCACAATGGACCTTACCTCTGGTTTCTACAACGTGCCTTTACATGAGGACCACAAGAAATACACTGCGTTCTCCTCTCCCTTTGGCCTGCATGAATATAACCGGATGCCTCAAGGGTTGTCCAACAGCCCGGCTACATTCATGCGGATGATGCTCTCGATCTTTGGGGATCAGAATTTCACCAGTCTATTGTGCTACCTAGACGATGTTATGGTCTTCGCTCCTACAGAACAGCTGGCACTCGAGCGTCTAGAGATGGTTTTCTCTCGTTTGAAGTACAACAATCTCAAATTGGCTCCAAAGAAGTGCTATCTTCTGCGGAAATCAGTACGGTTTCTCGGCCATATCATCAATGAGTCAGGAGTGCAGACGGACCCTGGAAAGGTTGAAGCCATTAGCCAAGTACAGGTATCCGATCTGATGGACAGTGATGGGGTGTCTCCTTCACAGAAGAAGATTAGGTCCTTCTTGGGCATGATGCTTTACTATCAGCACTTCATTGAAGATTGTTCCTCTAAGGCCAGACCCCTATTCAAGCTTCTCTCTGGACAGAACGCTGGAGAAAAGGCACGCAGAGGGAGAAAACCAGTGAAGAAATGTCACAATCTTGTAAAGCTCAAACCAGCTGACTGGACGCCCGAGTGTAGGGATGCTTTCGAGACATTGAAGCGCGATCTCCTGCATTCTGTAACCCTGGCCCATCCTGATTTCGCAAAGCCATTTATCCTAGCAGTGGATGCTTCATTCGATGGGATTGGCGCCGTCATCTCTCAGCTCCAGCCTGGTGATAAAGTTGCAAGACCAGTTGCCTTCGCTAGTAGGACGCTGTCACATGCTCAGTTGAACTATCCAGCTCACCGACTTGAGTTCCTGGCATTGAAGTGGGCTGTATGCGAGAAGTTTTCCCACTGGCTGAAGGGAGTGCATTTCACAGCGTGGTCGGATAACAACCCCTTGACCTACATCCTAACGAAGCCCAAGTTAGATGCATGCGAACAGAGGTGGGTGGCCAAACTTGCTGCATATGATTTCGATTTGAATTATATCCCAGGGCCTAGGAACATAGTCGCTGATGCGCTGAGCCGTGAGCCATTTGTTAAGTCCTGTGTGAGCCATCGCCTGGTGAGGGAGCCTTACCTGTCCTTGCTGGATCAGGTGAATGGAGTAGTGGCTGGTACGGTGCAGGACGCTTTCCGGCTGACTACCAACTGTCAAGGTGTTCAGCACACTGATGTCGACACAGATGAGGTCCTGAGTCCTGAGTCTTCTGGAGGTGCCATTAGTGCTGAGGAGGTGTCTGCTGTCATGGACGTCCATCGTACTGGGGGTGTTTCTCAGCTGCCCTACATTAATCCGGAGTATTTGCAATTGCCCGAGGAAGACCCTTCCATCGCCATCCCACAGAGTCAATTACACAATCTCCAGCAACAAGATGCTGTAGTGAGCAGGGTTCTCTTTTATATGCAGCGACATAGGAAACCAAATGCACACGAGAGAACAGCTGAGTCTAGCTGTGTGCTCAGGCTGTTGAAACACTGGAAGAAGTTGAGAGTGCGTAGTGGACTCCTCTACCGTGTGAAGAGAGACCGCATCAGGGACAAGAGGATCTTTCAGTTCGTCACTCCAGAAGCTCTGAAGCGACAAGTCTTGCATGGAGTCCACGATGCTGCTGGCCACCAGGGTCGCTCAAGATCATCCTCTCTGGCCAGTGAACGATTCTTCTGGACAGGCATGCAGAGGGATGTTGAGAATCACGTGAAGCACTGTCAGAGATGTATTTTGGGGAAGACTCCTGAACCACACGCCCGAGCACCTCTTGAGAGCATCCGCACTTCAGCTCCTATGGACTTAGTGTGCATCGATTTTTGGACCGCAGAGCAGAGCGACAAGAAGACCATTGATGTTCTTGTTGTTACGGACCATTTTTCTAAAGTAGCTCTTGCCTTCCCCTGTCGGAACCAGACTGCGAAACAAGTTGCCCTCTGTCTATGGGACAAGTTTTTTTGCATATATGGGTTCCCCAAAAGAATCCATTCGGATCAGGGAGCTAACTTTGAGAGTCGGCTTCTAAAAGATCTACTAGAGATGGCAGGTGTGCATAAGTCCCATACGACTCCATACCACCCCATGGGCAACGGCGTCACAGAGAGGTTCAACAGGACCCTCGGGGGCATGATAAGGGCCCTCCCTCCACTGAGCAAGTCCAGGTGGCCACAGATGCTCCAGACACTGACCTTCTGCTACAACTCCACTGTGCATGAGACCACGGGCTTCGCGCCATTCTACCTGATGTTCGGACGGGTCCCACGGCTGCCCGTGGATGTCATGTTTCATCACGTGCTGGAGGATGATGCCGTTGTCAGTCGTCATGAGTTTGTGCAACATCTGAGGAGAGATCTTTCTGAAGCAGCACAGATCGCTCAAAGGAATGCCATCAGGGAACAAGATCGCCACGCCAAACTGTACAACCGGAAGGTCAGAGGACTGCCGTTGGGTGTTGGTGACAAAGTGCTGCTTGCCAATCGAGGTGAGAGAGGGAAGAAGAAGATCGCAGACCGGTGGGAATCAACTCCTTTCGATGTGGTGTCTGTGAGATCGGACATCAACGTGTACAGGATCAGAGATGTTGTCACGAATAGAGAGAAGGTTGTACACAGGAACATGCTGCTTCCGGTTGACTTCTTGACAGTTCCGGAACAAGATGGGAACCCGGCATCCCTAGAGGAGTCGCAGTCTATAGCTTCCTGTGCCAGTGTTCAGGGCTCTGTCACCTCTGATGTTGAAGAGGCCTCTCGGTTGCGCACCAGGGACTGGGTCTTGGAGTCGCCTGAGCACGCGGGGACAGAGAGCATCCATGAGGAAGAAGTCAACGGAGGGACTATGCCCGTGCCGAGTGCCTCGAAGGAAGACCGACCAGATGAGTTGCTGGATAGTGTTCCTGATGACTCTGTACCTGACTGCCACACTGATTATCCCCCTGACACAGTATGTAACACAGTACACTCACCTGAAGCTAGATGTGATGCCCATAGTGACCTCCCAATTCTAGTTGAGGTTGAGCCGGAGTTGGTAGTTTGCACACGTTCACAGAGTGCTCAAGTTCCATCAGTTGTCACGAGATGTGGGAGGAGTGTTAGGAACCCAAATAGGCTTATTTGTGAGATGTCAGGGCAGATGCTTAAAGGGAGTACTGAGCCTTTCATAAGTTCTGCATTTAGTTTCATTGCGGCGTCTATGTAGGGGCGTAGTGCATCCAGTTTTTTTTCTTTATTTATTTTGCTTCCGGTCTGAGTCGTGACCTAGAGTCATGAGTTCCTCTCGTAAGGGCAAAGTTATGTACAACTGTGGGATGTAGATGGCATCTCTTTCTCCTCTGTGATAAGTACGGGTTTTGGTACCAATCTGTCCTTACACACTTCTTATGGAAGAAATTATAATGTTGAGTTTTGGTACATCAGTGCTCGAGATCCACGTTGTTTTTTTGTTTTGTCATTTGTTTGCTTTTTTCGCTCCTGTTTTTTTTACTGTCCTCCGGTTTTCATGCTGTTGCCCCATTTTAGTATAATTTAAGGGGGGTGTATGTAACGGAGTAGAAATGGCAAGTTCAATTATAGCTAAAATAGGTATAAACTGCGCCTTCTAGGGGTTTAATGACGTGGTATACCCGGGGTGTGTCCGTGACCCGGATGCTGTGTCCGTGACCCGGATGCTGTGTTAATATAGCTGGACAGTGCATTTGCACGGGACGTAACGTGATCTCCCTCAGTGCATTCTTAACCACTGAGACGGTAAGGTCATGTTTTCTGCAGGGTCTGAGATCGCATATAATTTAAGAGATTATTAATGTACCTATGTTTTATTTGAATGTTTGATAAGTAAGATAGCTGTTTTGAGTTTCCCCATGTATTGTATTTTACTTGGAACATATCATAGCATTGGTAAAATGAGTTTTCTGTTGTTAGCATTGATGACGCTAATGTGACTGTTCGTGTGTAATATCATTTTAGAAATTAGACCAATGACCCTGCACGTTCCGTTGATGAAGTTGAAGTTGATGCACTGTACATATTTTTCGACAGGTAATATTATTATTTTTGTGTTATTGTATGTCTGTTGTTCTGTTAGTAGACTGTATTCTATGAGGAGGTTGGATTTTCCGCCTCGCTAGTTTGCAGCACGCTCGCGGCTTGCCTAGCGGTCGGGTTGCGGCCATTGTTGCACGTGGTGCGCATGCGTATTCCGGGTGCGGGGTTTTTCCATGCGTATTCCGGGTGCGGGGTTTTTCCATGCGTTTGGATGTTATGATTTCTTGTTGTTGTTGTTGAGTGAGTGCCACTGTATGATCACACAAGTGAAGATTTATGTAGTCTACACATTTTGTATTTTTGTTTTATATTATTGTTATAATTTGTGTAGTGTGAGTGACTACTATATGGCGGAGTGCATTCTTAACCACTGAGACGAAATTAGACCAATGACCCTGCACGTTCCGTTGATGAAGCAGAAATTGATGCACTGTTGTTCTGCAGAATAAATGAACGTGAGCCATCCAGCTGAGAGTGATACATGAAAAGATACACCCCGTCACACTTGCTACGTTCTTGCAGCTCTCGTGAACACAGGTTCTTCCATCAGCGCTCGCCTGCCGCTTCGATTGCAGACTCAAGTTAACGCGCGTGCAGAAAGATGCCACGAAACTCATGTCCGGTAGCTTTCTTTCAAGGAATTTCAACAACAAAAGAATTTAAAATAATAATAATCTCGCCGTGAGAAATAGAGATGCGGCGTGAGAGCGTGAGAACTGGTTGAAATGCGTGTCTCACGGTGATTGCGTGAGACTTGGCAGCCCTGCTACACAGCCATGTGTTTGTGCTAACAGGCTAGACAGCCATGTGTTTATGCTAACAGGCTAACAGGCTAGACAGCCATGTGTTTGTGCTAACAGGCTAACAGGCTAGACAGCCATGTGTTTGTGCTAACATGCTAACAGGCTAGACAGCCATGTGTTTGTGCTAACAGGCTAACAGGCTAGACAGCCATGTGTTTGTGCTA
>NC_137677.1:31973315-32003315 GCF_963989245.1 Nansenia antarctica | reverse complement strand
TCTCGGCTGCCCGCCCGTCTCTTGGACCGCCGTTCGAGCCTGACCGGGCCTGCTCCAACGCCCACCACACCTCACACACACACACACACACACACACACACACACACACTGTTGACCTGCACCCAGCAGGGGATAACGGCGTCCGTCTACACAGTCACAGATCCTCTCAGGAGTGTTTTTTTGGGTGAAGACCAGATTAACACCAGAGTTTGGCCTGGAAGAGTTCTCTCTCTCTCTCTCTCTCTCTCTCTCTCTCTCTCTCTCTCTCTCTGTCTCTCTCTCTCTCTCTCTCTCTCTCTCTCTCTCTCCCTGGTCTGTCTCTCTATCTCTCTCTCTGTCTCTCTCCCTGGTCTGTCTCTCTATCTCTCTCTCTGTCTCACCGGTCTCTCTCTCTCATTTACATTTACATTTTTGGCATTTAGCAGACGCCTTAATCCAAAACGACTTACAATCATACATTTGACTAAGCAAGTGAATCATCAATCCACCAGTCGTAGCAGGAAGAATAATCCAGCTCAGGCCAGGGACCATTGATCGTTTCTGTGATAGAAGGAAAAATCTTCTTCTATCACCATCTTCTAAACCTAGACTTTCTTTTTTCTTTTTATATATAGACTCTGGAAAAACAGAGAAACAGTACAAGGGGGGCAATAGAAGTTTTAGGGGACACAGTAAAGGGGAAAAAGCGGGTGTCTTCAGGCAACCTGGTCTCACACGGCAGACGTCAGGATTCGACGTCTGTCGTTCGTATCCAAACGTCGAATTCCGACACGAATTCCGACGTGACATTGATTAACACCAGTGGGTGTCAAAGTGGGTGTGGCTTAGACAGTTAGGGGGAGTGGCTTGTATCAAAGTGGGTGGATCTTGTATCAAAGTGGGTGTGGCCTGTATCAAAGTGGGAGTGGCTTAGACACTTAGGGGGAGTGGCTTGTATCAAAGTGGGTGTGGCCTGTCGGTGGGGCCGAGCCGAGTCGGAAAATATCTGAACCGTGTCTGTGGCACCTACGGTTGCGACGCTAAAGTCCTTTAACCTTCAATGTCACACTAGGCCCAAAAGCCTGAATTAAAGTGCTGGGGTACGTTTGGGCCCAGGGAAGGGGCTGCGAAAGAGTCACACTCACCAAACTTTACACACTCCTTCCATTTCATGGGACATTGTACCATGTCAACTTTCACCCTCCTAGGCCATTCCTCCGAGGCCCTGCACGCGACGAAGCGGAAAACTGTAGGGAGCTCTAGTGCTTGATTGGAAGTGCCGTTTGGAAAAAGACATCTTCTCACACGTACAGGCACACAACAAGTACAACATGTTGCATTTTCATGCCATTAGGCAACTTGCTTCCTCAAAAAACACATACGAAATATTGTTTTAAGTACAATAAAGCTTTATTTATTTTAAGAACGTGTGGAGTGCATCTCCAGCAGTGCGATATCTGTAAACATACTATCTGTAGACTCTCCGCTCAGGGTTGCCAGATGGGATTGACAATTTCGAGCCTAACCAGTCGAAAAACAGCTAAATCCACAAAAAAACAGCCCATCTGGCAACCCTGTCTCCTCTGCTTCAAACTCTTCCACTTGTTGCGCAAAATGGGCCAGAGTTTGTCAAATCCAATGTTGGGCATCTCATTTCTCAAGTCCTGGTATAGACCAAAATATACAGGTAAGCCAAAGGCAAGTGGATCTGATGAAGGTAAAGCAATCTTTCTCACTTGATCTTCACCAGAGAAGAACCCCGGTGAATGATGCCCCCGCCCCTTTTACAGTCGCACGCGTTTAGGCAACGGAAGCGTGGACAAAAACAACATTCTTGATCCAGAGTTAGGTACGCTTAAAATAGCTTACAACGGCTACTAGCATAAAGAAATGTCTGCTTGTTGTGTGTTCGGTTGTCAGAATCGATATTCCACGACTATCGGACTCAAGTTCTACCGAATTCCATCAGGATCAGACCATTTCAGAGCAACCGGCGGCGTCAACTGGACTGAGGACAAGATAAAAAAAAATGCTTGTGCATGTGCCGCCCATTTTATATCAGGTAAAGTATTGTAGCAACCGTGTAATAATATGTTCATTAATGTTGCAATTAATGCTCAGAAATTCAATGTTAGCACTGTTACTGTGAGCTGTGTTGTGTGCCAATGTATTCCTGTGATTGGTGGAGGTTACGGGGGGGGCGGGTGTTGCGTTGAGGAAAGGAGAGCTTCGGTGAACTGGCGGTTTTGTATGTGGAAGTTTGCAATGAAACGCACGGATTGTAAGACAACCTATCTTGTCTTTGGCTTGGGAGGACTTCTGATTTCAAGACATAAAAGTCTGAATCTATGTCATGGTATTTGATACGCTAGGCAATGCAAACTTTTCATACTTTTCACAGGCAGGTAATGGCCAGGTAATGGATTGGAACAATATCTCGTTAACTCCGACCACTCCCCCAGATTTGTTTGTTTAAAGAATAAATATGGAAGTTTAATATTACATTTGTATGGTGCCACTCTGTTGTGTTGTGATAATAATGATAATAATAATTCATTGAATTTATATAGCGCTTTTCCGAGGCTCAAAGACGCTGATTGGTAGCACTGGGACTTTTAAACGAACATTACAAAGGGATTGTAATGTTAGTAGCCTAATTAAAGTATACAATGGGTAGTGGAGACAGAAATGGTAATAAAAAGCACAAAATGGTGCATACAAATTGACCAGAATGCAGGGAATTAAGTGTTAAATTCTCAAAATTGTGCCACCCATGCCAGCCCGACAGGCGCACATAACAGGCGCACCTACCCCAATGTCACGTCGGAATTCGCGTCGGAATTCGATGTTTGGATACGAACGACAGACGTCGAATCCTGATGTCTGCCGTGTGAGACCAGGTTGCTTCAGGAGACGCAGTGCTGGGGGGCAGTAGAAGTCTCAGGAGGAGCAGTTCAGGTGTAACCTGAAGAGATGGGTCTTCAGTCTCCGACGGAAGATGGGTAGTGACTCTGCAGTTCTGACAGCTGTGGGAAGCTCATTCCACCAGCGGGGAGCCAGTGTCGTGAAGAGACGTGATCGGGCAGCACGACTGCCGTGTTGGCGTAGAGGTGGTGGGGCCAGTCGGCCAGCAGAGGTGGAGGGGCGGAGTGAACGGGCTGGAGTTTGGGGGGTGACCATTTCCTGCAGGTAGGCAGGAGCTGTCCCTTTAGCTGCCTGGTATGCAGGCACCAGGGTCTTGAATCTGATGCGAGCTGCTATCAGAAGCCAGTGCAGGGTGCGAAGGAGAGGGGTGACATGGGAGAATTTGGGGAGGTTGAACACCAGACAGGCAGCAGCATTGTGGATGAGCTGCAGAGGTCTGATGGCTGAGGCGGGGAGCCCAGCCAGGACTACGTTGCAGTAGTCAAGGCGGGAGATGACCAGTGACTGGATCAAGAGTTGCTCTGCTTCTCTGGTGAGGAATGGTCGTATCCTTCTGATGTTGTAAAGGAAGAATCTGCAGGAGCGTGCCGTTGCTGCAATGTTCTCCGCACAGGATAGTCGGTTGTCCAGGATCACTCCAAGGTTCTTGGCTGTCAGGGAGGCGGTTACAGTAGAGTTCTCCACTGTGATCCACTGCTTTCCCGGGGATGAAGAGGAGCTCAGTCTTGTTAAGTTTTTTTTTGTGATCAAGATTTTTTATTGCTTTTATCAACACATAACAATGACAATACAGAACAAGAAGGGAGGGGAGGGAAAAAAGAAAGAAAACAAAAAAGAAAAGGGGTAGTGTAGCAGACAAGTCACAGCCAAATAGTAGAAATACAACACAATCCGGATTGGGGTAAATGGGAAATCAAATCATAGAGCAGTCAGGTTAGTCAAGTTCAATGAATAAGCCTTCCACGCATCAACTGTACTGGGCCTTGCTTTGTTCAATCTGGCCGTTGTGCACTCAAGATTCACAATCCTCTGTAAAGAGTCAAACCAAAAAGTGTTCATACTGAAATCAGGTGTCATCCAATGTTGAAGAATAGTTTTTTTTGCAGAGGTGAAACCAGCAAATAGCATTTTCTTTTGCGTAATACTTAAAATCGAAATCAGAGTCATCATTGAGCAAACATAAACATGGATTAGGAACATAGTCAATCTTAAATAACTTGGACATTACAGAATTGACATGGTTTCAAAAATTGGCCACGACTGTACACTCCCAGAACATATGGAGAAATGAACCCGGTGTGGGGGTAGGGCAGAATTGACAGTAGTAGTTGGGTTGTAGTTTCATTAAGTATCTTCTATATGGTGTGGCATAGGCCCTGTGGATGACTTTAAAATGAATTAACTGATGAGCTAAGTTTTTGGACGTTGAATTGAGATTAGACCATATTGTGTCCCAGTTTGGGTGGAAATCCAATTCACCAAGCTCTCGGCTCCATAAAGCCTCAACCGCAAGTGGTTTTTTAATTGCGTCCATTAGATTGCGATATATTCTGGATACACAGCCACGAGAGGTTGGGGTATGTTCAATCCAGGCTATCATGGGGTGAGTTGGAAGTGGGGAGCGCCAAGGCACTCCATAGGCCTTGAGTGAGGACCTCAGCTGTAGATAGACAAAATATGATGACGCTGGAAGGACAAACTTAGTTTGTAGGTGCTGAAATGAAACTAGGCCATCATTGTCATACAGGTCTCTGAGAGTATTTACACCCCGAGAGCTCCATGTTTGCTGGGTGAATGGTCGGCTACCCGACATTAAGTTTAGATTATTCCATAGAGGAGTGGAGGAACAGAATCGCAAGGAACCTCCCATGATTTTCTCAGACGCTTTCCACACCTTAACACTTAATCAGCCGTGAGGTGTTAAACAGCACCAGTGAGTACAAAAAAAAATCTACCTTTGCACTCGATCAAATTTCAGGACCCTACTTTCATGACTTTTCCTAGATATGTGCGTTCTACCACCCAGCATCTTTACATTTTCAAAATCGAGTTAGTATAAAGCGATTTTGCAGTATTTCTGTGTGTGTCTGTGTATTTGCCTTGGGATTCGGCTGCCATCTTTTTCTCCAAGGCTGCAATTCTCTTTTATATCAGCAGAGGTAGCAAGGGGGCACACACTGTGCTCAACCTTCAGGCTTCAGTGCTGAATTAGATACAGTGGATAAGACTGATATTTGTAACATAATGTGTTTATATATAGGCTATATATAGCAATAGTGATACATAAGATATGTATATGTACAGACAGTTATGAAAATGATAAACTGTACAGTATGTCTCCCAATCCCTTCAGATTTGTTGGAGCTGAGGGTTTTTTTTCACAGCGGGTTTACCCAAGTTCCATGCAATAGTGATAAGATATTATGATATGTGTAGCCTATGTACAGTTATGAATGATACACTGCACAGTATGTACCTATCAAGTTGTGTGGTGCATGCATAGCTACTGCAGCAAAGTAATTGGAGTAACCTACGTTTAATTATGCCTGTACTCATCAACGAATATTATATAACGAACGGATATTTATAATATTGTATATAATGTTTTTTTGGTATATAATGTTATACCATCAGGTTGTATTGCTGTCATCTTTACTGTCTCTTTTGTGTTGTTGCATCATAACTGTGCTTAAGTTTCTCTTTTGGCAGGACCTGTGACCATACTGGATGCAGAACGATGCAAATACAACACAAAATGTATGGACAGTGTGTACGCCGATAATATGCAAGGAATTTTTCCTGGATACATGGTGTACAGGTTTTTGCCCTTGCTTGCTTGCTTTGTGCCGGTGGTCCTGGCCTCCCCTGGGGGACCGCTGGGTACTGGTAAGCAAACTGGCTAGTAGTCGCTCTATTGGTAGAGGGCTGCAAGGGAATTTTTCCTGGCTACACAGTATACAGGTTTTTTTTACTTTTGCCTGCTCGCGGCTCTGTCAGTATTGATTGATTGATTGACTGATTGACTGAACATTTTCATTGTGTGAAGAGCATTGAGTTGCATCTTGTAAGAAATGCGCTATACAAATAAAATTTGATTTGATTTGATGATTGTATAATGTTTTTTTCTGAGTGGGGCAGTCCCACTCATAGTTTTCATGTTATTGGACTGATATAGTGAAGACAGACAGGAAAGTAAGGAGAAGAAGGGCCGACATATGTGTGCACGACCACGGTGCTAGACCACTGGACCATGTTAGGCCACCAGTATATTGATAATTGATAATAAGATATTGAGGGTAATCTTATTCTCTAACTGTTTCTTGATCCTTTCCCATCAGCAAACAATAGCTGCCAATTCATGAGCGAGCCAAGCGGGTTTCAAAGCTGCCAAGCATGTTTCAAAGCTCACAAGCTTACAGCAGTCGATTGTCTGCTGATGTTAGGGCCGGCGTGAAGTTCACGACAAATAAACAGACTTTGTGAAGCTCATAACTATGATAACACAATATTGCAATATTTATTACTATTCTTTTTTAATAATGATAATCAACTTTCATTCATTAGTAAAGCTCCCGCAGTCTCAATCAATCTCCTCTCCATATATAGCATTTAATCTGTTCCATAGTTCGTTCTCAGCTGACTCAAGCTTCATATCAGATTGCTCTAATAATTTCCCCACTTCTCTGCTCATAGGAACTTTATGCATTTTAGAGAAACATGCAGAGCATGTATTTGACAAATAAACGTGTAGGCTAAGAACTAGTTTCTAAAGTGAGTTACAATCACTTGATGCAATGGTTGATGCACGGCGGAGGGTAATCTTATTGATCGTTTCCCATCAGCAAACAATAGCTGCCAATTCAAGAGCGAGCCAAGCGGGTTTCAAAGCTGCCAAGCAGGTTTCAAAGCTTACAAGCTTACAGCAGTCGATTGTCTGTTGATGTTAGGGCCGGCGTGAAGTTCACGACAAATAAACAGACTTTGTGAAGCTCATAACTATGATAACACAATATTGCAATATTTATTACTATTCTTTTTTAATAATGATAATCAACTTTCATTCATTAGTAAAGCTCCCGCAGTCTCAATCAATCTCCTCTCCATATATAGCATTTAATCTGTTCCATAGTTCGTTCTCAGCTGACTCAAGCTTCATATCAGATTGCTCTAATAATTTCCCCACTTCTCTGCTCATAGGAACTTTATGCATTTTAGAGAAACATGCAGAGCATGTATTTGACAAATAAACGTGTAGGCTAAGAACTAGTTTCTAAAGTGAGTTACAATCACTTGATGCATGCACGGGGGAGGGTAATCTTATTGATCGTTTCCCATCAGCAAACAATAGCTGCCAATTCATGAGCGAGCCAAGCGGGTTTCAAAGCTGCCAAGCAGGTTTCAAAGCTTACAAGCTTACAGCAGTCGATTGTCTGCTGATGTTAGGGCCGGCGTGAAGTTCACGACAAATAAACAGACTTTGTGTAAAACGTATTGTTTTATTGTTTTGGTCCTTTTTGTCTTCTCGTTTGATTTTGCCATGTTTTGTGTTGCATTGTGTTGTGTGCATTGTGCTTGCTTGTTTCCTGCATTTTATCTATTTTTACTGTGAAGCACTTTGGCTCAGCATTGCTGTACGTAAGGTGCTATACAAATAAAGTTGACTTGACTTGACTTGACTTGATGGCTCTCCGATCAATGAACAAAGAGATCGGGTTTCCCCCGCGGTGTGTTGCTGTTGCGTGTTCACGCTTCTTGCGTGACATCGCCATCCAGCGATTTTTGTGGGTCAGTACACACTGCCCCATTGTGAATAGTTGTGTGAATCCACACCTCGTCGCGCTTTAGTAGGTAAAAAAACGTCGCGCCTATAGTGTTAAGGGCGTTATCTATAATGCAACCAAATCTATGACTGAGAGTCCTACGTCCAGTGCCTGAGAAAAGTAAATCCTCTAATCTGACTGGACTGACCAGGCCTGCCTCTATTGACCTCCAAGGTACTTTTGAATTTGGATTCACCCAGGTACGTAAGGCTTGAGTCTGGAAAGCTAAATAATATATCTTAAAATCTGGAATTGCCATCCCACCCGACAATTTGGGTTGTTGCAAAGTTGTAAGACGGATTCTCGAGCGTTTGCCAGCCCATATGAACCTTGAGACCAACGAATTAATATCATCAAAGTATTTGGGTGGTGGGGGTAATGGTAACATGGAAAACAGGAAGTTGATCCTTGGCAAAACATTCATCTTGATTATCGTGGTTCTGCCCTGAAGAGATATTTTGAGGCTATCCCATCTTTGAATGTCCGTTTTGATTTTGTTCAAGGTTACATCAAAGTTGTCTTTAATTATCTGTGGTATGGTTGGGTATATAGTGATGCCAAGGTAAGTACATTTATCTTTCACTGGGATATGTCTAGGGAGACAGGAGGTTCTTGCTGAAGGACTAAGGGGCATTAGAATTGACTTCGTCCAGTTAATCTTATAGCCTGACAATCTACCGAAATCTTCAAACATTTCTAACACATGGGGGGCAGAAGTATCAATATTATCTAGAAATAATAGAATGTCATCAGCATATAATGAGATGTGGTGGCTATGATCTAGAATTGAAATAGGGGAAATGCAAGTACTCTGTCTGATGGCCTGGGCTAAGGGCTCAAGAGAGAGACAGAACAAGAATGGTGACAATGGGCAGCCCTGCCTCGCTGAGCGCTCCAGTTGGATTGGAGGGGAAATAACATTACCTGTGAGAACAGAAGCGGTTGGTGCATTATACAAAGTCTTAATCATAGCAATGAAATTAACCCCAAAGCCAAGATGGTCTAAAACAGCCCACATGTAGTTCCATTCAAGCCGATCGAAAGCCTTCTCAGCGTCAAGCGAAAATACTGCACAAGGGCTGAGAGAGCTATCGGTTAAATTGATGATATGAAGCAGTCTGCGCATATTGTCAGATGCAAGGCGTCCCTTCATGAACCCTGTCTGGTCTTCACTGATCAAGGCGTCTATTACAGCCTCCAATCGTATAGCCAAAGCCTTAGCATACAGTTTCTGGTCACACGAGATCAGGGAGATAGGCCTGTAGCTAGAGCACTCCAAAGAGTCTTTCCCCTTTTTTAACAAAAGAGAGATAAGGGCAACTTTTTGATCTCTGTGAAAATCACCTCTAGATATAGCATCATTAAAGGAGTCCATAATAAGAGGACCTATCAAATCCCAAAGTACTAAATACAGTTCTGGTGGAAGACCATCTAAGCCCGGTGATTTTCCTTTCTGTAGAGATTGAAGGGCATTGTGTAACTCCTTTAAGTCAAGAGGGCAGTCAAGAACCTCCCTTTCAGTCTGTGATATCTTAGGTAAATTGAGGCCATGAAGGAACGCCTTGCAGCGAGATGTATCATAATCTATGTCAGATTGGTACAGGTTGGAGTAAAATGTTTGAAGACTAGTTTTTGTTTTAGACTGTGTAGTTTTAGGTTAGTTTTAGTCTATACTGACGGAAAGTTTAGTTTATCTTAGACTATTTTAGACTAGTTTTAGTTTTAGACAATGTAGTTTTTAGTTTAGTTTTTAGACTATGTAGGCCAGGTTTTTGTATTGTATTTGTTTGTGGTGGATGTTGTATGCCTGAACAGGTCACACTTGAAAATGAGCCCTTGGGGCTCAATGTGTTTCTTATCTGTATAAATAAGGGGGAAAAAAATAAATAAATAAAATACCTGAACACTTTCATTTTCATCTTGTTGAACTTTGCACAGCATGTTACTGTTTACACTTTATTACTTGCATGAATGAATGAATGAATGAATGAATGAATGGACTTTATTGTCATTGCTACAGTACAGGTACCAAACAACGAAATTTAGGAGGGGTGGCTCCCCTGGTGTTAGGAAAGGGGGAAAAAAAAAACTTTTAAAAAAAAATCACAAGAAGGGAAGGGGCTGGTTTACATAAATGTGACATTTTATACACTTTGTTATACACTTTGTTACACTTTATTACTTACTTTACTTATTTACTTGTGATTATTGTGATGGTATTGTTGTGATTATGTGATTATGTTGCTGCAAAGCTAATGTTGAAGAACCACAGCCAAATATTTGTATTATTGTGTACTGTAAAATAAATTCTGATTCTGATTCAAGACTTTTTTGTTTCATTAAAATAATAATAGTTACAACCATAAAGCCTCCATAATGATAAGCTGGCTAATTAGCTTAGGTAATACCTTGCTAGGTAAGTGGTTGGGGGTGGGGTTAACCAGACATTGTTACCGCCCATTACCTGGCTGTGAAGGTGAGGAAAAAACAACATCTTTGAAAGGGATTTTCTCTGCTTAGTGATTTCAGGTGTAGCAACTTTCAAATACTCATGTCGTCTTCAATTTGTTTCCAATTTCAATGTATGATGCATCATTTGAAAGCTTACAATCTGTAGTTTAAGCACATGTAAAAAACAGAAAAATGATTTCACCTACAGGTAGCCCTTTTCATTGGGCTGTGTCACATATACTATTCACAGCTTGGGGACGTGGAGGGAATGAGGGATGGGCTTTACAGAGGGATGGGCTTACAAAAATAAAATCAATTCTGGAAAAAGATTTATGTCTGTTAGAATAAAATGTATAATTTCTGGCCTTATTATTCTGAATTCTCCACACATCAACAATGTTTAAATCCATTATAAATGAATTTAGAAATGCAGTTGATTGTGAGCTTACATTAACTGGAGAGGACCTGTCTAATGAGGGATCGAGGACAGAATTGAAGTCACCACCTACTATTAAATGATAGCCTGCAGAGTTTTCTAACAATGTGTTACTGATATCTGGTAGAAATTCTGCGTCGACTTCATTAGGGGCATACATGGAGGCTAGCATCAATTTAACCTGGTTTATTCTCGTCTTTATGTAAACAAATCGGCCCTGTTTGTCACTTCTTATCTGATCAAGAGTCAAATGCAACCTCCTGTCAACCAAGACGAGCACACCTCGGGTCTTATTTTGAGCGCAAGAGTGCGCAATAACTTTAAAATATTTGTTCTGAAAACGTGTAACGTCACATTCCTTAAGATGTGATTCCTGTATTAGAGCTATGGAGACTTTCTTACGGTGGAGGAATTCTAGAATCCGCGTTCTCTTTATAGCCGAGTTAAGCCCGTTCACATTCCAGCACATAACAGTTAGGTCAGACGCCATAGGATTCTAATGAGCCAATACAGAATATCTGAATGAAATTATAGTTCTGGTCATGACTACTTAGTATTTCTATCAGTACAGTAAAAGTCCAATCCGTTACGCGACTTGTCCGTTGGGAGGGGGAGGGAGAAAAACAAATGAAGAGAAAAATACAATGTACAAAAAAGTTAGCAAACCGCGAAGGTAACCTACAGGCTTGCCAAAACATAAACATTCTCTGAGACGTGACTCAGTCTATTGCAACGCTGCAGCCCACAAATCGGCTCAATACACCACCTGCTAGTTATAACAATGAGTCTTTATCGAACTTAAAGAATCATATCATCCCCTCAAAAAATGTTTTGCCTAGACATGGCATTAAATAATGAAAATAACGGGATATCAGCAGGCCATCATAATGGTGAAAAATGATAGTTTGAGATAGGGGAACATAACAACCATACCTCGTTAGACCCAGCATTAGTCAAAGTAAACATCCATTTTCATAAGCAATTGCATATCCTGGGGGAAAAGAAAGTAAAATAGTCATTTCTATCGTTGAAATCTAAAGCAGTCCCCATGGCAGTGTCGTGGCTGATTAGGTGGTCAGTTCCATCCCGTCACCATCCTCGATCACCGGATCATTGACAGCGGTAGAGTCCCCTCGGCCGGGCCGCCTGGCAGGTGTAGGTCGCACGGGTCCTGTAGACAGCTTCGTTGTTGGGTCGCGCCGCACAGCACCGGCGTAGGATTCGGATTGGTGTGGCTGAAGTGGTGACTTCAAGGATCGGATGAAGTCCTCTGCTCTGGACGGACAGTCGAAGGACATCTTATTGCCATCGTGTAGCCTGATACCGTCAGCAATGGCGACGTCGAGGTCTTCTTAAGAGATGGATGTATCTTTACATTTCTTCTTAGTTGGAGAGTTTTCAACCTCTCTTTTGCGACTTCCCATAGCAAGGGATGTGGTCATTGCTGTTTCTAATATATTATTCGATAAATTGGAAAGTATTAGTGCAATTAAGTGGCAAATTGAGCAGACAAGAAGACTACGTGTGCATCGTTAACGAGTGGTCACGTGACTCTCAGTCTTGTTAAGTTTGAGCTTGAGATGGTGGTCTGACATCCATGTTGAAATGTCAGTGAGACATGCAGAGACACGGGTTGCCACGTTTTAGGTCAGAGGGGGGGAAGGACAGGAAGAGTTGCGTGTCATCAGTGTAGCTGTGGTAGGAGAACCCATGTGAGGAGATTACCGAGCCAAGAGACTTGGTGTAGAGGGAGAACAGTAGGGACCCTAGGACTGAGCCCTGGGGTACCCCAGTGGTGAGGGTCCATGGAGAAGACAGCGATTCTCTCCAGGTCACCTGGTAGGAGCGACCCGCCAGGTAGGAAGAAAACCAGGAGTGTGCGGTGCCAGAGATGCCCAGTTCTGAGAGGAGGGAGAGAAGGATCTGGTGATTGACTGTGTCGAAGGCAGCAGACAGGTTAAGGAGAATGAGAACAGAGGAGAGGGAGGAAGCTTGAGCAGAGTGGAGGGCTTCCGTGACAGCAAGGAGCGCAGTCTCAGTGGAATGCCCAGCATTGAAGCCGGATTGGTGGGGGTCTAAATGTTCCATCTTCCGGAGATAGTCAGTCAGTTGTTTAGATGCAGCGCGTTCAAGGGTTTTGGACCCTCTCTCTCTCTCTGGTCTCTCTCTCTCTCTCTCTCCCTCTGTGGTCTCTCTCTGTCTCTTTTTCTCTCTCCCTTGGCTCTCTCTCTCTCTGTCTCTCTCTCTGTCCCCCTGGTCTCTCTTTCTCTCTTGCTCCCTCTCTGTCTCTCTCTCTCTGTCTCCCTGGTCTCTCTCTCTCTCTCTCCCTGGTCCCTTGTTTTTTTGGGTGAAGACCAGAGTAACATCAGTTCTGTTAGAGTTCTCTTTGAGTTCTCTCTTAGAGTTCTGTTAGAGTTCTCTCTTAGAGTTCTGTTAGAGTTCTCTCTTAGAGTGCTCTTAGAGTTCTCTTCGGGTTCTGTTAGAGTTCTGTTAGAGTTCTCTCTTAGAGGCCTGACTGCTTTTTTCGTATTCCCACTGAACCACTCTCACTTTATAAGTGAAAAAGAGAGAAGGACAGGGGGATAGAGAAGAAAGGAGGGTGAGGAAGAGGGGGAGAGGAGAGAGAGAGAGATAGCGTTAGAGAGAGAGAGAGTCTGCTCCTTTGTTCTGCTCCTCCGTTAATCTGTCTTTTTTTCTCCTTCCTTTACTCGTTCCTTTTGATCCGCTGTTGGATCATCCCCCTGATGATTCACTAACAGCAAAATAAATTAAATATATCGGATTGACGCCTAGTCCCCCCCCCCCCTCTCCACGACTCCCTCCCTCCCTCCCACCCGTCCCTCCCCCCCTTCTCTCCCTGAGGCCCCCGAGCTCCTACACAGATAAGAAGAAAATCTGTTCTTTATCACTTGACTCTCCCTCTCCTCTCCCTCTCTCCTTCTCTCCTCTCTCCTGCCTCTCAGTGGGGTTTAATCTGAGCCTCTGGGTGGATTGTGTGTCAGAGATGTAATTCCATTGTTAAACATGTTCCTCTGTGGAAGGACACTTCCCAGGCGCCCATGCATATTCATGAGCGATTGAAAACAAAAGACAGATCACGCTGTTTGTCATTTTGTACGGCACCGAGAACTATTCAACACCTGCTTTTGCTTAGCGTAGGATTAGCGCGCGTTCGACATCTTTTTCTGACGGTTTTCCGCGGCGGTGAGCTTCAAATAACAATGTTTTTAGATTTTCACTTAGAAAACCCAAGGAGGGAGACAACAGCTTATGAAGAAACATGTTCTTGTCTCTCAAAAAAGACATTAAGAACTCCGGAACAAACGCTGTGTGAATGGGAGTTGTGACATGTGAGTGGAGGATGTTGGGAGACGTGAGAGAGGGGGCTTCTGGGTAATACAGAAGGCTAGTGGTAAAAGTGAAGAGCGTGACTGAGTGCACTCTGAATAAATGATGAAATCACCCGCCTCTCCCCTGCTTGGCCACTAGTGGGCGTTTATCTGCCGTTAGCCAACACAAAACAAGCTAAGGAGACCTTCCATCCTTCTCTGATTGGCTATCGCCGAGCGATGTCGCTGAAAAGTTTTTCATTTCGCACTTCGAAAAGTTTTTTCACATTCTCCTAATGTTTTGGCTTCGCTAGCCAAATCGTGTTGCCTGAGGGCCACATTTCTGCTCTTATGATGAACCCCCCCCCCCCTCATTGAAAGTGAATAAACGTTTGCATTTCTTCAGCCTTCTCGTCTAGACAAAAGGAGGGAGAGGGTTTAGAGGACAAACGAGAGGGTTTAGAGGGAGAGAGGAGAGCAGTAGAGGATAAGTGAGTAGTATTAGCAGAGACGTGAAGTAGGTTAGAGGACGATGTGAGGTTGGCTAGGGGCGGAGTACAGCAATCCTCCTTCATCAGATCCTCTGGCTTGAAGGGTCTAGTAGTAGAACGATGACTTAAATGGTACATGGACTGACTTATATATAGCGCCTTATTTCAAAGTGCTTTTACATCAGCCTCTCGTTCACCCGTTCACACACATTTACACATCGACAGCGGCAAGCTACCATGCAAGGCGCCGGCCCGCTCATTGGAAGCAATTTGGGGGTTCAGTGTCTTGCCCGAGGACACCTCGACACGTGGCCAGCCGGGGCTCGAACTGCCGATCTGTCGACCTTGCGATCATTAGACAGTAAATGTCATTGGCTTATACAATTTTGCTTTACTGTGGCAGGCAGACGGTGTGGTAGATGCTGGGAAGGAGATAGGTGGTGGTCCCATGGGGTGGTTGTGGGGTCCCGTCCCTCTGTGTTCTGGGTCCAGTTCAGCTTCAGGATGCCGTTCCAGAGGCTTGTTGGCTCCCGGCCCAGACAGACGTAAACACAGCCAGACCACATGGTTCAGCTCAGCTCCATCGCCGTCCGGCCCTCACAATAACATCCACACAAGGACGTCTGGACCGCAGCTCGGCCAGGCTGCGGAGCAGACAACCAGGGGTCAGACGACCTGGCTGGCTGGCGTCCTAGCTGGAGGGATGGAGAGAGAGATGGAGAGAGAGGAGAGAGAGAGATGGAGAGAGAGAGGAGAGAGAGAGAGAGAGATGGAAAGAGAGAGATGGAGAGAGAGGAGAGAGAGAGAGAGATGGAGAGAGAGAGGAGACAGATGAAGTGAAGAGGTAGGGACAGAGAGAGGAGTGGAGCAGAGGACAGGAGAGGGGAGGGGAGGGGGGGTTTAGACCTTCTCACAAGTGAAAAAATATCAATAGCGTTTTCACACTCGACTCAGTAAAGTGGGATTTAATTTATATAAACATATACAGATATATATATATATATATATATATATATATATATATATATATATATATATATATATAGTATATGTGACAGGGTCTGGTGAATAAGTACTTGAGTAGGGCACGGTCATTTTTCTGTTGTTTCCCAGATTATAAAAGTGCAGATTGTAAGCTTTCAATAAAATGATGTGTCATACATTGAAATATTGAAAAGAGTTGAAGAAAATATGCTTGCTTTGAATGTTGGTACACCTCAAACCATCAGCTAAAAAGGAACACCGCTACGAACATCTAACTACATGTTGAGCACATCACAACATGCTGATAGAACATCAACATCAACAACAAAAACACATAAGTACACATAATTAGATGATCACACAGTGCTTGCTTTTGAACACTTCCTAAAACATACGTTTGTTTACAAGCCATATATCACTTACCCAGTAGCCTACGACAGACGATACAACAAATCCAATTTACAAGTATTTAGTGATCCTGAAACTGTTGTTTGTTATATCGCGTGGGCTCTTCAACACTTCAACTTTCCTAATATACAAAAAAAGGAAAACAATATGTATATATATATATATATGTTACGGTACATATGGGAATACGGTACATGTGGGAAAGCCATTGTTAGGACTTGGTGCGTGCTGGCAGGTCTAACCCTAACCCTAATCCTATCCCTATCCCTAACCCTACCCCTAACCCGAACCCTAACCTTAACCGTAGCACCCTAGCACCTAACCCTAACCATAGTTTTCCCACATGTACCGTGTTCCCACATGTACCGTAACCAAATGACCAGACTGTATATGTATATAATGACCAGACTGTATATATATATACTGTATATACAGTCTGGTCATTTGGTCCGCATGTCAGCAACCAATAAACATTTTCAGACTTTTCTTTTGAAATACGGAACTACGTTTCAACGTTGTTGAGAATCACAACACAAACTCGCTAGTCGAGCCAAAAATACTGCAACAACACAATGGATTGGGTGAGTAATCCCCACTGATATCTAGTTAACTAGAACACTACTTTACATTGTTACCTAGTTAACTAGAACACTACTTTACATTGTTACCTAGTTAACTAGAACACTACTTTACATTGTTACCTAGGTAACTAGAACACTACTTCAGTGGTGTAGTCCACGTGATACGCAGGACTACGCCGTCTAGGAAAGGCCAAGGATTTGCGTATACCCACTTAAAAATGCGCGAGGATACGTAACGGCGTTTTGTGACAGAACTTTCACACTTTTATTCATAAAATTCACCCCGTCTGTGTTACGAAGCACTTACTTCGAACTTTCTGACATGTTTGTTATCGCATAACCAGTCGTTTAGAATGCTCTCAGTATTTCCCCTACAATTGCCTTGGGGTGGGCAGGCCAGACCTACCTCCACACTTCGCTTCGTGCCGCGCTGGAGAATGGTTTTGTTTTGTTTTGACGCGAGAGAGTTTTTGCAGGGTGAAAGCTCTGCAGAAGAAAGTAAGCAAGTTGAAACGTTAGCAAATATAATTACTGTGTTCTGACTTGTTGGTTCAAATTAGTCGTTATTATTGTGACTAGAAAGTGTCTGATTATAGTTTCATGATGTGAATAATAGTGTCAAAGAACTAGCAAGCTAGCTAGCGTGCTCAGAGGTGATTAGATGAGCTAGTCTGCTGCACACATGCCAGCTAAAGAGCTAACTGGATGCACTTTATAATTTTACTTAAAGTAGATATACAATCTTTCTTATTCTGCTAGAATTGGGCTTTATGGTAATACCATAATGGTATATTTACAGTACATGGACAGTGGATTGAAGCATTGGAATAAACCCTCACTCATTGGAAATGTCTGTTTTTTGTAGTTGGACATACAATTTTCTTACAGGTGAGAGAGTAAGTAAAGACAGTATCTGACTGCATTGCCCACAGCAACCCAATATTCAATTAGAATGATGTTATGATTTGATATGAATTCAATGTATACCTCTTATTAAATTATAAATACTCTGGTTGTTATATTTGCCTTTTGGTTGACAGCAAAAGAGGGAGAGAGGAGGATAGAGAGGGAGAGAATGAGAGAGAGCAGGATGGTGTCGGCACACCAGAGAGACAGCAAGAACCAGGTGAGAAAGTGGACATGTAGTCAAGACCACATAAGTAAGTAGCCTTGAGAACCGATGTTTCTCGAGCCTAACGGCCCTTAGGGGGCAGAAGCCTATCTCCTGTTTCTGTAGCGTGAGGCAGCTTGATGTACAGTCCATGCCACCCCCCCAAGGCAGCAAACACTGGTGTAGACGCATACTGTATGCATAAGTGAGTGTGGTGGTGCTTATGGGGTGTCGCTACGGGACAGGTGTCGCTCTGACTGGGAGAGCAAAATCACAGTATACCCACTAGAAAAAACTAGACTACACCACTGCACTACTTTACATTGTTACCTAGTTAACTACAACACTACTTTACATTGTTATCTAGTTAACTACAACACTACTTTACATTGTTAGCAGGCTCACAGAACAAGCTGTGTTAGTTGACTAGCGATGTGTCGTTGATTTTCAACAACGCGGAAATGTATTCACATTCTTCGAAAGAAAAGTCTGATCATTACATCAGATCCCAACGTGTCACATATGTGTTCTCTAGTGATCCTAATTGCAGGGCGTGTGTGTGTGTGTGTGTGTGTGTGTGCCACCTGCGTGGAGTGTGTAAAGGTGGTTGTCCTTATATGCTGTCACCAGTGTGTCTTATTAGGATTCAGACACACACACACACACACACACACACACACACACACACACACAGTCTCATCCACCCTGCTTCCCTGCGCTCCAGCGTGTGTGAGTTATGCGTCGGGACAAATATGGGTCAAAATGAAACGTCCCGTGTGACGCCTCCTTCTACCTCCTTCTATCTGTTCATCTCTCTCTTCTCTCTCTTCTCTCTCTTCTCTCTCTTCTCTTTCATTTCCTCTCCTCTTTCTTCCTCTCAGAGACGAGCACAGCGGAGGAGGGGAGCGGGGGGCTCTGTGTCTCTGCTGTGGTTAGAATGTGTGTGTGTGTGTGTTAGAATTGTGTGTGTGCATGTGTGTTAGAATGTGTGTGTGTGTGTGTGTGTTAGGATGTGTGTGTGTTTGTGTGTGTGTGTGTGTTAGAATGTGTGTGTGTGTTAGAATTGTGTGTGTGTGTGGTTGTGTTAGAATGTGTGTGTGTGTGTGTGTGTTAGGATGTGTGTGTGTTAGAATGTGGGTGTGTGTGTGTATATGTGTGTATTTGTGTGGGTGTGTGTGTGTGTGTGTTAGAATGTGTGTGTGTGTGTGTTAGAATGTGTGTGTGTGTGTATATGTGTGTGGGTGTGTGTGTGTGTTAGAATGTGTGTGTGTGTTAGAATGTGTGTGTGTGTGTGTGTGTGTGTGTGCGCGTGTATGTGCGCGTGTGTGTGACTCTGTTAACCATGCGTGCGTGCGTCTGTCTCTGTGTGTGTGTGTGTGTGTGCGTGTGTGTGTGTGTGTGTGCGCGCGCGTGTGTGACTCTGTTAACCGAGTGTGTGTGTGCGCGTGCGTGTATGTGTGTGTGTCTCTCTCTGTGTGTGTGTGTGTGTATGTGTCTCTGTGTGTGTGTGTGTGTGTGTCTCTCTGTATGTGTGTGTGTGTGTGTCTCTATCTGTGTGTGTGTGTGTCTCTCTATCTGTGTGTGTGTGTGTGTCTTTATCTGTGTGTGTGTGTGTGTATGTGTGCGTGTGTGTGACTCTGTTAACCATGCGTGCGTCTGTCTCTGTGTGTGTGTGTGTGTGTGTGTGTGTGTGTGTGTGTGTGTGCGCGCGCGTATGTGTGACTCTGTTAACCGAGTGTGTGTGTGCGCGTGCGTGTATGTGTGTGTGTGTCTCTCTCTGTGTGTGTGTGTGTGTGTGTGTGTGTGTGTGTGTGTGTGTGTGTCTCTATCTCTGTGTGTGTGTGTGTGTGTGTCTCTAGCTGTGTGTGTGTGTGTGTGTGTGTGTGTGTGTGTGAGAGATGAGACGTGACAGCTCCTTCATCCTCCCCTCAGACGGCGACGCAGCATTCCAGAACATTCCGCCACTCTCTCCATGTGGTGCTTTCTTCATCTTCTCCTCCCTCCCTCCCTCCCTCCCTCCCTCCTTCCCTCCCTCCCTCCTTCCATTCCCCCTTCTCTCCTTTCGTCTTCTTCTTCTTCTTCTTCTTCTTCTTCTTCTTCTTTTCCTCATCGCTCTCACAGGTGCAAAGGGAAAGGGGACGGGGGGAGGAATGAAAGAGAGAGAGAGAGACTCTAATTAGAGGAGGAGGGTTGAGACAAAGCAGGGGGAGAGAGCAAGGGGAGCGCATGTAAAACACAAAGCTTTAATCAGACTGGAAACACAGGATCCATCTATCTGAACATCATAGGAGGGGGAGGAGGACGAGGGGAGGATGAGGAGGGAGGAGGAGGAGAGGGGAGGGAGGATGAGGAGGGAGGAGGAGGAGAGGGGAGGGAGGATGAGGAGGGAGGAGGAGAGGGGAGGAGGAGGAGAGGGGAGGAGGAGGAGAGGGGAGGAGGATGAGGAGGGGGAGGAGGAGGAGAGGGGAGGGAGGATGAGGAGGGAGGAGGAGGAGAGGGGAGGGAGGATGAGGAGGGAGGAGGAGGAGAGGAGGGAGGATGAGGAGGGGGAGGAGGAGAGGGGAGGGAGGATGAGGAGGGAGGAGGAGGAGAGGAGGGAGGATGAGGAGGGAGGAGGAGGAGAGGGGAGGGAGGATGAGGAGGGAGGAGGAGGAGAGGGGAGGGAGGATGAGGAGGGAGGAGGAGGAGAGGGGAGGGAGGATGAGGAGGGAGGAGGAGGAGAGGGGAGGGAGGATGAGGAGGGAGGAGGAGGAGAGGGGAGGGAGGATGAGGAGGGAGGAGGAGGAGAGGGGAGGGAGGATGAGGAGGGAGGAGGAGGAGAGGGGAGGGAGGATGAGGAGGGAGGAGGAGGAGGAGGGGAGGATGAGGAGGGAGGAGGAGGAGAGGGGAGGGAGGATGAGGAGGGAGGAGGAGGAGAGGGGAGGGAGGATGAGGAGGGAGGAGGAGGAGAGGGGAGGGAGGATGAGGAGGAGGGGAGGATGAGGGGAGGGAGGATGAGGAGGGAGGAGGAGGAGAGGGGAGGGAGGATGAGGAGGGAGGAGGATGAGGAGGGAGGAGGAGGAGGAGGAGGAGGGGAGGATGAGGAGGAGGAGGAAGGAGGAGGAGGGAGGAGGAGGAGAGGGGAGGGAGGATGAGGAGGGGGAGGAGGAGAGGGGAGGGAGGATGAGGAGGGAGGAGGAGGAGAGGGGAGGGAGGATGAGGAGGGAGGATGAGGAGGAGGAGGAGGAGAGGGGAGGGAGGATGAGGAGGGAGGATGAGGAGGGAGGATGAGGAGGGAGGAGGAGGAGGGAGGAGGAGGAGGAGGGGAGGGAGGATGAGGAGGGAGGAGGAGGAGAGGGGAGGGAGGATGAGGAGGGAGGAGGAGGAGAGGGGAGGGAGGATGAGGAGGGAGGAGGAGGAGAGGGGAGGGAGGATGAGGAGGAGGGGAGGATGAGGAGGAGGAGGGTGGTGGGGGGGGGTGTGTTCTTCCCTCCTGTGTGTCTGAGAAAAATATCTGATAAGGAGCACAGAGTCTCATGTCTCTCTGCCCCCACAGAGAGGATTGAGGAATTGGTTCTGAGTGTGTGTGTGTGTGTGTGTGTGTGTGTGTGTGTGTGTGTGTGGGTGTGTGAGTGTCTGTTTCTGTGTGTGTGTGTGTGTGTGTGTGTGTGTGTGTGTGTGTGTGTGTGTGTATGTGTGTGTGTGTGTGTGTGTGTGTGTGTGTGTGACTGAGAGGGGTTATGTGTGTGTGTGTGTGTGTGTGTGTGTGTATATGTGTGTGTGTGAGTTAGGTGTGTGTGTGTGTATGTGTTTCTGTCTGTGTGTGTGTGTGTGTGTGTGTGTGTGTGTGTGTGTGCGTGCTCACGTGCGTGCGTGTGTGTGTGTGTGTGTGTATGAGTGAGAGAAAGAGAGAGAGAGAGAGATTAGGTGAAGTATGCAAGGATATCAGTATGTTGGTATTCATCATTAGTGTGTGAATGTACAATTATTGTAGGATGTAATACTTTGTGATGATTACCACTTTGAAGAAAAAAACTACAATGGGCCACAATTGTTAACAAGTATTTCGAGTGAATATCAGGCAAATAAATAACTGCTGAAACAGTACTTTAAAAAGAATCACTATTACCATTCCTCTCTGTGTGGAAACCCAGAGCAATGTTCTAAAAGTCTGCGGCCTCTCGACATTCAATATTGCTGTCACGGTAATTGAGGAAGTGAGGAGGAAATATTCTGTCCATTATGGGGGCGGCTGTCTCAGGAGGTAGAGGCTGTGTCTCAGGAGGTAGAGGCTGTGTCTCAGGAGGTAGAGGCTGTGTCTCAGGAGGTAGAGGCTGTGTCTCAGGAGGTAGAGGCTGTGTCTCAGGAGCTAGAGGCTGTGTCTCAGGAGGTAGAGGCTGGTGGAGGTAGAGGCTGTGTCTCAGGAGGTAGAGGCTGTGTCTCAGGAGGTAGAGGCTGTGTCTCAGGAGGTAGAGGCTGTGTCTCAGGAGCTAGAGGCTGTGTCTCAGGAGGTAGAGGCTGGTGGAGGTAGAGGCTGTGTCTCAGGAGCTAGAGGCTGTGTCTCAGGAGGTAGTGGCTGGTGGAGGTAGAGGCTGTGTCTCAGGAGGTAGAGGCTGTGTCTCAGGAGGTAGTGGCTGTGTCTCAGGAGGTAGAGGCTGTGTCTCAGGAGGTAGAGGCTGTGTCTCAGGAGGTAGAGGCTGTGTCTCAGGAGCTAGAGGCTGTGTCTCAGGAGGTAGAGGCTGGTGGAGGTAGAGGCTGTGTCTCAGGAGGTAGAGGCGGTCTCAGGAGGTAGAGGCTGTGTCTCAGGAGGTAGAGGCTGTGTCTCAGGAGGTAGAGGCTGTGTCTCAGGAGGTAGAGGCTGGTGGAGGTAGAGGCTGTGTCTCAGGAGGTAGAGGCTGTGTCTCAGGAAGTAGAGGCTGGTGGAGGTAGAGGCTGTGTCTCAGGAGGTAGAGGCTGTCTCAGGAGGTAGAGGCTGTGTCTCAGGAGGTAGAGGCTGTGTCTCAGGAGGTAGAGGCTGTGTCTCAGGAGTTAGAGGCTGTGTCTCAGGAGGTAGAGGTGGTGGAGGTAGAGGCTCTGTCTCAGGAGGTAGTCTAATGATCGCAAGGTCGGCAGATCGGCGGTTCGAGCCCCAGCTGGCCACGTGTCGAAGTGTCCTTGGGCAAGACACTGAACCCCAAATTGCTCCCAACGAGCGGGCCGGCACCTTGCATGGTAGCTTGCCGCCATTGGTGTGTGAATGTGTGTGTGAACGGGTGAATGAGTGGCCGTTGTAAAGCGCTTTGGATAAAGGAGCTATATTATAAGTTTGTCTGTTTACCATTTTACCATTATCTGCAGTGTACTGTGGGACACGCTGTGCCCCTCTGCTTGTATGGCTGACTGATCTCAGCTTCCTAACGTGTGGATTCTGTCTGTTTGCTCATGTTCCCAGTGTTAGCTCGCTAGCTAGCTAGCTGCTCTGACATGCAGCTCACCTCCGGGGTCCTTAGGCGATGTAGCGACAGTCAGGGACTTGCAGTTTCCCCGCCTCTGCTGTGAAAGCCCATTTGGATGATGAAACTGCGTGCGACTGGCTGTGTCTCTGTGTCTCTGTGTCTCTGGCTCGCTGTGGGAAGCGGCCGTCTCCTCTGCTCTCTCTGACAGGCTGGGGCGTTTCCACGGTGATGAAACAGGCGGTAAAAGAGCCTGTTAGCCCCCGACCCATACGTCTCCTCACAGGGAGGCTGTGGTGTGACTGTTACTGCTGCCTCTGTGTGTGTGTGTGTGTGTGTGTGTGCCTCTGTGTGTGTGTGTGTGTGTGTGTGTGTGTGTCTGTGTCTGTGTCTCTGTGTGTGTGTGGGTGTGTGTGTGTGTGTGTCTGTGTGTGTGTGTGTGTGTGTCTGTGTCTCTGTGTGTGTGTGGGTGTGTGTGTGTGTGTGTGTGTGTGTCTGTGTGTGTGTGTGTGTGTCCCCTGTGTTCAGCAACATCTTCAACTCCTCCCTGGAGTGCTGTCAGGTACCAGCCTGCTTCAAGACCTCCACCATTATCCCTGTCCCCAAAAAGTCGAGGATCACAGGCCTGAATGACTACAGACCCGTTGCCCTGACCTCTGTAGTCATGAAGGTCTTTGAACGCCTCGTCCTTGCCCACCTAAAGTCCATCACAGACCCTCTCCTAGACCCCATGTAGTTCGCGTATAGAGCCAACAGGTCCGTGGAGGACGCAGTCAACATGGCCCTACACCATGTCCTAAAACATCTGGACACGGCCGGGACCTGCGCCAGAATCCTGTTCGTTGACTTCAGTTCGGCATTCAACACCATCTTGCCACCCATACTGGAGTGTGGGCTCTCTGCACTGCAGGTGCCTGACTACACCTGCAGGTGGATCACGAACTTTCTGTCCAACAGGACCCAGCGGGTGAAGCTCGGGAAGTCCATCTCTGAGCTGAGGACCATCAGCACCGGTTCCCCGCAGGGCTGCGTCCTGTCTCCCCTCCTGTTATCCCTCTACACCAACTGCTGTACCTCCAGCCACCAGTCGGTCAAGCTCCTCAAGTTCGCGGACGATACCACCCTGGTAAGGCTCATCTCCAAGGGGGATGAATCTGCTTACAGGAGCGAGATTGACTTGGTGGTCTCCTGGTGCACCCGGAACAACCTAGAGCTAAATGCTCTTAAGACAGTGGAGCTGATAGTTGACTTCAGGAGGAACCCACCCCCTCCCTCTCCAATCATACTGGGAGGCACTCCAGTCACCACAGTGGAGTCATGCCGCTTCCTTGGGGTGACAGTCTCTCGGGACTTGAAGTGGGGGCCCCACATCGACGCCCTCACAAAAAAGGCCCAGAAGAGACTGTTTTTCCTGAGGCAGCTCAGGAAATTCCACCTTCCTAAGACCACGCTGGTGAACTTCTACACGGCCATCATTGAGTCCATCGTCACCTCCGCCATCATCATCTGGTTCCCCGCTGCAGCGGCCAAGGACAAGGCCAAGCTGCAGCGGGTGATACGCTCGGCGGAGAGGGTGATTGGCTGCCCTTTGCCCCCCCTTGAGGCCCTGTTTAAAAGTAGGGCTTTGGGGAGGGCCAGGAAGATCATGGCTGACCCCGCACACCCAGGACACGGTCTCTTCGCCCCGCTCCCCTCAGGCAGGAGGGTGCGGTCCATAAATACTGTGAAGGTCCGACATACAAACAGCTTTTTCCCCACAGCCATCCGGCTCCTAAATGCCGCTGCCCCCCCCCCCCCCCCCCCCCCCCATATTCTTAAAATATATATACAATATTACAATATTGCTAATTTAACTAGAGTGTGGATGTAGTGTTGGTGTTTTTATAATGTGCACCCAGCTAGTGATAAAATGCTACATTTAGTCTATGCGTAAGCAATGCAATAATATATCTGACTAACTTATCATTAGATTTGGCAACTGAAGGTTAAATAAAAAATATAATATCTAACATTTCAATGGCCGTAATCATCAGGTAGAGTGACAGATGGCAGCCTTGTTATTCAATCTGCTCTGAGAAGGAACCATGTTTATTAATGTACATGTATGATTATTATACATGACTTGAACCACCTTTATCTTAGAAGAGATTCTCCAAAGTTGGAAAAACTCCAGGCATCTAAAGAAAAAAGAAAAAAAAGGGCTAAGTAAAGATAACTCCCAAATCTATGATTGACATGAATATTTCTACTATTATTGTTCTTATTTTTCATTTGTTCCACAAACATCATATTCAGAAATAAATATTTAATGTAGCCAGCTGCATAATCGCAAGATGATCTTTTTTTAGTACATGCATCAACTAATAAATATTATGTTTACTTACATTTATACAGTTACTTCAGTGAAACTCTCATGACCTATAAACACTATACAGCCTCCCTGCGTTCTCAACTAGATGTTTTGTTTGTAGCAGATGATTTTAATGGTTTTTAGCAAAGACATGGTGGCAAAACTCTTCAAGTGAAGTTGGAGGAACACACACACACACACACACAGACACACACAGACACACACAGACACACACACACACACACACACACACACACACACACACACACACACAGAGAGGCAGTAACAGTCACACATTTATTTAAAGTATCTTGCTTCTTAGTTTAGTATCTCCTTTGGTGAGTGGAGAATTTCTCCATGTTGAAGGTGCAGGAGAAACATTTCCCCGTTCTCCATCCAGTTTGTCCTGTTTGTTAGATAAATACAACTCTTTTTTCTGTTTTACCTCTAAATGATTCAGTACTTGTGTAGAGCGCTTATCAACACTGTTCATGTGTAATGTTACTTATTCTGTTTCTGTTGTCAGTATGTTCTCTGTTGACTGAAACCATAAACAACACAGAAAACAAAGTGTTTATAAAAACTAACCAGAGACTCAGTTTAGCTACGTGACTACCCTCTGGTTCGTTTTACAGCAACATGGTAGTGAGGTTGGTGGTTGCAGCCGCATATGCCCTGTACCGTTAACAAACACACTCAAACTGATCTGACAGCAAAAAGCAATACATACCAAACAGATCACCTTTTTTTTACCTTGAGTGGTGGTCAGCCAATTCACAGTTTCAGCTTTTGCAGATGGCAAATATGTAAACATGGCAGCTTCACAGATGCATTTAAGTTGTGTCGTCACGAGTCACTGGTTCAGAAAACACATAACCGAGCAGGGAAGGAAGGCTCAGGACCAGGGAAGACTTCCACCCATCCTTCCCTGAGGTGATGTGAGACTTTCTACACATGTATGTGTTTGTTCAACAACAAACGCCTGTCTTTCAGGGACCTGCGTGTCAAAACACAGAAACACAAACAGACACACACACACACACACACACACTGAATTATTTGTGTATAAATATTCCCCCACCCCAAAAAGGTGGCAAGAATATTGCAAAAAGAAAATCATAAAACATCGCCGCAGGCCAGAGAGAGAGCCTGTGAGAGGGGGGGGAGGGAGGGGGGAGAGGGAGAGCCTGCGAGAGGATAACATGAAGAGAAGGAGAACAGAGACAGCTGTGTAACAGCATTACCCTCTAAGAGAGAGAGAGAGAGGGGGAGGTGGAGAGAGAGAGGCGGGGGGAGAGAGAGAGGGGGGGAGAGGGAGAGAGAGAGAGGGGGGGAGAGAGGGGGAGAGAGAGGGAGAGAGAGAGAGGGAGAGAGAGACAGAGAGACAGAGAGACAGAGAGAGAGAGAGGGAGAGGGAGATAGAGATAGAGAGAATAGGGAGAGAGACAGAGAGGTAGAGAGAGATACAGTATATATATATATATATATATATATATATATAGAGAGAGAGAGAGAGAGAGAGAGAGGAATACAGAGAGAGAAGGAGTGACAAACAGAGGGAAAGAAGAGGATGAGACTGGAAATGAGGAAAGAAGAGTAAAGAGATGGGGTGATGGAGGAGGATGATGGAAGAGGGGATGAGTAAAACAATAACAGACAAGGGGGGGGCGGGGTGGAGGGGGGGGGTTCCATTATTAACAGCCTCTAATTCCCTATGTCATCACTCTATTCTCTTTAGCCTCTCTCTCTCTTGCCTTTGATCCACCAGCTACTCACAGCATGGTCAGATCTCTGAAACTGCTTTTGACTTCAAAAAGGGCTCATCATTTTGGGGGATTTTTATGTTCATATTGTATAATAATAATAATAATAATAATAATAATAATAATAGCTTAGATTTATAAAAACCCAAGGACACTTAACAGATTTCATAGACAGACAGTCAGACAGACAGAACAGAAAAACAAAGCAAAGAAACAAAGACAGCGAGAGTGACAAACTAGACTAGAGGCCAAAGGCCTTAGAGAACAGGTGGGTTTTGAGGGCTGATTTTAAAGGTGTCCAGGGTAGGGGCATTGCGGATCGCTGTGGGGAGAGAGTTCCAGAGGGTGGGAGCTGCCACACTGAAAGCTCTGCCCCCGAAGGTCCGTAGGTTGGTGCGGGGGGTGGAGAGCAGACCCATGTCTGAGGACCGCAGGTTCCGGGAAGGGGTGTGTTGACAGAGAAGGTCAGTGAGGTACTGGGGGGCGCAGGCGTGGAGGATTTTGTAGGTGATGCGGGACTTGACCGGGAGCCAGTGGAGGTGAATGAGGGTGGGGTTATATAGGGGTATAATGTTATATTAAAACTCCCATTTGTGACACAGTCTGATCATTTGGTCCTCATGTCAGCAACCAATCAAAATGTTCAGACTTTTCTTCTGAAACACGGAACTACATTTCAACATTGTTGAGAATCACGACACAAACTCGCTAGTCAAGCCAAAATACTGCAACAACGCAAAGGATTGGGTGAGTAATCCCCCCACTGCTACCTAGTTAACTAGAACACTACTTTTCATTGTTACCTAGTTAACTAGAACACTACTTTACATTGTTAACTAGTTAACTAGAACAATACTTTACATTGTTACGTAGTTAACTAGAACAATACTTGAAACTGCTACCTAGTTAACTACAACACTACTTTACATTGTTAGCAGGCTCATAAAACAAGCTGTATTAGTTGACTAGCGATGTGTCGATGATTTTCAACAACGCGGAAATTATTCACATTTTTGTAAAGATCCCGACATAAGGACCAAAGCATTATGGCAACTTTGCTTTCATGGCAACCACCTAAATATAATCAGAAACACTTTTAAAAACATCATTTTTAACCTTCCATCAGTATGTACAGAATTGTTTTATTAACTTATTTATTTATTTATTTATGTATTTATTTACTTATTTATTTATTTATGTATTTATTTATTTATTTATTTATTTATTTATTTATTTATTTATTTATTTATTTATTTATTTATTTATTTATTTATTTATTTATTTATTTAGTTAGTTATTTAGTTAGTTAGTTAGTTAGTTAGTTATTTAGTTAGTTATTTAGTTATTTAGTTATTTAGTTATTTAGTTAGTTATTTAGTTAGTTATTTAGTTAGTTATTAGTTTAGTTAGTTAATAGTTAGTTAGTTAGTTAGTTAGTTAGTTAGTTAGTTAGTTAGTTAGTTATTAGTTAGTTAGTTAGTTAGTTAGTTAGTAAGTTAGTTAGTTATTAGTTAGTTATTAGTTAGTTAGTTAGTTAGTTAGTTATTAGTTTAGTTAGTTATTAGTTTAGTTAGTTAGTTATTAGTTAGTTAGTTAGTTATTAGTTTAGTTAGTTATTAGTTTAGTTAGTTAGTTATTAGTTAAGTTAGTTAGTTATTAGTTAGTTGAGTTAGTTATTAGTTAGTTTAGTTAGTTAGTTATTTGTTTAGTTAGTTAGTTATTAGTTAAGTTAGTTAGTTATTAGTTAGTTGAGTTAGTTATTAGTTAGTTTAGTTAGTTAGTTATTAGTTTACTTAGTTAGTTATTAGTTAAGTTAGTTAGTTTAGTTAGTTAGTTAGTTTAGTTAGTTAATAGTTTAGTTAGTTAGTTAGTAGTTTAGTTAGTTAGTTAGTTAGTTTAGTTAGTTATTAGTTTATTTAGTTAGTTAGTTAGTTTAGTTAGTTAGTTAGTTTAGTTAGTTAGTTAGTTATTAGTTTAGTTAGTTAGTTATTAGTTTAGTTAGCTTATAGTTAGTTTAGTTAGTTATTAGTTTAGTTAGTTAATAGTTAGTTTAGTTAGTTAATAGTTAGTTTAGTTAGTTAGTTATTAGTTGAGTTAGTTAATAGTTAGTTTAGTTAGTAAATAGTTAGTTTTGTTAGTTAGTTATTAGTTAAGTTAGTTAGTTAGTTAAGTTAGTTCGTTATTAATTTAGCTAGTTAGTTCTTTAAATTAGTTATTAGTTTAGTTAGTTAGTTATTAGTTTAGTTAGTTAGTTATTAGTTTAGTTATTTAATAGTTAGTTTAGCTAGTTAGTTAGTTTAACTAATAGTTAGTTTAACTAATAACTAGTTAGTTTAACTAATAGTTAGTTTAACTAATAACTAACTAAACTAACTAACTAACTAACCCATCATTTTAATATTGCCTTTAAATGACAAAATAATTAAATTAAGATTATAAAAACCCATCATTTTACATTGCCTTTTAATTACAAAATCATTGAATTAAGATTATATAATGATTAAAGCACTTTGAGCTGCAACGTTAGCAGGAAAAGCGCTATACAAATAAAGTTATTATTATTAGTTTAGTTATTTAATTGTTAGTTTAGTTAGTTAATAGTTAGTTTAGTTAGTTAGTTATTAGTTTAGTTAATTAATAGTTCGTTTAGTTAGTTGGTTATTAGTTTAGTTAGTTTATAGTTAGTTTAGTTAGTTAGTTAATAGTTTAGTTAGTTTATAGTTAGTTTAGTTAGTTATTAGTTTAATTAGTTTATATTTAGTTTAGTTAGTTAGTTAATAGTTTAGTTAGTGTATAGTTAGTTTAGTTAGTGTATAGTTAGTTTAGTTAGTTTATAGATAGTTTAGTTAGTTAGTTATTAGTTTAGTTAGTTAGTTATTAGTTTAGTTAGTTCATAGTTAGTTTAGTTAGTTAGTTATTAGTTTAGTTAGTTCATATTTAGTTTAGTTAGTTAGTTATTAG
>NC_137677.1:31963315-31968315 GCF_963989245.1 Nansenia antarctica | reverse complement strand
GAGCAGGGGCAGGATCTCGGACTTTTTCCTCCTGTAGTCTACGATGAGTTCCTGGGTCTTTGACTTGTTTAGCAGCAGGTTGTTTACCTTGCACAGCTTGCTCAATTGCTCTACCTCATCCCTGTACGCCGCCTCGTCCCCCCCCGAGATACATCCCACCACGGTGGTGTCGTCTGCAAACTTTACGATGTAGTTGCTGGGGTGGATGGGGGTGAAGTCGTGGGTGTAGAGGTTGTAGAGGATGGGGCTTAGCACGCAGCCCTGGGGTGACCCAGTGCTGAGGCTGAGGGCTGTGGAGGTGTGGGGGCCCACCCGCACCCTCTGGGGGCGGTCGGTCAGGAAGTCCTTGATCCACGCACATATAGAGTGTGATAGACCCAGGTCTAGTAGTTTGGTCACTAGCCTGTCTGGAAGGATGGTGTTAAAGGCGGAGCTGAAGTCCACGAAGAGCAGTCTCGCGTAGCTGTTTCCCCTCTCCAGGTGGGATAGAGTGGCGTGGAGAGTCGTCGCTATGGCGTCCTCTGTGGACCTGTGGGCTCTGTAGGCGAACTGGTATGGATCCAGGTTGGGCGGGAGGCGTGTGAGTATGTGGGCCCGGACTAGTTTCTCGAAGCACTTCATGATGATTGGTGTGAGTGCCACCGGGCGGTAGTCGTTTAGGCAGCTCACCGTGCTTTTCTTCGGGACTGGGATGATAGTTGAGGTTTTCAGGCAGGGTGGGACGGTGGCCTGGGACAGGGACTGGTTAAAGATGTTGGTGAAAACCCCGGCCAGCTGGTCGGCGCAGTCTCTCAGCACCCGTCCCAGGACGCCATCCGGCCCCGAGGCTTTCCTGGGGTCCACCGCCTTCAGTACGCGTCTCACCTCGTGCTCTGTGAGGGTGAGGCTGCTGAGAGCTGGAGAGAGTGGTGTCTGTGTTGTGGTTACCTCCGTTCGCCCCTCGTCGAACCGGGCGTAGAAGGTGTTCAGCTTTCCCGCCAGCAGGGGGTCGTCCTCTGCGGCTGTGAGCCTGTTGGCTCTGAAGTTTGTCATCTGCTGAACCCCCTGCCACATCCGCCTGGAGTCGTTGCTCAGGAGGCATTCCTCAATCTTCTCTCTGTGCTCTGCCTTGGCCGCTTTGATGCCGCGCTTTAGGTTGGCCCTGGTGGAGCTGTACAGCGGTGTGCGCTTCCCTGCGAAGAAGGCGTTGTCCCTCCTTTGTTTATCAAATGTGACACAGTCTGATCATTTGGTCCGCATGTCAGCAACCAATTAAAATGTTCAGACTTTTCTTTTGAAACACGGAACTACGTTTCAACGTTGTTGAGAATCACAACACAAACTCGCTTGTCGAGCCAAAATACTGCAAAACACAAAAGATTGGGTGAGTAATCCCCACTGCTACCTAGTTAACTAGAACACTACTTTACATTGTTACCTAGTTAACTAGAACACTACTTTACATTGTTACCTAGTTAACTAGAACACTACTTTACACTGTTACCTAGTTAACTAGAACACTACTTTACATTGTTACCTAGTTAACTAGAACACTACTTTACATTGTTACCTAGTTAACTACAACACTACTTTACATTGTTACCTAGTTAACTAGAACACTACTTTACATTGTTAGCAGGCTCACAAAACAAGCTGTGTTAGTTGACTAGCGATGTGTCACTGATTTTCAACAACGTGGAAACATATTCAAATTTTTTGAAAGAAAAGTCAGAACATTACATCAGATCCCGACATGAGGACCAAAGCATTAGAACGTGACACATATAGTGAAAGGTCACATGTGTGTATGTCACGTGTATTGTAACAAACCCAAAGAAATCATACACATATCTGCAGTGACTCACCTAAGTCCCCCCACCCCCCCCCCCCCCCCCCCCATCCCTAAAGCTTCACCTTCTGGTATTCCTGCTGTTTGTTGGCACACAGAATCCCATCTGTCACTTGTTGAAAACATTACATGACTACTTTTTTATTTCAGGGGGTGTCCTTGTGCCGAGGCTCCAATCGATATTAGTGTTTCATTCATCAACAAAACACCATCCCACCCCGCCACCCCCCAACTGCCCACCCCCCACACCCATCCCCTCACCAGCCCTCTTCCTTATTACACTTCTACCCCCCCCCTCCTCTCCCCCTCCCCTCCCCCCTCTTCTCTCAGTCTCCTCCTGTTCTCTCCTCTGCGCTCCTCTGCTCAGCGGTTCACCACAGAGCTCCAGAAGGGCCCACATCTGCCAGCTCCTCAGGCCCAGGGACGAGCACTCACGCTGGGACCGGCAGGCCTGGGTAACAGCCCCCCCTGCGGAGCTTCTCAGGCTCTGGTGTGAGTGGAACTAGCTACCTAACTGTATTTACCTCATAACTGTATACACCCCATAACTGTACATAGCTCATAACTGTACATAGCCCATAATTGTACATAGCTCATAACTGTACATAGCTCATAACTGTACATAGCTCATAACTGTATACAGCTCATAACTGTACATAGCTCATAACTGTATATAGCTCATAACTGTACGTAGCTCATAACTGTACATAGCTCATAACTGTATATAGCTCATAACTGTATATAGCCCATAACTGTATATAGCTCATAACTGTATATAGCCCATAACTGTATATACCTCTATACTAAACTAATGTTTACAACACTACCTCTGCACATACTGTATATCACTACCATTCTTGTTCTATTAATGCCCTTATATCACTATTTGCACTGTTGGTTAGATGCTAAACTGCATTTCGTTGTCTGGTACTTGTACTCTGCGATGACAATAAAGTTGAATCTAATCTAATCTAATCTAATCTAATCTAATCTAATCTAATCTAATCTAATCTAATCAGAGAGTTTTACGTTCAGCACCTTCAGACTCCCAGCCACTCCTCCCTCCTCCCTCCTTCCTTCTGTTTGTTTATCTGCCTTTCTTCATCTAAGTCATCAGTAAACAGGTAAACACAACCACACACATAATCTGACCCTCCGAGATCCACAGCGGTTAGGTCATGTCAGTGTATCTAACCTCTCCACCTCCTCTGCATCTAACCTGGGCAAGACACTGAACCCCAAATTGCTCCCAGTGAGCGGGCCGGCGCCTTGCATGGTAGCTTGCCACCATCGGTGTGTGAATGTGTGTGTGAATGGGTGAATGAGAGGCTGTTGTAAAGCAGCTTTGGAATAAGGCTCTATATAAGTCAATTTACCATTTACCATTTTATAACCTCTCCACCTACTCTGCATGATCGGTAACAGCAGTTTCCCCCTGACAGTGTTTAGAAGTTAAGTGATTCCCCTCTGGAGACTCTTTTGAACCTTTCCTGGAGAAAAATCATCCTCAGATGGTTTCTGTATCCGTTGACGACGGCTCGTGCTTGGGGTGGTACGGCCTACCTTAAGAGAAAGCATCCAGGGAGAACCCTGCTCTGTCAGGCAGCGAGAACGTCCCTGCCTGCCTCTCTGCTGCTCTGTGTGGGCTCTACAGGTGTGAGAGAGGCCTTGGGTCCCTCCTCTACTCCCCTGCCTCTCTGCTGCTCCATACGGACCCTACAGGGGCCTGAGAGAGGCCTGGGTATCCCTGCTCGACTCCCCAGGTTGTGGGAGGGGGCGGGGGGGGGGGGCGGGGGAGGGGGCGGGGGGGGGACTCCCTCTGCAACAGCTGCTCCGTGGCTCACCAGAGGTATCGCATCTCCTCTTCCAGCCCATTAATTAGGCCAATTATGATATTTACAGGACAGATGGGTGGAAATCTAACAGATATAATGGCTGCCCCAGGAGGAATGGCTGTGATAGAGGCTCTGGCTGAGCACGGGGATTATAAAACTCTGTCAATTTACAACCGCGTGTCTCTAGCGCCCTCTTGTGGCCGTGGCTGGGACAGGTTGGATCCGTTAAGTGTTGTTGTTCCCGTAACTTCTCCACCATGTTCTACACGTGAATGGCTCAGGAGTGTAAAAGCAAATAAAGGACGGTAACAACTTCTGTGTTTAAGGATCTTTTTTACTTAATATGACGTGTATATAAAATGGACTGACTTATATAGCGTATACGTATTAACGGCCTCTCATTCACACATTCACACACATTCACACACCAATGGCGGCAAGCTACCATCCAAGGCACTGGCCCGCTCATTGGGAGCAATTTGGGGTTCAGTGTCTTGCCAAAGGACACCTCCACACGTGGCCAGCCGACATTAGTCAACATTGATTCAATAATAGGTCATACAACACCGGTCGGTAAAAAATGATTTTTATTATATGATTGTCAAATCATTATTAGCAATACCACCTGACTTCACATTGCATTGATGGGATCTGAATCACAAGAGTTGGTCCTGTGAACAGATGACTGACGAACTATGTTTTAAGATGTATGTAGTAGAAGGTTTAAACATATCACAGTTAAGGGGGGGGGGGGGGGGCTCATGAACAATTGACACTGTGTGATGTGTGATAAGGCAGTAGTCCTGTGTGTCAGAAGCTGTGTTTTGAGAAACATAAGACAGGGAGGGAATTCCACAAATTAAAAAAGAAAAGAAAAAAAAGAATAGATATATATCTGTCCTCTCCACCCACATGTTTTAGTTGTAAGTCTTTTTCAGTAGTATATATATATATATATATATATATATATATATATATATATATATATATATATATATATATATATATTTATACAACAGTTCCGACCAAGTAATTTGATTGGACAAGAGGCATTCCATGAGTGCTGATATACAGTATAACAGCACTGGGACTTTTAACTATATGTATCACTCCGCCGCACAGGTGTTCTATTAAATGACCGTTAATTAGACTACAATGTTTGTGTTCAGGTTACTAGGCAGTCCATTTGAAGTTCAGTTGCGGAACTATTTTTTGTTTATTTTTATGATTAAATAAACAAACAAATCATAATCTGTTGTCGGCTTGTCGCTTATTGGAGGTCGTGCTGTAACAGTACTCCCTCTCGTGTGATATTGCTTAAATATATATATATATAT
>NC_137677.1:31843315-31960815 GCF_963989245.1 Nansenia antarctica | reverse complement strand
ATTGTTACCTAGTTAACTAGAACACTACTTTACATTGTTACCTAGTTAACTAGAACACTACTTTACATTGTTACCTAGTTAACTAGAACATTACTTTACATTGTTACCTAGTTAACTAGAACACTACTTTACATTGTTACCTAGTTAACTAGAAAACTACTTTACATTGTTACCTAGTTAACTAGAACACTACTTTACATTGTTACCTAGTTAACTAGAACACTACTTTACATTGTTACCTAGTTAACTAGAACACTACTTTACATTGTTACCTAGTTAACTAGAACACTACTTTACATTGTTACCTAGTTAACTAGAACACTACTTTACATTGTTACCTAGTTAACTACAACACTACTTTACATTGTTACCTAGTTAACTACAACACTACAATGTTACCTAGTTAACTAGAACAGTACTTTACATTGTTACCTAGTTAACTAGAACACTACTTTACATTGTTACCTAGTTAACTAGAACACTACTTTACATTGTTACCTATTTAACTACAACACTACTTTACATTGTTACCTAGTTAACTAGAACACTACTTTACATTGTTACCTAGTTAACTAGAACACTACTTTACATTGTTACCTAGTTAACTAGAACACTACTTTACATTGTTACCTAGTTAACTAGAACACTACTTTACATTGTTACCTAGTTAACTACAACACTACTTTACATTGTTACCTAGTTAACTATAACACTACTTTACATTGTTACCTAGTTATCTGGAACACTACTCTACATTGTTACCTAGTTAACTAGAACACTACTTTACATTGTTACCTAGTTAACTACAACACTACTTTACATTGTTACCTAGTTAACTAGAACACTACTTTACATTGTTACCTAGTTAACTAGAACATTACTTTACATTGTTACCTAGTTAACTAGAACACTACTTTACATTGTTACCTAGTTAACTAGAACACTACTTTACATTGTTATCTAGTTAACTAGAACACTACTTTACATTGTTACCTAGTTAACTAGAACACTACTTTACATTGTTACCTAGTTAACTAGAACACTACTTTACATTGTTACCTAGTTAACTAGAACACTACTTTACATTGTTACCTAGTTAACTAGAACACTACTTTACATTGTTACCTAGTTAACTAGAACACTACTTTACATTGTTACCTAGTTAACTACAACACTACTTTACATTGTTACCTAGTTAACTAGAACATTACTTTACATTGTTACCTAGTTAACTACAACACTACTTTACATTGTTACCTAGTTAACTATAACACTACTTTACATTGTTACCTAGTTAACTAGAACACTACTTTACATTGTTACCTAGTTAACTACAGCACTACTTTACATTGTTACCTAGTTAACTAGAACACTACTTTACATTGTTACCTAGTTAACTAGAACACTACTTTACATTGTTACCTAGTTAACTACAACACTACTTTACATTGTTACCTAGTTAACTAGAACACTACTTTACATTGTTACCTAGTTAACTAGAACATTACTTTACATTGTTACCTAGTTAACTAGAACACTACTTTACATTGTTACCTAGTTAACTAGAACACTACTTTACATTGTTACCTAAATAACTACAACACTACTTTACATTGTTACCTAGTTAACTAGAAAACTACTTTACATTGTTACCTAGTTAACTAGAACACTACTTTACATTGTTACCTAGTTAACTACAACACTACTTTACATTGTTACCTAGTTAACTACAACACTACTTTACATTGTTACCTAGTTAACTACAACACTACTTTACATTGTTACCTAGTTAACTACAACACTACTTTACATTGTTACCTAGTTAACTACAACACTACTTTACATTGTTACCTAGTTAACTACAACACTACTTTACATTGTTACCTAGTTAACTACAACACTACTTTACAATGTTACCTAGTTAACTACAACACTACTTTACATTGTTACCTAGTTAACTACAACACTACTTTACATTGTTACCTAGTTAACTACAACACTACTTTACATTGTTACCTAGTTAACTACAACACTACTTTACATTGTTACCTAGTTAACTACAACACTACTTTACATGGTTACCTAGTTAACTAGAACACTACTTTACATTGTTACCTAGTTAACTAGAACACTACTTTACATTGTTACCTAGTTAACTACAACACTACTTTACATTGTTACCTAGTTAACTAGAACACTACTTTACATTGTTACCTAGTTAACTACAACACTACTTTACATTGTTACCTAGTTAACTACAACACTACTTTACAATGTTACCTAGTTAACTAGAACACTACTTTACATTGTTACCTAGTTAACTAGAACACTACTTTACATTGTTACCTAGTTAACTACAACACTACTTTACATTGTTACCTAGTTAACTACAACACTACTTTACATTGTTACCTAGTTAACTACAACACTACTTACATTGTTACCTAGTTAACTAGAACACTACTTTACATTGTTACCTAGTTAACTACAACACTACTTTACATTGTTACCTAGTTAACTACAACACTACTTTACATTGTTACCTAGTTAACTACAACACTACTTTACATTGTTACCTAGTTAACTACAACACTACTTTACATTGTTACCTAGTTAACTAGAACATTACTTTACATTGTTACCTAGTTAACTACAACACTACTTTACATTGTTACCTAGTTAACTAGAACACTACTTTACATTGTTACCTAGTTAACTAGAACACTACTTTACATTGTTACCTAGTTAACTACAACACTACTTTACATTGTTACCTAGTTAACTACAACACTACTTTACAATGTTACCTAGTTAACTAGAACACTACTTTACATTGTTACCTAGTTAACTAGAACACTACTTTACATTGTTACCTAGTTAACTAGAACACTACTTTACATTGTTACCTAATTAACTAGAACATTACTTTACATTGTTACCTAGTTAACTACAACACTACTTTACATTGTTACCTAGTTAACTACAACACTACTTTACATTGTTACCTAGTTAACTACAACACTACTTTACATTGTTACCTAGTTAACTAGAACACTACTTTACATTGTTACCTAGTTAACTACAACACTACTTTACATTGTTACCTAGTTAACTACAACACTACTTTACATTGTTACCTAGTTAACTACAACACTACTTTACATTGTTACCTAGTTAACTAGAACACTACTTTACATTGTTACCTAATTAACTAGAACACTACTTTACATTGTTACCTAGTTAACTAGAACACTACTTTACATTGTTACCTAGTTAACTAGAACACTACTTTACATTGTTACCTAGTTAACTAGAACACTACTTTACATTGTTACCTAGTTAACTAGAAAACTACTTTACATTGTTACCTAGTTAACTAGAACACTACTTTACATTGTTACCTAGTTAACTAGAACACTACTTTACATTGTTACCTAGTTAACTAGAACACTACTTTACATTGTTACCTAGTTAACTAGAACACTACTTTACATTGTTACCTAGTTAACTACAACACTACTTTACATTGTTACCTAGTTAACTACAACACTACTTTACATTGTTACCTAGTTAACTACAACACTACTTTACATTGTTACCTAGTTAACTAGAACATTACTTTACATTGTTACCTAGTTAACTACAACACTACTTTACAATGTTACCTAGTTAACTAGAACACTACTTTACATTGTTACCTAGTTAACTAGAACACTACTTTACATTGTTACCTAGTTAACTACAACACTACTTTACATTGTTACCTAGTTAACTACAACACTACTTTACAATGTTACCTAGTTAACTAGAACACTACTTTACATTGTTACCTAGTTAACTAGAACACTACTTTACATTGTTACCTAGTTAACTAGAACACTACTTTACATTGTTACCTAATTAACTAGAACATTACTTTACATTGTTACCTAGTTAACTACAACACTACTTTACATTGTTACCTAGTTAACTACAACACTACTTTACATTGTTACCTAGTTAACTACAACACTACTTTACATTGTTACCTAGTTAACTAGAACACTACTTTACATTGTTACCTAGTTAACTACAACACTACTTTACATTGTTACCTAGTTAACTACAACACTACTTTACATTGTTACCTAGTTAACTACAACACTACTTTACATTGTTACCTAGTTAACTAGAACACTACTTTACATTGTTACCTAATTAACTAGAACACTACTTTACATTGTTACCTAGTTAACTAGAACACTACTTTACATTGTTACCTAGTTAACTAGAACACTACTTTACATTGTTACCTAGTTAACTAGAACACTACTTTACATTGTTACCTAGTTAACTAGAAAACTACTTTACATTGTTACCTAGTTAACTAGAACACTACTTTACATTGTTACCTAGTTAACTAGAACACTACTTTACATTGTTACCTAGTTAACTAGAACACTACTTTACATTGTTACCTAGTTAACTAGAACACTACTTTACATTGTTACCTAGTTAACTACAACACTACTTTACATTGTTACCTAGTTAACTACAACACTACTTTACATTGTTACCTAGTTAACTACAACACTACTTTACATTGTTACCTAGTTAACTAGAACATTACTTTACATTGTTACCTAGTTAACTACAACACTACTTTACATTGTTACCTAGTTAACTAGAACACTACTTTACATTGTTACCTAGTTAACTAGAACACTACTTTACATTGTTACCTAGTTAACTACAACACTACTTTACATTGTTACCTAGTTAACTACAACACTACTTTACAATGTTACCTAGTTAACTAGAACACTACTTTACATTGTTACCTAGTTAACTAGAACACTACTTTACATTGTTACCTAGTTAACTAGAACACTACTTTACATTGTTACCTAATTAACTAGAACATTACTTTACATTGTTACCTAGTTAACTACAACACTACTTTACATTGTTACCTAGTTAACTACAACACTACTTTACATTGTTACCTAGTTAACTAGAACACTACTTTACATTGTTACCTAGTTAACTAGAACACTACTTTACATTGTTACCTAGTTAACTAGAACACTACTTTACATTGTTACCTAGTTAACTACAACACTACTTTACATTGTTACCTAGTTAACTACAACACTACTTTACAATGTTACCTAGTTAACTAGAACACTACTTTACATTGTTACCTAGTTAACTAGAACACTACTTTACATTGTTACCTAGTTAACTAGAACACTACTTTACATTGTTACCTAATTAACTAGAACATTACTTTACATTGTTACCTAGTTAACTAGAACACTACTTTACATTGTTACCTAGTTAACTAGAACACTACTTTACATTGTTACCTAGTTAACTAGAACACTACTTTACATTGTTACCTAGTTAACTAGAAAACTACTTTACATTGTTACCTAGTTAACTAGAACACTACTTTACATTGTTACCTAGTTAACTAGAACACTACTTTACATTGTTACCTAGTTAACTAGAACACTACTTTACATTGTTACCTAGTTAACTAGAACACTACTTTACATTGTTACCTAGTTAACTACAACACTACTTTACATTGTTACCTAGTTAACTACAACACTACTTTACATTGTTACCTAGTTAACTACAACACTACAATGTTACCTAGTTAACTAGAACAGTACTTTACATTGTTACCTAGTTAACTAGAACACTACTTTACATTGTTACCTAGTTAACTACAACACTACTTTACATTGTTACCTATTTAACTACAACACTACTTTACATTGTTACCTAGTTAACTAGAACACTACTTTACATTGTTACCTAGTTAACTAGAACACTACTTTACATTGTTACCTAGTTAACTAGAACATTACTTTACATTGTTACCTAGTTAACTAGAACACTACTTTACATTGTTACCTAGTTAACTAGAACACTACTTTACATTGTTACCTAGTTAACTAGAACACTACTTTACATTGTTACCTAGTTAACTACAACACTACTTTACATTGTTACCTAGTTAACTATAACACTACTTTACATTGTTACCTAGTTATCTGGAACACTACTCTACATTGTTACCTAGTTAACTAGAACACTACTTTACATTGTTACCTAGTTAACTACAACACTACTTTACATTGTTACCTAGTTAACTAGAACACTACTTTACATTGTTACCTAGTTAACTAGAACATTACTTTACATTGTTACCTAGTTAACTAGAACACTACTTTACATTGTTACCTAGTTAACTAGAACACTACTTTACATTGTTATCTAGTTAACTAGAACACTACTTTACATTGTTACCTAGTTAACTAGAACACTACTTTACATTGTTACCTAGTTAACTAGAACACTACTTTACATTGTTACCTAGTTAACTAGAACACTACTTTACATTGTTACCTAGTTAACTAGAACACTACTTTACATTGTTACCTAGTTAACTAGAACACTACTTTACATTGTTACCTAGTTAACTAGAACACTACTTTACATTGTTACCTAGTTAACTACAACACTACTTTACATTGTTACCTAGTTAACTAGAACATTACTTTACATTGTTACCTAGTTAACTACAACACTACTTTACATTGTTACCTAGTTAACTATAACACTACTTTACATTGTTACCTAGTTAACTAGAACACTATTTTACATTGTTACCTAGTTAACTACAACACTACTTTACATTGTTACCTAGTTAACTATAACACTACTTTACATTGTTACCTAGTTAACTAGAACACTATTTTACATTGTTACCTAGTTAACTACAGCACTACTTTACATTGTTACCTAGTTAACTAGAACACTACTTTACATTGTTACCTAGTTAACTAGAACACTACTTTACATTGTTACCTAGTTAACTACAACACTACTTTACATTGTTACCTAGTTAACTAGAACACTACTTTACATTGTTACCTAGTTAACTAGAACATTACTTTACATTGTTACCTAGTTAACTAGAACACTACTTTACATTGTTACCTAGTTAACTAGAACACTACTTTACATTGTTACCTAGTTAACTACAACACTACTTTACATTGTTACCTAGTTAACTAGAAAACTACTTTACATTGTTACCTAGTTAACTAGAACACTACTTTACATTGTTACCTAGTTAACTACAACACTACTTTACATTGTTACCTAGTTAACTACAACACTACTTTACATTGTTACCTAGTTAACTACAACACTACTTTACATTGTTACCTAGTTAACTACAACACTACTTTACATTGTTACCTAGTTAACTACAACACTACTTTACATTGTTACCTAGTTAACTACAACACTACTTTACATTGTTACCTAGTTAACTACAACACTACTTTACATTGTTACCTAGTTAACTACAACACTACTTTACATTGTTACCTAGTTAACTACAACACTACTTTACATTGTTACCTAGTTAACTAGAACAGTACTTTACATTGTTACCTAGTTAACTAGAACATAACTTTACATTGTTACCTAGTTAACTAGAACACTACTTTACATTGTTAACTAGTTAACTAGAACACTACTTTACATTGTTACCTAGTTAACTAGAACACTACTTTACATTGTTACCTAGTTAACTACAACACTACTTTACATTGTTACCTAGTTAACTAGAACACTACTTTACATTGTTACCTAGTTAACTACAACACTACTTTACATTGTTACCTAGTTAACTACAACACTACTTTACATTGTTACCTAGTTAACTACAACACTACTTACATTGTTACCTAGTTAACTACAACACTACTTTACATTGTTACCTAGTTAACTACAACACTACTTTACATTGTTACCTAGTTAACTACAACACTACTTTACATTGTTACCTAGTTAACTACAACACTACTTTACATTGTTACCTAGTTAACTACAACACTACTTTACATTGTTACCTAGTTAACTACAACACTACTTTACATTGTTACCTAGTTAACTAGAACATTACTTTACATTGTTACCTAGTTAACTACAACACTACTTTACATTGTTACCTAGTTAACTAGAACACTACTTTACATTGTTACCTAGTTAACTAGAACACTACTTTACATTGTTACCTAGTTAACTACAACACTACTTTACATTGTTACCTAGTTAACTAGAACACTACTTTACAATGTTACCTAGTTAACTAGAACACTACTTTACATTGTTACCTAGTTAACTAGAACACTACTTTACATTGTTACCTAGTTAACTAGAACACTACTTTACATTGTTACCTAATTAACTAGAACATTACTTTACATTGTTACCTAGTGAACTAGAACACTACTTTACATTGTTACCTAGTTAACTAGAACACTACTTTACATTGTTACCTAGTTAACTAGAACACTACTTTACATTGTTACCTAGTTAACTAGAACACTACTTTACATTGTTACCTAGTTAACTAGAACACAACTTTACATTGTTACCTAGTTAACTAGAACACTACTTTACATTGTTACCTAGTTAACTACAACACTACTTTACATTGTTACCTAGTTAACTACAACACTACAATGTTACCTAGTTAACTAGAACACTACTTTACATTGTTACCTAGTTAACTACAACACTACTTTACATTGTTACCTAGTTAACTACAACACTACTTTACATTGTTACCTAGTTAACTACAACACTACTTTACATTGTTACCTAGTTAACTACAACACTACTTTACATTGTTACCTAGTTAACTAGAACACTACTTTACATTGTTACCTAGTTAACTAGAACATTACTTTACATTGTTACCTAGTTAACTAGAACACTACTTTACATTGTTACCTAGTTAACTAGAACACTACTTTACATTGTTACCTAGTTAACTAGAACACTACTTTACATTGTTACCTAGTTAACTAGAACACTACTTTACATTGTTACCTAGTTAACTACAACACTACTTTACATTGTTACCTAGTTAACTATAACACTACTTTACATTGTTACCTAGTTATCTAGAACACTACTCTACATTGTTACCTAGTTAACTAGAACACTACTTTACATTGTTACCTAGTTAACTACAACACTACTTTACATTTAGTCAGGTTTGTTATATAATTTCGTGGGAATTTTTTGGGGATTTGCTAATCTATACATTTTTGGAAAGGGCATTGTATGAGGAATCAGAAAATATATGTTTCCATTTGCACAGATGTCTGAAAGGCGGCCATCTTGGCATTTAAGAAATGTCCGCCATAATACACACGTTTTGTAATATCTTGGCTTCTAAATAAGCTAGAACATTTTAACTGCTAAACCTACATTTTCAGGGTCAAGGAATCCAATGGTTGTAGTTACAAAGCTATTTTTTGTATTTTTTATTTTTTTATATCATCACATAAAAATTTGTAACTTTTTGAAATTGTCGTTTTTCTATTACTTCCATACGTGAGTCCACAGACCACAGTATGATCACGACAACCTCCTGCATTAGATAGTCTCGATGTTATGATTTAAACTTTTGTTGGCTTTTTGGGGGGATTTGCTAATCTATACATTTTTGGATGTTATGGCAACAGCCAGCAACCAGTAAGGCAATACAGAGGCAGGTAAATCTTTAGCCTAATGGCATATTTAATGATCTTCTTTCGGCGTATGGGTAGTTGTTTTCCTCTCCACTCCACCATGCTCGGGGCCGAGGGGCTACCCTTTTACCACCCCGAGACCTGGTTGAGGGGCTCACCCGGGCTATATTTCTGGACACCCCTCCAGAAGCTACGTCATCGTCTCGTCATCTAGTACCGACAGAACATGCATCCCGTTGGGTGGGTGGTACACCGGGCAATCCAGGATAACATGGTCTGCGGTTTGGTCCTCTGCGCCACACTCGCACGACGCATTTGGGGCCAAGCCCCATCTGTGCATTGATGAGCGGAAACGTCCGATGCCGGTCCGGAGACGATTGAGCCTCACCCAGGATAGCCTTGGCAAGTCCATCCCGAGGGGCTCAGGGCCGGCGACTGGGATATGGTCGCGGAGTTTGGAGGTGTTTGCCTCCCACTCCGCGCGCCACATATAATCCGCCCATCCTGCCGCACTGATGTTAAGATCTCTGCATTGCTGCCTGAGATCCTGTGCGGCAGGCACAAATGGGTGTCTCGACTTGAGACGCCGGGAGGGCTCCGCTGTTATAGTGAGCCTATCGTGGAGCAGATGGTTATTAAGCTCCACGGCCCGGCAGGCGAGACGTGCTGTGGCTCCCATGCGGCGGAGGCCTGCGGGCTGGATGCCTGCTAGGATGGGAAGGTTGTCCACGGGGGTAGGACGCAGGCATCCTGTCACAAACCGCAAGGCTTCGTTTATAGGCGAGTCGATGAGGCGGGTGTGGGCACTGCGACACCATACTGGGGCGCAGTATTCACTAGTTGAATAAAGGAGGGCTAGTGCTGCCATGTGCAAGGTCTTTGCGCCGGCGCCCCAGCCTGAGCCAACCAGTCGCCTCATCAACGCCACGCGAGCTGTTAACTTCTTGCGCAGTGACTCGAGGTGCCGGTGAAACGTGAGCGTCCTGTCCAATGTCACGCCGAGATAGATTGGCTCAGCGGAACATGGCAGGGGAGTTCCATCTAGGTATACTCTAAGCTCACATTTAGCCTCCCTGTTGTTAAGGTGGAAGGCAGCCGACACCGTCTTTGCCTCGCTAAGCTTCAATCTCCATTTCCGGAAGTATGCCACTAGTGTCTGCATGTCCTGGCTCAGAATCCCCTCCACAGACTGCCAATTTCCAGCAGAGTACACCACTGCGAGGTCGTCTGCGTAGGCGTACTTCCGCGAGAGTGTGTTGGGCAGGTCATAGGTGTAGATATTATAGAGGAGGGGGGCCAGGACCGATCCCTGAGGGACGCCGTTCTTAAGGCGTTGAAGCCTGCTTAGCTGTCCGCAACCGGTGGTAAGGGTAAAGCTGCGGTTACGGATGAGCTCCATGATCATTCTGACCATGTGCCTGTCCGGCAGCAGGCGGAGCAGCTTGCAGGTGAGGCCGCGATGCCATACGGTATCGTAGGCAGCCGTCAGGTCTATAAAGACGGCCCCGTCTCGAGGATCTTGGAGGGGATGCATAACAGAGAGATGGGACGGTAACTCTTAGGGTCCCCTTCAGGCTTATTCGGTTTAGGGATCGCAACAACTAGGGCTCTTCGCCAGATTTTGGGGATCTTGAGTTGGCGCAAACAGGAAGTGAGGAACGCTCTCAGGCAGGACTTTAAGGCCGGTGCGGCATGGAGAATAAGCTCCGTATATCATATTTAATGATAAAAATAGGGAATGAAACAAAATAAATGAATGGGAGGAATGTGGGGAGTGTATGGTGTGCTGGTTGTTCTGTTTGTGGGATGTGTATTTACTCTATGTGTAATGACAGGCGGGTTGTGTCTCTTGACTATGTATAAGCGTTTATGCTATGTGTGATGTGATATGTGAATGGCGAGTCCAATGCGTGCCAATGTGAGCTGGGCTGTTAGATTAGTTCATCATCATCACTTTCGTGCGTCACAGCTTGGGAATCGTCATCGTTCTGGCACTGACTGCTGCACATGTCGGTACAGGCTAAGTTCTTAGCTCTGCATGAACATCTGCCAGAAGAACAGTCAGTTTTGCATTTGCATTGTACCATCTCAATAATGGACTTTGGGGCTGGGAGGACGTCTGTGGTTGTTGGTTTAAGCATGCCATCCTCATGTTTGGAGTACCAATTTTGCAGGGGATCCAATTAGCCTATGGATCCTGCAGAGCAATGGCTGCCTGTGCCCATATACTTTTTTACCATATACTTTTTTTTTAACCCTTTTTTTAAGAAGAATACAAAAAATTGCTTTGTAACTCCAACCATTGGATTCATTGACCCTGAAAATGTAGGTTTAGCAGTTCAAATCAATGTTCTAGCTTATTTAGAAGCCAAGATATTACAAAACGTGTGTATTATGGCGGCCATTTTGTAAATGCCAAGATGGCCGCCTTTCAGACATCTGTGCAAATGGAAACATATATTTTCTGATTCCTCATACAATGCCCTTTCCAAAAATGTATAGATTAGCAAATTCCCCAAAAATTCCCACGAAAGTTTAAATTGAAACATAGTGAACCTGACTAATTGTTACCTAGTTAACTAGAACACTACTTTACATTGTTACTGTTTGGCTAATCCATGGGAGGGTATTTCATTGGGAGTTTATTTTATTGTTTGATTCATTTGATTGGGTAAAAGTATGCATGCAGAGAGTGATTGGCTTAGATAGAAATGGGGGCGGGCTTAATGGAGGTAATCTGGGTGGCAGGGAAATCAGAATGACAGTATAGAGTGAGATGGGAGTTGGTAAATTGAGCTCTGAATGATTGTGTAGTTTGTTGAATCTTTTCTGTTAGTTCGTTCACTGTTAATTATTTACATGTACTAATGGATCAATGTGTTTTCAGTTTTACAATCTGTTTAATAGAGGAAGAAGGAAATCAAATCGAATTGTGTCAAGTCTCATCATTTCACCCGTACTGCCGGAGTAAGCAGAAGATTCACCATTCAGCTAACTAGAGGGAGAGCTGAACAATTGTAAAACACCCGCTGACGACCGTAGGAGGACGGACCGTCAGTTAGCTAAGAAAAACAAGCACGGTTGGACGCAACATGAGCTCCGGGAGGACAAGGATCCATTCACCGGAGATAAGAGCAAGCTAAAATCTGGTCAGGTTAGTGACGCAGCCGCCAGCCGGCAACGGAGCCGTGGCGCCCGCAACTGTAGCCAACTAGCCACTTGCTAGCCAGCGTAGCATTAGCAAACTAAGCTAGCGTTAGCCCTGTTGTCGCAATAGCGCAGCAGGCACGCGGTAGAGCTTATAGCACTCAAAGCTACAGCTAACTAGGCCGGCAACGGAGCCGTGTCGCCCGCGACTGTAGCTAACTAGCCGCTTGCTAGCCAGCGTAGCATTAGCCAACTAAGCTAGCGTTAGCCCTGTTGTCGCAATAGCGCAGCAGGCACGCGGTAGAGCTTATAGCACTCAAAGCTACAGCTAGCTAGGCAGGCAAGGAGTGAAACAATCCATGGCTAGCTTCAACTGGCTAACCTACAAGACCCACCAAGAAAGGAATTGCGAGCTAATAGCAGCTACCCAGAGAGCTACCCACACCCAGCACTCTTCTCTGTGACTCTATTGACTGTTTGCATTAAAATAGGTTTGTGTGTACCTGGGTATTAAGTCGTCGGGGGGAGGAAAATCCTCTCCCACTTTATTATTTTATTTTAGCAGTATCCCTGGGATGACCCCACGGTGAACCTGGTTCCGCTGCCGAAGACTAGTTAAGGAAGTGCAGGGACCAGCGCAAATCAGCTCAGGGAGTCAGAGAGGGCTGAAGATATAAGATAGAAAGACGAAACAGGTACACTCAAGTTATTTCTGAGTCATAGGCAGAATGGAGGCACTAAAGATCGAAAGGGAAAAGTTGGCAGTCACTTTTGAGAGAGGATATCGCCATATCATCAGGTCAGTGGCATTGATGGGCGAAGATGACATGAAACGCGAGTGGATAGCGCTCCTGTCAAACGCGAAAGACCTAAACTCTGCAGACGACAATTATGAGGAAGGTTTGCAGGCCAAAGCAAGTCAGGAACCTGAGACAGGTAACAGTCAGCTTCTTCAAGACATCACCAATGCCGCTGAGGAGAGAGCTCAGAAGGTTGAACAGGTCGGTCACGTCTTAAAGGCCAACATGTGGACAAGGTTCGCGGGAATCGAACTTTCATCCACAATTAGACGAGCAGAACGGAGTCACGAAGGCGCGAAGAGGATCAGTCTAGAAGAGGCAACCCACAACGTTTGTAAAGAACAAAGCACACTCACAGAGAACCTCATCATCAAAGCGCGAAGTCTGCTATCAAGCTGGGGGGAGTGGATCCCTGTAGTTGAGGCGTGCAACACGAGAAAGTCACTAGAGGAGCTGGAGGACAAAAGGGATGAACTTTGGGAAAAGTATGTGACTGAATTTGGAAGAATTGAGAAGGAGAATACTGACAAAATGGCCGACAAAGCTGCCGCAGCAAAGCAAATGGCCACCGACGCTCTCGCCGAAGATGAGTGAAAAAGGGCCGACGCTCTCGCCGAAGATGAGAGGAAAAGGGCCGACGCTCTCGCCGAAGATGAGAGGAAAAGGGCCGACGCTCTCGCCGAAGAAGAGGCCAAAGATCGAGCGACAAATAGAGAAAATAAAGACGCTCTCGCCGAAGATGAGAGGAAAAGGGCCGACGCTCTCGCCGAAGATGAGAGGAAAAGGGCCGACGCTCTCGCCGAAAATGAGAGGAAAAGGGCCGACGCTCTCGCCGAAGATGAGAGGAAAAGGGCCGACGTTCTCGCCGAAGAAGAGGCCAAAGATCGAGCGACAAATAGAGAAAATAAAGAAGCTATTGCCAAGCTGGAAAGGAAAGCCGCTGAGGCAAGACTGAAGTCAGCTGATAGCGTGGCCGAGTTTGAGAAGGAGACAGCAAAAGTGAAATTGGTGGCCGAAGAAGAGATCGCTGAGGCAAGGCAGAAGGCGGCCGTGATTGAGTTGAAGGCAGCAGAAATAGCCGCTCAAGAGCGCGCCAAACTACTGGAGGCTCAGCGGGAAGCATGGGAACAAGCCCGGGAGGCAGGGCTGGAGAGCGCCACATATGGAGGCAACCGCACTGGAGCCATCCCCAAGATCAAACTCCCTCCAACAAGGCTGCCCGTGTTCAGCGGGTGTATGAGAGATTTTCATCGCTGGCGGAAAGATTGGGAAAGCCTGCAGAGGCAGGGAGACCCATCGGGGTCGCCAGAGGTGAAGAAACTTCACCTCCTCGAGAGCATAGACCGAAAGGTTTTCGAGGAGCTCAAACTCTCGAGCTACCGCTCAGCGGAGGACGTGTTCAAAGCCTTGGAGAATCGGTTTGGAGACAAGGCAACCATCGCGCTGCAAATTATTGAGGAATTGGAAAGAATACCAGCGGTAAAAGGAAACCAGCCGAGGAAAGCGATCGACCTTATTCAGGCAGTGGAAAGAGCCCTCATGGACCTGACAGACTTAGGAGAAGTGGGCGCTATGAAGAACCCACTTGTAGTTAAAGCCATCGAGAGCAAACTGCCAGACCGCGTGCAGGAAGGCTGGATTACCTTTGTAACCGAACCCGTAAACCAAGTCGCCCCAGACAAGCGGTTCGATGCTCTTCTTCTGTTTCTGAAAAGGCAGGAAGTAATCCTCGAGGGGATGGCGCGAATCCGAGGCTCCACGGAGACCTCTGGGGGAACACCGGAGAGGCCAGTCAGATGGGAGAAGAGGGCATTCACGAGGGCCACGGAGAGAGACTCACCGGTAGATGAAGAAGAGGAGGAACATCGAGGTGAAACCAGAGTCACGGGCAGGAACTCGGAAAGAAGAGAAGAGTGTGACATCTGTGGAAGCGATCAGCACGGTGGCAACATATTCTTCTGCCAAAAGTTCAAGAGTGTCAGTCTGGCAGAGAAACGAGCCATAGCAAGGCAAAGCAAAGCCTGTCAGAAATGTTTGGGCATGCACGGCGCCGACGGAGAGTGTAGTAACCGGTACCTGTGCAGAATGTGCAAGCAGAATGAAGGAGGGGCGAGTCATCACTACCTTCTGTGTCCCAAGTGGAGTGAGGGGAAGAAGACAGGGCCAGGGTTCTCTGACAAGCAACGGGAATTCCTGGACTCTTTGGGACTCAACCCTGAACAGGAAAGGAGGGCGAAGGACGCATTCACCAGTAAGGCTTCGATGACGCTAAGCACGGGCGCAGAAGGCGGGGGTCTCTTCGCGGAGAATGGGCCAGAGGAACATCCAGTACTAATGATGACATTAATAGTCAAAACAGAAGCAGGAAATGCCCTGGGAACCCTCATAGACCTCGCCTCCGACACAAATTATATCACCAACCGGGCCGCCGATCGGCTCCAACTGGAGCGGAGGCAAGTAACACTGACTGTGCAGGGGGTCGGTGGAATGAAGGTCAGGGTCAAGACTAACAAATACCTGCTAAAGGTCAGGGCGTGGAGCAACAATAGATGGAGTCCCCACGAGATGGTATGCTACGGGCTCGACACAATCGCTCGTGCAGACAAGGTCATCAGTCCAGAGCGACTCTGTAAGTTCTTCCCTGGGGTCGAGAAGAAAGAGCTGGTCCGACCTAAGGAAATCGAGCTCTTGATCAGCCACCGAGAGGGACGACTCGCTCCACAGTGGATAAGAAGGACGGGAGACTTAGTGCTGTGGGACGGGCCTCTGGGGAAGACCGTGGGAGGAACGCACCCAGACCTGTTTGAAAGTTGGGAAAGATCCGCACACAACTCCCAGACACACTTTGCGCGTTCTCTGAGAACAGAGGCAGTAAGATTTGAGGAGATCCCCTGCAAGACGCCCAGCGCCAAAGAAGAGGATGGAGACCAGAAGCCGCAAGGTCATGAAAGGACCGGGAGAACAGCTGCAAGCACCAAAGAGGTCCTCGAGTGGTGGAGCTGGGATAGCATCGGCGCCGCGTGCGAGCCAAAATGCGGAGGGTATCGCTGCGGAAATTGTCAACCAGGCGGGAAAGAGATGACTCTCGCAGAGGAAAAGGAAGTCGATAAGCACGTGAATATGTGCCGTGGGTGTCAAGTTCTCTCATGTATAGACTGCGGGAAAGACTTCTGGGGTAACGACTATAAGGAACATGTCAAATGCATCACCGAGGATCAGAAGTACGGGGGCAAAGGATATGAGGCCAAGTCAAATAAAGGCGATGTCAAACAGCAACAGTGGATTCAGAAAATTCAAGACGCCATCAATAAAGCAGGAATCAGTGCCAAGTTGAAGGATGTGCTCAACCAAGTCAGTTCCTATGATAATGTTCCACGAAAGAAGGCAAAGTTCCAGAACTGGATGAGGAACAGCCTGAAAATCCACCAATCTAATCTGCATGACGAGGTTTGGGACATCTGTTCAGCAGCATCCAGCAGCGCAGAGGAGTCCAAGCAGCCAGCAGCTGACAGCAAGGCCGAGACTAACGGGAGCCAACAGCCACATCAGAACGGCGCCTCAGAGGAGCCGGCCCCTGGCAAGAAGAAACTTAACAAGCGGGAACGCAAAGAGGCCAGGCAGATGAAGAGCGGGAAACAAGTGAAAGGTCCGCAGAACGGTAGCACAGACGACCAGCAGGAAGAGGAGACCGGCACAGAGACACGGAAGGAGAAGAGGAGCTCTGAGCAGGACGGAGAGCAGAATGAGAATGAGGCAGAAGATCAGGCAACCACCAAGAAGGGCAAGAAAAGAAAAAACAACAGTTCAAAGGATGACCCAATCAGAGGGCCGCAGAGGACGAGGCGGAGGAAGCTGAGGAGGAAGCAAATGCAAAGGGGACATCCACACCGGTTGGGAGTTCCAGGGACCCCGAGCATGAGAGGGAGAGGCTCTGGGGCGCTGCTCTCATGGACCTGATTGAGCCAGAACGCTTCAGTGAAATAGGCAGGCTCATTCGGGTAGTTGGGTGGGTCCGGCGAGCTGTTAGGCAGTGGTTGGTTTGCAGGAGGGCTCCAGAAGACGCAAAGTGGGAGGCTACTCGCCCGAGGGAGACAAGAAGCAGAGTTAGCCTCGGCGTCCAGGAGCTAAACGCAGCTTTCCGCGACCTGTGTCTGGCTGCACAGGATGGAACAGAATTTCCTAAAACGACTTGGGACAGGCTGGTAGTTAAGAAGGTCGAAGGGCCGGGGCTGCTGGTGTGTTCCGGAGGAATCCAGGAGGCTAAGGAGGTGGGAATCCCACTTGTCCCCTACACTGCATGGATCAGCACTCTGTTGGCAAGGGAGGCCCATAAGGAACCACGAGGGGTTGGCTGGCACGCTATTGAAGATGCGCAAGAAGGCGTGGGTGATTCGAGACGAAAAGGGGCGGGTTCGGGACGTAAGAGTGAGGGCTTGCCTAAGCCAGCCTGCTCCAGTAGTGGGGGCTTCAGGACGAAGAAGGAGCGAAGGCCGCGATCTCTTCCCAACGCTCGACCGAGACGTCAGGCGGGTGGTCGTGCTGCTTCCCGTGGAGGAGCAGTAAAAATAACTTTATTAAAGAGAGGGAAAGTTGTGGTCCATTTAGGCATAAAGGACCAATGGACCAAGTGGGAGGTGTTTGGCTAATCCATGGGAGGGTATTTCATTGGGAGTTTATTTTATTGTTTGATTCATTTGATTGGGTAAAAGTATGCATGCAGAGAGTGATTGGCTTAGATAGAAATGGGGGCGGGCTTAATGGAGGTAATCTGGGTGGCAGGGAAATCAGAATGACAGTATAGAGCGAGATGGGAGTTGGTAAATTGAGCTCTGAATGATTGTGTAGTTTGTTGAATCTTTTCTGTTAGTTCGTTCACTGTTAATTATTTACATGTACTAATGGATCAATGTGTTTTCAGTTTTACAATCTGTTTAATAGAGGAAGAAGGAAATCAAATCGAATTGTGTCAAGTCTCATCATTTCACCCGTACTGCCGGAGTAAGCAGAAGATTCACCATTCAGCTAACTAGAGGGAGAGCTGAACAGTTACCTAGTTAACTAGAACATTACTTTACATTGTTACCTAGTTAACTAGAACACTACTTTACATTGTTACCTAGTTAACTATAACACTACTTTACATTGTTACCTAGTTAACTAAAACACTACTTTACATTGTTACCTAGTTAACTAGAACACTACTTTACATTGTTACCTAGTTAACTAGAACACTACTTTACATTGGTACCTAGTTAACTAGAACATTACTTTACATTGTTACCTAGTTAACTACAACACTACTTTACATTGTTACCTAGTTAACTATAACACTACTTTACATTGTTACCTAGTTAACTAAAACACTACTTTACATTGTTACCTAGTTAACTAGAACACTACTTTACATTTTTACCTAGTTAACTAGAACACTACTTTACATTGTTACCTAGTTAACTACAACACTACTTTACATTGTTACCTAGTTAACTACAACACTACATTACATTGTTACCTAGTTAACTACAACACTACTTTACAATGTTACCTAGTTAACTAGAACACTTCTTTACATTGTTACCTAGTTAACTAGAACACTACTTTACATTGTTACCTAGTTAACTACAACACTACTTTACATTGTTACCTAGTTAACTACAACACTACTTTACATTGTTACCTAGTTAACTAGAACACTACTTTACATTGTTACCTAGTTAACTAGAACACTACTTTACATTGTTACCTAGTTAACTACAACACTACTTTACATTGTTACCTAGTTAACTAGAACACTACTTTACATTGTTACCTAGTTAACTACAACACTACTTTACATTGTTACCTAGTTAACTAGAACACTACTTTACATTGTTACCTAGTTAACTAGAACACTACTTTACATTGTTACCTAGTTAACTACAACACTACTTTACATTGTTACCTAGTTAACTACAACACTACTTTACAATGTTACCTAGTTAACTAGAACACTTCTTTACATTGTTACCTAGTTAACTAGAACACTACTTTACATTGTTACCTAGTTAACTACAACACTACTTTACATTGTTACCTAGTTAACTACAACACTACTTTACATTGTTACCTAGTTAACTAGAACACTACTTTACATTGTTACCTAGTTAACTAGAACACTACTTTACATTGTTACCTAGTTAACTAGAACATTACTTTACATTGTTACCTAGTTAACTAGAACACTACTTTACATTGTTACCTAGTTAACTAGAACACTACTTTACATTGTTACCTAGTTAACTAGAACACTACTTTACATTGTTACCTAGTTAACTAGAACACTACTTTACATTGTTACCTAGTTAACTAGAACACTACTTTACATTGTTACCTAGTTAACTACAACACTACTTTAATGTTACCTAGTTAACTAGAACACTACTTTACATTGTTACCTAGTTAACTAGAGCACTACTTTACATTGTTACCTAGTTAACTACAACACTACTTTACATTGTTACCTAGTTAACTAGAACACTACTTTACATTGTTACCTAGTTAACTAGAACACTACTTTACATTGTTACCTAGTTAACTAGAACATTACTTTATATTGTTACCTAGTTAACTACAACACTACTTTACATTGTTACCTAGTTAACTACAACACTACTTTACATTGTTACCTAGTTAACTACAACACTACTTTACAATGTTACCTAGTTAACTAGAACACTTCTTTACATTGTTACCTAGTTAACTAGAACACTACTTTACATTGTTACCTAGTTAACTACAACACTACTTTACATTGTTACCTAGTTAACTACAACACTACTTTACATTGTTACCTAGTTAACTAGAACACTACTTTACATTGTTACCTAGTTAACTAGAACACTACTTTACATTGTTACCTAGTTAACTAGAACATTACTTTACATTGTTACCTAGTTAACTAGAACACTACTTTACATTGTTACCTAGTTAACTAGAACACTACTTTACATTGTTACCTAGTTAACTAGAACACTACTTTACATTGTTACCTAGTTAACTACAACACTACTTTACATTGTTACCTAGTTAACTATAACACTACTTTACATTGTTACCTAGTTATCTAGAACACTACTCTACATTGTTACCTAGTTAACTAGAACACTACTTTACATTGTTACCTAGTTAACTAGAACACTACTTTACATTGTTACCTAGTTAACTAGAACACTACTTTACATTGTTACCTAGGTAACTAGAACACTACTTTACATTGTTACCTAGTTAACTAGAACACTACTTTACATTGTTACCTAGTTAACTAGAACACTACTTTACATTGTTACCTAGTTAACTAGAACACTACTTTACATTGTTACCTAGTTAACTAGAACACTACTTTACATTGTTACCTAGTTAACTAGAACACTACTTTACATTGTTACCTAGTTAACTAGAACATTACTTTACATTGTTACCTAGTTAACTACAACACTACTTTACATTGTTACCTAGTTAACTACAGCACTACTTTACATTGTAACCTAGTTAACTAGAACACTACTTTACATTGTTACCTAGTTAACTAGAACACTACTTTACATTGTTACCTAGTTAACTAGAACACTACTTTACATTGTTACCTAGTTAACTAGAACATTACTTTACATTGTTACCTAGTTAACTAGAACACTACTTTACATTGTTACCTAGTTAACTAGAACACTACTTTACATTGTTACCTAGTTAACTAGAACACTACTTTACATTGTTACCTAGTTAACTACAACAATACTTTACATTGTAACCTAGTTAACTATAACACTACTTTACATTGTTACCTAGTTTACTACAACACTACTTTACATTGTTACCTAGTTAACTAGAAAACTACTTTACATTGTTACCTAGTTAACTAGAACACTACTTTACATTGTTACCTAGTTAACTAGAACACTACTTTACATTGTTACCTAGTTAACTAGAACACTACTTTACATTGTGACCTAGTTAACTAGAACACTACTTTACATTGTTACCTAGGTAACTAGAACACTACTTTACATTGTTACCTAGTTAACTAGAACACTACTTTACATTGTTACCTAGTTAACTAGAACACTACTTTACATTGTTACCTAGTTAACTACAACACTACTTTACATTGTTACCTAGTTAACTACAACACTACTTTAATGTTACCTAGTTAACTAGAACACTACTTTACATTGTTACCTAGTTAACTAGAACACTACTTTACATTGTTACCTAGTTAACTACAACACTACTTTACATTGTTACCTAGTTAACTAGAACACTACTTTACATTGTTACCTAGTTAACTAGAACACTACTTTACATTGTTACCTAGTTAACTAGAACATTACTTTATATTGTTACCTAGTTAACTACAACACTACTTTACATTGTTAGCTAGTTAACTAGAACACTACTTTACATTGTTACCTAGTTAACTAGAACACTACTTTACATTGTTACCTAGTTAACTACAACACTACTTTACATTGTTACCTAGTTAACTATAACACTACTTTACATTGTTACCTAGTTATCTAGAACACTACTCTACATTGTTACCTAGTTAACTAGAACACTACTTTACATTGTTACCTAGTTAACTAGAACACTACTTTACATTGTTACCTAGTTAACTAGAACACTACTTTACATTGTTACCTAGGTAACTAGAACACTACTTTACATTGTTACCCTATTTAACTAGAACACTACTTTACATTGTTACCTAGTTAACTAGAACACTACTTTACATTGTTACCTAGTTAACTAGAACACTACTTTACATTGTTACCTAGTTAACTAGAACACTACTTTACATTGTTACCTAGTTAACTAGAACATTACTTTACATTGTTACCTAGTTAACTACAACACTACTTTACATTGTTACCTAGTTAACTACAGCACTACTTTACATTGTTACCTAGTTAACTAGAACACTACTTTACATTGTTACCTAGTTAACTAGAACACTACTTTACATTGTTACCTAGTTAACTAGAACACTACTTTACATTGTTACCTAGTTAACTACAACACTACTTTACATTGTTACCTAGTTAACTACAACACTACTTTAATGTTACCTAGTTAACTAGAACACTACTTTACATTGTTACCTAGTTAACTAGAACACTACTTTACATTGTTAGCTAGTTAACTAGAACACTACTTTACATTGTTACCTAGTTAACTAGAACACTACTTTACATTGTTACCTAGTTAACTACAACACTACTTTACATTGTTACCTAGTTAACTATAACACTACTTTACATTGTTACCTAGTTATCTAGAACACTACTCTACATTGTTACCTAGTTAACTAGAACACTACTTTACATTGTTACCTAGTTAACTAGAACACTACTTTACATTGTTACCTAGTTAACTAGAACACTACTTTAATGTTACCTAGTTAACTAGAACACTACTTTACATTGTTACCTAGTTAACTAGAACACTACTTTACATTGTTACCTAGTTAACTACAACACTACTTTACATTGTTACCTAGTTAACTAGAACACTACTTTACATTGTTACCTAGTTAACTAGAACACTACTTTACATTGTTACCTAGTTAACTAGAACATTACTTTATATTGTTACCTAGTTAACTACAACACTACTTTACATTGTTAGCTAGTTAACTAGAACACTACTTTACATTGTTACCTAGTTAACTAGAACACTACTTTACATTGTTACCTAGTTAACTACAACACTACTTTACATTGTTACCTAGTTAACTATAACACTACTTTACATTGTTACCTAGTTATCTAGAACACTACTCTACATTGTTACCTAGTTAACTAGAACACTACTTTACATTGTTACCTAGTTAACTAGAACACTACTTTACATTGTTACCTAGGTAACTAGAACACTACTTTACATTGTTACCCTATTTAACTAGAACACTACTTTACATTGTTACCTAGTTAACTAGAACACTACTTTACATTGTTACCTAGTTAACTAGAACACTACTTTACATTGTTACCTAGTTAACTAGAACACTACTTTACATTGTTACCTAGTTAACTAGAACATTACTTTACATTGTTACCTAGTTAACTACAACACTACTTTACATTGTTACCTAGTTAACTACAGCACTACTTTACATTGTTACCTAGTTAACTAGAACACTACTTTACATTGTTACCTAGTTAACTAGAACACTACTTTACATTGTTACCTAGTTAACTAGAACACTACTTTACATTGTTACCTAGTTAACTACAACACTACTTTACATTGTTACCTAGTTAACTACAACACTACTTTAATGTTACCTAGTTAACTAGAACACTACTTTACATTGTTACCTAGTTAACTAGAACACTACTTTACATTGTTAGCTAGTTAACTAGAACACTACTTTACATTGTTACCTAGTTAACTAGAACACTACTTTACATTGTTACCTAGTTAACTACAACACTACTTTACATTGTTACCTAGTTAACTATAACACTACTTTACATTGTTACCTAGTTATCTAGAACACTACTCTACATTGTTACCTAGTTAACTAGAACACTACTTTACATTGTTACCTAGTTAACTAGAACACTACTTTACATTGTTACCTAGTTAACTAGAACACTACTTTACATTGTTACCTAGGTAACTAGAACACTACTTTACATTGTTACCCTATTTAACTAGAACACTACTTTACATTGTTACCTAGTTAACTAGAACACTACTTTACATTGTTACCTAGTTAACTAGAACACTACTTTACATTGTTACCTAGTTAACTAGAACACTACTTTACATTGTTACCTAGTTAACTAGAACATTACTTTACATTGTTACCTAGTTAACTACAACACTACTTTACATTGTTACCTAGTTAACTACAGCACTACTTTACATTGTTACCTAGTTAACTAGAACACTACTTTACATTGTTACCTAGTTAACTAGAACACTACTTTACATTGTTACCTAGTTAACTAGAACACTACTTTACATTGTTACCTAGTTAACTACAACACTACTTTACATTGTTACCTAGTTAACTACAACACTACTTTAATGTTACCTAGTTAACTAGAACACTACTTTACATTGTTACCTAGTTAACTAGAACACTACTTTACATTGTTAGCTAGTTAACTAGAACACTACTTTACATTGTTACCTAGTTAACTAGAACACTACTTTACATTGTTACCTAGTTAACTACAACACTACTTTACATTGTTACCTAGTTAACTATAACACTACTTTACATTGTTACCTAGTTATCTAGAACACTACTCTACATTGTTACCTAGTTAACTAGAACACTACTTTACATTGTTACCTAGTTAACTAGAACACTACTTTACATTGTTACCTAGTTAACTAGAACACTACTTTACATTGTTACCTAGGTAACTAGAACACTACTTTACATTGTTACCCTATTTAACTAGAACACTACTTTACATTGTTACCTAGTTAACTAGAACACTACTTTACATTGTTACCTAGTTAACTAGAACACTACTTTACATTGTTACCTAGTTAACTAGAACACTACTTTACATTGTTACCTAGTTAACTAGAACATTACTTTACATTGTTACCTAGTTAACTACAACACTACTTTACATTGTTACCTAGTTAACTACAGCACTACTTTACATTGTTACCTAGTTAACTAGAACACTACTTTACATTGTTACCTAGTTAACTAGAACACTACTTTACATTGTTACCTAGTTAACTAGAACACTACTTTACATTGTTACCTAGTTAACTAGAACATTACTTTACATTGTTACCTAGTTAACTACAACACTACTTTACATTGTTACCTAGTTAACTAGAACACTACTTTACATTGTTACCTAGTTAACTAGAACACTACTTTACATTGTTACCTAGTTAACTACAACAATACTTTACATTGTAACCTAGTTAACTATAACACTACTTTACATTGTTACCTAGTTTACTACAACACTACTTTACATTGTTACCCAGTTAACTAGAAAACTACTTTTCATTGTTACCTAGTTAACTAGAACACTACTTTACATTGTTACCTAGTTAACTACAACACTACTTTACATTGTTACCTAGTTAACTAGAACACTACTTTACATTGTTACCTAGTTAACTACAACACTACTTTACATTGTTACCTAGTTAACTAGAACACTACTTTACATTGTTACCTAGTTAACTAGAACACTACTTTACATTGTTACCTAGTTAACTACAACACTACTTTACATTGTTACCTAGTTAACTAGAACACTACTTTACATTGTTACCTAGTTAACTACAACACTACTTTACATTGTTACCTAGTTAACTACAACACTACTTTACATTGTTACCTAGTTAACTATAACACTACTTTACATTGTTACCTAGTTAACTACAACACTACTTTACAATGTTACCTAGTTAACTAGAACACTTCTTTACATTGTTACCTAGTTAACTAGAACACTACTTTACATTGTTACCTAGTTAACTAGAAGACTACTTTACATTGTTACCTAGTTAACTAGAACACTACTTTACATTGTTACCTAGTTAACTAGAACACTACTTTACATTGTTACCTAGTTAACTACAACACTACTTTACATTGTTACCTAGTTAACTACAACACTACTTTACATTGTTACCTAGTTAACTACAACACTACTTTACATTGTTACCTAGTTAACTACAACACTACTTTACATTGTTACCTAGTTAACTACAACACTACTTTACATTGTTACCTAGTTAACTAGAACACTACTTTACATTGTTACCTAGTTAACTAGAACACTACTTTACATTGTTACCTAGTTAACTAGAACACTACTTTACATTGTTACCTAGTTAACTACAACACTACTTTACATTGTTACCTAGTTAACTACAACACTACTTTAATGTTACCTAGTTAACTAGAACACTACTTTACATTGTTACCTAGTTAACTAGAACACTACTTTACATTGTTACCTAGTTAACTACAACACTACTTTACATTGTTACCTAGTTAACTAGAACACTACTTTACATTGTTACCTAGTTAACTAGAACACTACTTTACATTGTTACCTAGTTAACTAGAACATTACTTTATATTGTTACCTAGTTAACTACAACACTACTTTACATTGTTACCTAGTTAACTAGAACACTACTTTACATTGTTACCTAGTTAACTAGAACACTACTTTACATTGTTACCTAGTTAACTACAACACTACTTTACATTGTTACCTAGTTAACTATAACACTACTTTACATTGTTACCTAGTTATCTAGAACACTACTCTACATTGTTACCTAGTTAACTAGAACACTACTTTACATTGTTACCTAGTTAACTAGAACACTACTTTACATTGTTACCTAGGTAACTAGAACACTACTTTACATTGTTACCTAGTTAACTAGAACACTACTTTACATTGTTACCTAGTTAACTAGAACACTACTTTACATTGTTACCTAGTTAACTAGAACACTACTTTACATTGTTACCTAGTTAACTAGAACACTACTTTACATTGTTACCTAGTTAACTAGAACATTACTTTACATTGTTACCTAGTTAACTACAACACTACTTTACATTGTTACCTAGTTAACTACAGCACTACTTTACATTGTTACCTAGTTAACTAGAACACTACTTTACATTGTTACCTAGTTAACTAGAACACTACTTTACATTGTTACCTAGTTAACTAGAACACTACTTTACATTGTTACCTAGTTAACTAGAACACTACTTTACATTGTTACCTAGTTAACTAGAACATTACTTTACATTGTTACCTAGTTAACTAGAACACTACTTTACATTGTTACCTAGTTAACTAGAACACTACTTTACATTGTTACCTAGTTCACTAGAACACTACTTTACATTGTTACCTAGTTAACTAGAACACTACTTTACATTGTTACCTAGGTAACTAGAACACTACTTTACATTGTTACCTAGTTAACTAGAACACTACTTTACATTGTTACCTAGTTAACTAGAACACTACTTTACATTGTTACCTAGTTAACTAGAACACTACTTTACATTGTTACCTAGTTAACTAGAACACTACTTTACATTGTTACCTAGTTAACTAGAACACTACTTTACATTGTTACCTAGTTAACTAGAACATTACTTTACATTGTTACCTAGTTAACTACAACACTACTTTACATTGTTACCTAGTTAACTACAGCACTACTTTACATTGTAACCTAGTTAACTAGAACACTACTTTACATTGTTACCTAGTTAACTAGAACACTACTTTACATTGTTACCTAGTTAACTAGAACACTACTTTACATTGTTACCTAGTTAACTAGAACATTACTTTACATTGTTACCTAGTTAACTAGAACACTACTTTACATTGTTACCTAGTTAACTAGAACACTACTTTACATTGTTACCTAGTTAACTAGAACACTACTTTACATTGTTACCTAGTTAACTACAACAATACTTTACATTGTAACCTAGTTAACTATAACACTACTTTACATTGTTACCTAGTTTACTACAACACTACTTTACATTGTTACCTAGTTAACTAGAAAACTACTTTACATTGTTACCTAGTTAACTAGAACACTACTTTACATTGTTACCTAGTTAACTAGAACACTACTTTACATTGTTACCTAGTTAACTAGAACACTACTTTACATTGTGACCTAGTTAACTAGAACACTACTTTACATTGTTACCTAGGTAACTAGAACACTACTTTACATTGTTACCTAGTTAACTAGAACACTACTTTACATTGTTACCTAGTTAACTAGAACACTACTTTACATTGTTACCTAGTTAACTACAACACTACTTTACATTGTTACCTAGTTAACTACAACACTACTTTAATGTTACCTAGTTAACTAGAACACTACTTTACATTGTTACCTAGTTAACTAGAACACTACTTTACATTGTTACCTAGTTAACTACAACACTACTTTACATTGTTACCTAGTTAACTAGAACACTACTTTACATTGTTACCTAGTTAACTAGAACACTACTTTACATTGTTACCTAGTTAACTAGAACATTACTTTATATTGTTACCTAGTTAACTACAACACTACTTTACATTGTTAGCTAGTTAACTAGAACACTACTTTACATTGTTACCTAGTTAACTAGAACACTACTTTACATTGTTACCTAGTTAACTACAACACTACTTTACATTGTTACCTAGTTAACTATAACACTACTTTACATTGTTACCTAGTTATCTAGAACACTACTCTACATTGTTACCTAGTTAACTAGAACACTACTTTACATTGTTACCTAGTTAACTAGAACACTACTTTACATTGTTACCTAGTTAACTAGAACACTACTTTACATTGTTACCTAGGTAACTAGAACACTACTTTACATTGTTACCCTATTTAACTAGAACACTACTTTACATTGTTACCTAGTTAACTAGAACACTACTTTACATTGTTACCTAGTTAACTAGAACACTACTTTACATTGTTACCTAGTTAACTAGAACACTACTTTACATTGTTACCTAGTTAACTAGAACATTACTTTACATTGTTACCTAGTTAACTACAACACTACTTTACATTGTTACCTAGTTAACTACAGCACTACTTTACATTGTTACCTAGTTAACTAGAACACTACTTTACATTGTTACCTAGTTAACTAGAACACTACTTTACATTGTTACCTAGTTAACTAGAACACTACTTTACATTGTTACCTAGTTAACTACAACACTACTTTACATTGTTACCTAGTTAACTACAACACTACTTTAATGTTACCTAGTTAACTAGAACACTACTTTACATTGTTACCTAGTTAACTAGAACACTACTTTACATTGTTAGCTAGTTAACTAGAACACTACTTTACATTGTTACCTAGTTAACTAGAACACTACTTTACATTGTTACCTAGTTAACTACAACACTACTTTACATTGTTACCTAGTTAACTATAACACTACTTTACATTGTTACCTAGTTATCTAGAACACTACTCTACATTGTTACCTAGTTAACTAGAACACTACTTTACATTGTTACCTAGTTAACTAGAACACTACTTTACATTGTTACCTAGTTAACTAGAACACTACTTTAATGTTACCTAGTTAACTAGAACACTACTTTACATTGTTACCTAGTTAACTAGAACACTACTTTACATTGTTACCTAGTTAACTACAACACTACTTTACATTGTTACCTAGTTAACTAGAACACTACTTTACATTGTTACCTAGTTAACTAGAACACTACTTTACATTGTTACCTAGTTAACTAGAACATTACTTTATATTGTTACCTAGTTAACTACAACACTACTTTACATTGTTAGCTAGTTAACTAGAACACTACTTTACATTGTTACCTAGTTAACTAGAACACTACTTTACATTGTTACCTAGTTAACTACAACACTACTTTACATTGTTACCTAGTTAACTATAACACTACTTTACATTGTTACCTAGTTATCTAGAACACTACTCTACATTGTTACCTAGTTAACTAGAACACTACTTTACATTGTTACCTAGTTAACTAGAACACTACTTTACATTGTTACCTAGTTAACTAGAACACTACTTTACATTGTTACCTAGGTAACTAGAACACTACTTTACATTGTTACCCTATTTAACTAGAACACTACTTTACATTGTTACCTAGTTAACTAGAACACTACTTTACATTGTTACCTAGTTAACTAGAACACTACTTTACATTGTTACCTAGTTAACTAGAACACTACTTTACATTGTTACCTAGTTAACTAGAACATTACTTTACATTGTTACCTAGTTAACTACAACACTACTTTACATTGTTACCTAGTTAACTACAGCACTACTTTACATTGTTACCTAGTTAACTAGAACACTACTTTACATTGTTACCTAGTTAACTAGAACACTACTTTACATTGTTACCTAGTTAACTAGAACACTACTTTACATTGTTACCTAGTTAACTAGAACACTACTTTACATTGTTACCTAGTTAACTACAACACTACTTTACATTGTTACCTAGTTAACTACAACACTACTTTAATGTTACCTAGTTAACTAGAACACTACTTTACATTGTTACCTAGTTAACTAGAACACTACTTTACATTGTTAGCTAGTTAACTAGAACACTACTTTACATTGTTACCTAGTTAACTAGAACACTACTTTACATTGTTACCTAGTTAACTACAACACTACTTTACATTGTTACCTAGTTAACTATAACACTACTTTACATTGTTACCTAGTTATCTAGAACACTACTCTACATTGTTACCTAGTTAACTAGAACACTACTTTACATTGTTACCTAGTTAACTAGAACACTACTTTACATTGTTACCTAGTTAACTAGAACACTACTTTACATTGTTACCTAGGTAACTAGAACACTACTTTACATTGTTACCCTATTTAACTAGAACACTACTTTACATTGTTACCTAGTTAACTAGAACACTACTTTACATTGTTACCTAGTTAACTAGAACACTACTTTACATTGTTACCTAGTTAACTAGAACACTACTTTACATTGTTACCTAGTTAACTAGAACATTACTTTACATTGTTACCTAGTTAACTACAACACTACTTTACATTGTTACCTAGTTAACTACAGCACTACTTTACATTGTTACCTAGTTAACTAGAACACTACTTTACATTGTTACCTAGTTAACTAGAACACTACTTTACATTGTTACCTAGTTAACTAGAACACTACTTTACATTGTTACCTAGTTAACTAGAACATTACTTTACATTGTTACCTAGTTAACTACAACACTACTTTACATTGTTACCTAGTTAACTAGAACACTACTTTACATTGTTACCTAGTTAACTAGAACACTACTTTACATTGTTACCTAGTTAACTACAACAATACTTTACATTGTAACCTAGTTAACTATAACACTACTTTACATTGTTACCTAGTTTACTACAACACTACTTTACATTGTTACCCAGTTAACTAGAAAACTACTTTTCATTGTTACCTAGTTAACTAGAACACTACTTTACATTGTTACCTAGTTAACTACAACACTACTTTACATTGTTACCTAGTTAACTAGAACACTACTTTACATTGTTACCTAGTTAACTACAACACTACTTTACATTGTTACCTAGTTAACTAGAACACTACTTTACATTGTTACCTAGTTAACTAGAACACTACTTTACATTGTTACCTAGTTAACTACAACACTACTTTACATTGTTACCTAGTTAACTAGAACACTACTTTACATTGTTACCTAGTTAACTACAACACTACTTTACATTGTTACCTAGTTAACTACAACACTACTTTACATTGTTACCTAGTTAACTATAACACTACTTTACATTGTTACCTAGTTAACTACAACACTACTTTACAATGTTACCTAGTTAACTAGAACACTTCTTTACATTGTTACCTAGTTAACTAGAACACTACTTTACATTGTTACCTAGTTAACTAGAAGACTACTTTACATTGTTACCTAGTTAACTAGAACACTACTTTACATTGTTACCTAGTTAACTAGAACACTACTTTACATTGTTACCTAGTTAACTACAACACTACTTTACATTGTTACCTAGTTAACTACAACACTACTTTACATTGTTACCTAGTTAACTACAACACTACTTTACATTGTTACCTAGTTAACTACAACACTACTTTACATTGTTACCTAGTTAACTAGAACACTACTTTACATTGTTACCTAGTTAACTAGAACACTACTTTACATTGTTACCTAGTTAACTAGAACACTACTTTACATTGTTACCTAGTTAACTAGAACACTACTTTACATTGTTACCTAGTTAACTACAACACTACTTTACATTGTTACCTAGGTAACTAGAACATTACTTTACATTGTTACCTAGTTAACTACAACACTACTTTAATGTTACCTAGTTAACTAGAACACTACTTTACATTGTTACCTAGTTAACTAGAACACTACTTTACATTGTTACCTAGTTAACTACAACACTACTTTACATTGTTACCTAGTTAACTACAACACTACTTTACATTGTTACCTAGTTAACTAGAACACTACTTTACATTGTTACCTAGTTAACTAGAACATTACTTTATATTGTTACCTAGTTAACTACAACACTACTTTACATTGTTACCTAGTTAACTAGAACACTACTTTACATTGTTACCTAGTTAACTAGAACACTACTTTACATTGTTACCTAGTTAACTACAACACTACTTTACATTGTTACCTAGTTAACTATAACACTACTTTACATTGTTACCTAGTTATCTAGAACACTACTCTACATTGTTACCTAGTTAACTAGAACACTACTTTACATTGTTACCTAGTTAACTAGAACACTACTTTACATTGTTACCTAGGTAACTAGAACACTACTTTACATTGTTACCTAGTTAACTAGAACACTACTTTACATTGTTACCTAGTTAACTAGAACACTACTTTACATTGTTACCTAGTTAACTAGAACACTACTTTACATTGTTACCTAGTTAACTAGAACACTACTTTACATTGTTACCTAGTTAACTAGAACATTACTTTACATTGTTACCTAGTTAACTACAACACTACTTTACATTGTTACCTAGTTAACTACAGCACTACTTTACATTGTTACCTAGTTAACTAGAACACTACTTTACATTGTTACCTAGTTAACTAGAACACTACTTTACATTGTTACCTAGTTAACTAGAACACTACTTTACATTGTTACCTAGTTAACTAGAACACTACTTTACATTGTTACCTAGTTAACTAGAACATTACTTTACATTGTTACCTAGTTAACTAGAACACTACTTTACATTGTTACCTAGTTAACTAGAACAATACTTTACATTGTTACCTAGTTCACTAGAACACTACTTTACATTGTTACCTAGTTAACTACAACAATACTTTACATTGTAACCTAGTTAACTATAACACTACTTTACATTGTTACCTAGTTTACTACAACACTACTTTACATTGTTACCTAGTTAACTAGAAAACTACTTTACATTGTTACCTAGTTAACTAGAACACTACTTTACATTGTTACCTAGTTAACTACAACACTACTTAACATTGTTACCTAGTTAACTAGAACACTACTTTACATTGTTACCTAGTTAACTACAACACTACTTTACATTGTTACCTAGTTAACTAGAACACTACTTTACATTGTTACCTAGTTAACTAGAACACTACTTTACATTGTTACCTAGTTAACTACAACACTACTTTACATTGTTACCTAGTTAACTACAACACTACTTTACATTGTTACCTAGTTAACTATAACACTACTTTACATTGTTACCTAGTTAACTACAACACTACTTTACAATGTTACCTAGTTAACTAGAACACTTCTTTACATTGTTACCTAGTTAACTAGAACACTACTTTACATTGTTACCTAGTTAACTAGAAGACTACTTTACATTGTTACCTAGTTAACTACAACACTACTTTACATTGTTACCTAGTTAACTAGAACACTACTTTACATTGTTACCTAGTTAACTACAACACTACTTTACATTGTTACCTAGTTAACTACAACACTACTTTACATTGTTACCTAGTTAACTACAACACTACTTTACATTGTTACCTAGTTAACTAGAACACTACTTTACATTGTTACCTAGTTAACTAGAACATTACTTTACATTGTTACCTAGTTAACTAGAACACTACTTTACATTGTTACCTAGTTAACTAGAACACTACTTTACATTGTTACCTAGTTAACTAGAACACTACTTTACATTGTTACCTAGTTAACTAGAACATTACTTTACATTGTTACCTAGTTAACTACAACATTACTTTACATTGTTACCTAGTTAACTAGAACACTACTTTACATTGTTACCTAGTTAACTACAACACTACTTTACATTGTTACCTAGTTAACTAGAACACTACTTTACATTGTTACCTAGTTAACTAGAACATTACTTTACATTGTTACCTAGTTAACTAGAACACTACTTTACATTGTTACCTAGTTAACTACAACACTACTTTACATTGTTACCTAGTTAACTAGAACACTACTTTACATTGTTACCTAGTTAACTAGAACACTACTTTACATTGTAACCTAGTTAACTAGAACACTACTTTACATTGTTACCTACTTAACTAGAAAACTACTTTACATTGTTACCTAGTTAACTACAACACTACTTTACATTGTTACCTACTTAACTAGAAAACTACTTTACATTGTTACCTAGTTAACTAGAACACTACTTTACATTGTTACCTAGTTAACTAGAACACTACTTTACATGGTTACCTAGTTAACTACAACACTACTTTACATTGTTACCTAGTTAACTACAACACTACTTTACATTGTTACCTAGTTAACTACAACACTACTTTACATTGTTACCTAGTTAACTAGAACACTACTTTACATTGTTACCTAGTTAACTAGAACACTACTTTACATTGTTACCTAGTTAACTACAACACTACTTTACATTGTTACCTAGTTAACTACAACACTACTTTACATTGTTACCTAGTTAACTAGAACACTACTTTACATTGTTACCTAGTTAACTACAACACTACTTTACATTGTTACCTAGTTAACTACAACACTACATTACATTGTTACCTAGTTAACTACAACACTACATTACATTGTTACCTAGTTAACTACAACACTACTTTACATTGTTACCTAGTTAACTACAACACTACTTTACATTGTTACCTAGTTAACTACAACACTACTTTACATTGTTACCTAGTTAACTACAACACTACTTTACATTGTTACCTAGTTAACTACAACACTACTTTACATTGTTACCTAGTTAACTAGAACATAACTTTACATTGTTACCTAGTTAACTAGAACACTACTTTACATTGTTACCTAGTTAACTAGAACACTACTTTACATTGTTACCTAGTTAACTAGAACACTACTTTACATTGTTACCTAGTTAACTACAACACTACTTTACATTGTTACCTAGTTAACTGGAACACTACTTTACATTGTTACCTAGTTAACTACAACACTACTTTACATTGTTACCTAGTTAACTAGAACACTACTTTACATTGTTACCTAGTTACTACAACACTACTTTACATTGTTACCTAGTTAACTACAACACTACTTTACATTGTTACCTAGTTAACTACAACACTACTTTACATTGTTACCTAGTTAACTAGAACACTACTTTACATTGTTACCTAGTTAACTAGAACACTACTTTACCTTGTTACCTAGTTAACTAGAACACTACTTTACATTGTTACCTAGTTAACTACAACACGACTTTACATTGTTACCTAGTTAACTAGAACACTACTTTACATTGTTACCTAGTTAACTACAACACTGCTTTACATTGTTACCTAGTTAACTAGAACACTACTTTACATTGTTACCTAGTTAACTACAACACTACTTTACATTGTTACCTAGTTAACTACAACACTACTTTACATTGTTACCTAGTTAACTACAACACTACTTTACATTGTTACCTAGTTAACTACAACACTACTTTACATTGTTACCTAGTTAACTACAACACTACTTTACATTGTTAACTACAACACTACTTTACATTGTTACCTAGTTAACTAGAACACTACTTTACATTGTTACCTAGTTAACTAGAACATTACTTTATATTGTTACCTAGTTAACTACAACACTACTTTACATTGTTACCTAGTTAACTAGAACACTACTTTACATTGTTACCTAGTTAACTAGAACACTACTTTACATTGTTACCTAGTTAACTAGAACACTACTTTACATTGTAACCTAGTTAACTAGAACACTACTTTACATTGTTACCTAGTTAACTAGAACATAACTTTACATTGTTACCTAGTTAACTAGAACACTACTTTACATTGTTACCTAGTTAACTAGAACACTACTTTACATTGTTACCTAGTTAACTAGAACACTACTTTACATTGTTACCTAGTTAACTACAACACTACTTTACATTGTTACCTAGTTAACTAGAACACTACTTTACATTGTTACCTAGTTAACTACAACACTACTTTACATTGTTACCTAGTTAACTACAACACTACTTTACATTGTTACCTAGTTAACTAGAACACTACTTTACATTGTTACCTAGTTAACTACAACACTACTTTACATTGTTACCTAGTTAACTACAACACTACTTTACATTGTTACCTAGTTAACTACAACACTACTTTACATTGTTACCTAGTTAACTAGAACACTACTTTACATTGTTACCTAGTTAACTAGAACACTACTTTACATTGTTACCTAGTTAACTAGAACACTACTTTACATTGTTACCTAGTTAACTAGAACACTACTTTACCTTGTTACCTAGTTAACTAGAACACTACTTTACATTGTTACCTAGTTAACTACAACACTACTTTACATTGTTACCTAGTTAACTATAACACTACTTTACATTGTTACCTAGTTGTCTAGAACACTACTCTACATTGTTACCTAGTTAACTAGAACACTACTTTACATTGTTACCTAGTTAACTAGAACACTACTTTACATTGTTACCTAGTTAACTAGAACACTACTTTACATTGTTACCTAGTTAACTACAACATTACTTTACATTGTTACCTAGTTAACTTCAACACTACTTTACATTGTTACCTAGTTAACTAGAACACTACTTTACATTGTTACCTAGTTAACTACAACACTACTTTACATTGTTACCTAGTTAACTACAACACTACTTTACATTGTTACCTAGTTAACTACAACACTACTTTACATTGTTACCTAGTTAACTACAACACTACTTTACATTGTAACCTAGTTAACTAGAACACTACTTTACATTGTTACCTAGTTAACTAGAACATAACTTTACATTGTTACCTAGTTAACTAGAACACTACTTTACATTGTTACCTAGTTAACTACAACACTACTTTACATTGTTACCTAGTTAACTAGAACACTACTTTACATTGTTACCTAGTTAACTACAACACTACTTTACATTGTTACCTAGTTAACTAGAACACTACTTTACATTGTTACCTAGTTAACTACAACACTACTTTACATTGTTACCTAGTTAACTACAACACTACTTTACATTGTTACCTAGTTAACTAGAACACTACTTTACATTGTTACCTATTTAACTACAACACTACTTTACATTGTTACCTAGTTAACTACAACACTACTTTACATTGTTACCTAGTTAACTACAACACTACTTTACATTGTTACCTAGTTAACTAGAACACTACTTTACATTGTTACCTAGTTAACTAGAACACTACTTTACCTTGTTACCTAGTTAACTAGAACACTACTTTACATTGTTACCTAGTTAACTACAACACTACTTTACATTGTTACCTAGTTAACTATAACACTACTTTACATTGTTACCTAGTTATCTAGAACACTACTCTACATTGTTACATAGTTAACTAGAACACTACTTTACATTGTTACCTAGTTAACTACAACACTACTTTACATTGTTACCTAGTTAACTAGAACACTACTTTACATTGTTACCTAGTTAACTACAACATTACTTTACATTGTTACCTAGTTAACTTCAACACTACTTTACATTGTTACCTAGTTATCTAGAACACTACTCTACATTGTTACCTAGTTAACTAGAACACTACTTTACATTGTTACCTAGTTAACTAGAACACTACTTTACATTGTTACCTAGTTAACTAGAACACTACTTTACATTGTTACCTAGTTAACTAGAACATTACTTTACATTGTTACCTAGTTAACTAGAACACTACTTTACATTGTTACCTAGTTAACTAGAACACTACTTTACATTGTTATCTAGTTAACTAGAACACTACTTTACATTGTTACCTAGTTAACTAGAATACTACTTTACATTGTTACCTAGTTAACTAGAACACTACTTTACAGTGTTACCTAGTTAACTAGAACACTACTTTACATTGTTACCTAGTTAACTACAACACTACTTTACATTGTTACCTAGTTAACTACAACACTGCTTTACATTGTTACCTAGTTAACTACAACACTACTTTACATTGTTACCTAGTTAACTACAACACTACTTTACATTGTAACCTAGTTAACTACAACACTACTTTACATTGTTACCTAGTTAACTACAACACTACTTTACATTGTTACCTAGTTAACTACAACACTACTTTACATTGTTACCTAGTTAACTACAACACTACTTTACATTGTTACCTAGTTAACTAGAACACTACTTTACATTGTTACCTAGTTAACTACAACACTACTTTACATTGTTACCTAGTTAACTACAACACTACTTTACATTGTTACCTAGTTAACTACAACACTACTTTACATTGTTACCTAGTTAACTACAACACTACTTTACATTGTTACCTAGTTAACTAGAACATTACTTTACATTGTTACCTAGTTAACTAGAACACTACTTTACATTGTTACCTAGTTAACTAGAACATTACTTTACATTGTTACCTAGTTAACTAGAACAATACTTTACATTGTTACCTAGTTAACTACAACACTACTTTACATTGTTACCTAGTTAACTATAACACTACTTTACATTGTTACCTAGTTATCTAGAACACTACTCTACATTGTTACCTAGTTAACTAGAACACTACTTTACATTGTTACCTAGTTAACTACAACACTACTTTACATTGTTACCTAGTTAACTAGAATACTACTTTACATTGTTACCTAGTTAACTAGAACACTACTTTACATTGTTACCTAGTTAACTAGAACACTACTTTACATTGTTACCTAGTTAACTAGAACACTACTTTACATTGTTACCTAGTTAACTAGAACACTACTTTACATTGTTACCTAGTTAACTACAACACTACTTTACATTGTTACCTAGTTAACTACAACACTACTTTACATTGTTACCTAGTTAACTACAACACTACTTTACATTGTTACCTAGTTAACTAGAACACTACTTTACATTGTTACCTAGTTAACTAGAACATTACTTACATTGTTACCTAGTTAACTAGAACACTACTTTACATTGTTACCTAGTTAACTAGAACACTACTTTACATTGTTACCTAGTTAACTAGAACACTACTTTACATTGTTACCTAGTTAACTACAACACTACTTTACATTGTTACCTAGTTAACTAGAACACTACTTTACATTGTTACCTAGTTAACTACAACACTACTTTACATTGTTACCTAGTTAACTATAACACTACTTTACATTGTTACCTAGTTAACTACAACACTACTTTACATTGTTACCTAGTTAACTAGAAAACTACTTTACATTGTTACCTAGTTAACTAGAACACTACTTTACATTGTTACCTAGTTAACTACAACACTACTTTACATTGTTACCTAGTTAACTAGAACACTACTTTACATTGTTACCTAGTTAACTACAACACTACTTTACATTGTTACCTAGTTAACTATAACACTACTTTACATTGTTACCTAGTTAACTACAACACTACTTTACATTGTTACCTAGTTAACTAGAAAACTACTTTACATTGTTACCTAGTTAACTAGAACACTACTTTACATTGTTACCTAGTTAACTACAACACTACTTTACATTGTTACCTAGTTAACTAGAACATTACTTTACATTGTTACCTAGTTATCTAGAACACTACTCTACATTGTTACCTAGTTAACTAGAACACTACTTTACATTGTTACCTAGTTAACTACAACACTACTTTACATTGTTACCTAGTTAACTAGAACACTACTTTACATTGTTACCTAGTTAACTAGAACATTACTTTACATTGTTACCTAGTTAACTAGAACACTACTTTACATTGTTACCTAGTTAACTAGAACACTACTTTACATTGTTACCTAGTTAACTAGAACACTACTTTACATTGTTACCTAGTTAACTAGAACACTACTTTACATTGTTACCTAGTTAACTAGAACACTACTTTACATTGTTATCTAGTTAACTACACTAGTTAACTCTCACAGAGCACGAGGTGAGACGCGTACTGAAGGCGGTGGACCCCAGGAAAGCCTCGGGGCCGGATGGCGTCCTGGGACGGGTGCTGAGAGACTGCGCCGACCAGCTGGCCGGGGTTTTCACCAACATCTTTAACCAGTCCCTGTCCCAGGCCACCGTCCCACCCTGCCTGAAAACCTCAACTATCATCCCAGTCCCGAAGAAAAGCACGGTGAGCTGCCTAAACGACTACCGCCCGGTGGCACTCACACCAATCATCATGAAGTGCTTCGAGAAACTAGTCCGGGCCCACATACTCACACGCCTCCCGCCCAACCTGGATCCATACCAGTTCGCCTACAGAGCCCACAGGTCCACAGAGGACGCCATAGCGACGACACTCCACGCCACTCTATCCCACCTGGAGAGGGGAAACAGCTACGCGAGACTGCTCTTCGTGGACTTCAGCTCCGCCTTTAACACCATCCTTCCAGACAGGCTAGTGACCAAACTACTAGACCTGGGTCTATCACACTCTATATGTGCGTGGATCAAGGACTTCCTGACCGACCGCTCCCAGAGGGTGCGGGTGGGCCCCCACACCTCCACAGCCCTCAGCCTCAGCACTGGGTCACCCCAGGGCTGCGTGCTAAGCCCCATCTTCTACAACCTCTACACCCACGACTTCACCCCCATCCACCCCAGCAACTACATCGTAAAGTTTGCAGACGACACCACCGTGGTGGGATGTATCTCGGGGGGGGACGAGGCGGCGTACAGGGATGAGGTAGAGCAATTGAGCAAGCTGTGCAAGGTTAACAACCTGCTGCTAAACAAGTCAAAGACCCAGGAATTCATCGTAGACTTCAGGAGGAAAAAGTCCGAGATCCTGCCCCTGCTCATCGACGGAGAGAGCGTGGAGATAGTCTCAAACCTCCGATTCCTGGGACACAACATGCGGGATGACCTGGCCTGGAAGGACAACACTAAAGGCACCATCAAGAGGGCACAACAGCGGCTATACACCCTGAGATGCCTCAAGAAACAACACAGCAAGACGGAGATGCTGGTGGCCTTCTACCACGGCGCAGTGGAGAGCATCCTCACCTTCGGCATCTCCAACTGGTTCCACAGCTGCACGGCAGCGGAGAGAAGCGAGCTACAGAGAGTCGTGAGAACAGCACAGAAGATCACCGGTGCCCCCCTCCCCTCTCTGGAGGAGCTGTACAAAACACGCTGTCTCAGGAGGGCCTCCAAGATCTCCAAGGACCCGACCCACCCTGGGAACGAACACTTTGTCAAGCTGCTCTCGAACAGGAGGTACAGGACCCCGGCCGCTAAGACAAACAGACTGAAGGACAGCTTCTACCACAGGGCCGTCAAGGCCCTGAACACAGAAAAGGCCTAAGTTCTGGGCCCAGGACAGTCCGGACGGATTGTATGGCAGCTAGTGCTGAGGCACAAACATGTACATTTTCAAGCCTGCAAACTGTGACACTTTAAAAAAATGTGAAAAAATACTTTCTTGTGAAATATGACAACCCTAGTTGACTATCGGTGCAGTATAGTACAGTGGATTGTGTACATAGCCTCTATTGATGTAAACCAGCTCCTTACCTTCTTGTGATTTTATGCATCTATGCTTTTTCTAAAATGTGTTTCTTTTTCCTTTCCTAAACACCAGGGGAGCCTCCCCTCCTAAATTTCGTTGTTTGGTACCTGTACTGTAGCAATGACAAATAAAGTATATCTATCTATCTATCTATCTAACTAGAACACTACTTTACATTGTTACCTAGTTAACTAGAATACTACTTTACATTGTTACCTAGTTAACTAGAACACTACTTTACATTGTTACCTAGTTAACTAGAACACTACTTTACATTGTTACCTAGTTAACTACAACACTACTTTACATTGTTACCTAGTTAACTACAACACTACTTTACATTGTTACCTAGTTAACTACAACACTACTTTACATTGTTACCTAGTTAACTAGAACACTACTTTACATTGTTACCTAGTTAACTAGAACATTACTTTACATTGTTACCTAGTTAACTAGAACACTACTTTACATTGTTACCTAGTTAACTAGAACACTACTTTACATTGTTACCTAGTTAACTAGAACACTACTTTACATTGTTACCTAGTTACTACAACACTACTTTACATTGTTACCTAGTTAACTACAACACTACTTTACATTGTTACCTAGTTAACTACAACACTACTTTACATTGTTACCTAGTTAACTAGAACACTACTTTACATTGTTACCTAGTTAACTAGAACACTACTTTACCTTGTTACCTAGTTAACTAGAACACTACTTTACATTGTTACCTAGTTAACTACAACACGACTTTACATTGTTACCTAGTTAACTAGAACACTACTTTACATTGTTACCTAGTTAACTACAACACTGCTTTACATTGTTACCTAGTTAACTAGAACACTACTTTACATTGTTACCTAGTTAACTACAACACTACTTTACATTGTTACCTAGTTAACTACAACACTACTTTACATTGTTACCTAGTTAACTACAACACTACTTTACATTGTTACCTAGTTAACTACAACACTACTTTACATTTGTTACCTAGTTAACTACAACACTACTTTACATTGTTAACTACAACACTACTTTACATTGTTACCTAGTTAACTAGAACACTACTTTACATTGTTACCTAGTTAACTAGAACATTACTTTATATTGTTACCTAGTTAACTACAACACTACTTTACATTGTTACCTAGTTAACTAGAACACTACTTTACATTGTTACCTAGTTAACTAGAACACTACTTTACATTGTTACCTAGTTAACTACAACACTACTTTACATTGTAACCTAGTTAACTAGAACACTACTTTACATTGTTACCTAGTTAACTAGAACATAACTTTACATTGTTACCTAGTTAACTAGAACACTACTTTACATTGTTACCTAGTTAACTAGAACACTACTTTACATTGTTACCTAGTTAACTAGAACACTACTTTACATTGTTACCTAGTTAACTACAACACTACTTTACATTGTAACCTAGTTAACTAGAACACTACTTTACATTGTTACCTAGTTAACTAGAACATAACTTTACATTGTTACCTAGTTAACTAGAACACTACTTTACATTGTTACCTAGTTAACTAGAACACTACTTTACATTGTTACCTAGTTAACTAGAACACTACTTTACATTGTTACCTAGTTAACTACAACACTACTTTACATTGTTACCTAGTTAACTAGAACACTACTTTACATTGTTACCTAGTTAACTACAACACTACTTTACATTGTTACCTAGTTAACTACAACACTACTTTACATTGTTACCTAGTTAACTAGAACACTACTTTACATTGTTACCTAGTTAACTACAACACTACTTTACATTGTTACCTAGTTAACTACAACACTACTTTACATTGTTACCTAGTTAACTACAACACTACTTTACATTGTTACCTAGTTAACTAGAACACTACTTTACATTGTTACCTAGTTAACTAGAACACTACTTTACATTGTTACCTAGTTAACTAGAACACTACTTTACATTGTTACCTAGTTAACTAGAACACTACTTTACCTTGTTACCTAGTTAACTAGAACACTACTTTACATTGTTACCTAGTTAACTACAACACTACTTTACATTGTTACCTAGTTAACTATAACACTACTTTACATTGTTACCTAGTTATCTAGAACACTACTCTACATTGTTACCTAGTTAACTAGAACACTACTTTACATTGTTACCTAGTTAACTAGAACACTACTTTACATTGTTACCTAGTTAACTAGAACACTACTTTACATTGTTACCTAGTTAACTACAACATTACTTTACATTGTTACCTAGTTAACTTCAACACTACTTTACATTGTTACCTAGTTAACTAGAACACTACTTTACATTGTTACCTAGTTAACTACAACACTACTTTACATTGTTACCTAGTTAACTACAACACTACTTTACATTGTTACCTAGTTAACTACAACACTACTTTACATTGTTACCTAGTTAACTACAACACTACTTTACATTGTTACCTAGTTAACTACAACACTACTTTACATTGTAACCTAGTTAACTAGAACACTACTTTACATTGTTACCTAGTTAACTAGAACATAACTTTACATTGTTACCTAGTTAACTAGAACACTACTTTACATTGTTACCTAGTTAACTACAACACTACTTTACATTGTTACCTAGTTAACTAGAACACTACTTTACATTGTTACCTAGTTAACTACAACACTACTTTACATTGTTACCTAGTTAACTAGAACACTACTTTACATTGTTACCTAGTTAACTACAACACTACTTTACATTGTTACCTAGTTAACTACAACACTACTTTACATTGTTACCTAGTTAACTAGAACACTACTTTACATTGTTACCTATTTAACTACAACACTACTTTACATTGTTACCTAGTTAACTACAACACTACTTTACATTGTTACCTAGTTAACTACAACACTACTTTACATTGTTACCTAGTTAACTAGAACACTACTTTACATTGTTACCTAGTTAACTAGAACACTACTTTACCTTGTTACCTAGTTAACTAGAACACTACTTTACATTGTTACCTAGTTAACTACAACACTACTTTACATTGTTACCTAGTTAACTATAACACTACTTTACATTGTTACCTAGTTATCTAGAACACTACTCTACATTGTTACCTAGTTAACTAGAACACTACTTAACATTGTTACCTAGTTAACTACAACACTACTTTACATTGTTACCTAGTTAACTAGAACACTACTTTACATTGTTACCTAGTTAACTACAACATTACTTTACATTGTTACCTAGTTAACTTCAACACTACTTTACATTGTTACCTAGTTATCTAGAACACTACTCTACATTGTTACCTAGTTAACTAGAACACTACTTTACATTGTTACCTAGTTAACTAGAACACTACTTTACATTGTTACCTAGTTAACTAGAACACTACTTTACATTGTTACCTAGTTAACTAGAACATTACTTTACATTGTTACCTAGTTAACTAGAACACTACTTTACATTGTTACCTAGTTAACTAGAACACTACTTTACATTGTTATCTAGTTAACTAGAACACTACTTTACATTGTTACCTAGTTAACTAGAATACTACTTTACATTGTTACCTAGTTAACTAGAACACTACTTTACAGTGTTACCTAGTTAACTAGAACACTACTTTACATTGTTACCTAGTTAACTACAACACTACTTTACATTGTTACCTAGTTAACTACAACACTGCTTTACATTGTTACCTAGTTAACTACAACACTACTTTACATTGTTACCTAGTTAACTACAACACTACTTTACATTGTAACCTAGTTAACTACAACACTACTTTACATTGTTACCTAGTTAACTACAACACTACTTTACATTGTTACCTAGTTAACTACAACACTACTTTACATTGTTACCTAGTTAACTAGAACACTACTTTACATTGTTACCTAGTTAACTACAACACTACTTTACATTGTTACCTAGTTAACTACAACACTACTTTACATTGTTACCTAGTTAACTACAACACTACTTTACATTGTTACCTAGTTAACTAGAACACTACTTTACATTGTTACCTAGTTAACTAGAACATTACTTTACATTGTTACCTAGTTAACTAGAACACTACTTTACATTGTTACCTAGTTAACTAGAACATTACTTTACATTGTTACCTAGTTAACTAGAACAATACTTTACATTGTTACCTAGTTAACTACAACACTACTTTACATTGTTACCTAGTTAACTATAACACTACTTTACATTGTTACCTAGTTATCTAGAACACTACTCTACATTGTTACCTAGTTAACTAGAACACTACTTTACATTGTTACCTAGTTAACTACAACACTACTTTACATTGTTACCTAGTTAACTAGAACACTACTTTACATTGTTACCTAGTTAACTAGAACATTACTTTACATTGTTACCTAGTTAACTAGAACACTACTTTACATTGTTACCTAGTTAACTAGAACACTACTTTACATTGTTACCTAGTTAACTAGAACACTACTTTACATTGTTATCTAGTTAACTAGAACACTACTTTACATTGTTACCTAGTTAACTAGAATACTACTTTACATTGTTACCTAGTTAACTAGAACACTACTTTACATTGTTACCTAGTTAACTAGAACACTACTTTACATTGTTACCTAGTTAACTACAACACTACTTTACATTGTTACCTAGTTAACTACAACACTACTTTACATTGTTACCTAGTTAACTACAACACTACTTTACATTGTTACCTAGTTAACTAGAACACTACTTTACATTGTTACCTAGTTAACTAGAACATTACTTACATTGTTACCTAGTTAACTAGAACACTACTTTACATTGTTACCTAGTTAACTAGAACACTACTTTACATTGTTACCTAGTTAACTAGAACACTACTTTACATTGTTACCTAGTTAACTACAACACTACTTTACATTGTTACCTAGTTAACTACAACACTACTTTACATTGTTACCTAGTTAACTACAACACTACTTTACATTGTTACCTAGTTAACTATAACACTACTTTACATTGTTACCTAGTTAACTACAACACTACTTTACATTGTTACCTAGTTAACTAGAAAACTACTTTACATTGTTACCTAGTTAACTAGAACACTACTTTACATTGTTACCTAGTTAACTACAACACTACTTTACATTGTTACCTAGTTAACTAGAACATTACTTTACATTGTTACCTAGTTATCTAGAACACTACTCTACATTGTTACCTAGTTAACTAGAACACTACTTTACATTGTTACCTAGTTAACTACAACACTACTTTACATTGTTACCTAGTTAACTAGAACACTACTTTACATTGTTACCTAGTTAACTAGAACATTACTTTACATTGTTACCTAGTTAACTAGAACACTACTTTACATTGTTACCTAGTTAACTAGAACACTACTTTACATTGTTACCTAGTTAACTAGAACACTACTTTACATTGTTATCTAGTTAACTACACTAGTTAACTCTCACAGAGCACGAGGTGAGACGCGTACTGAAGGCGGTGGACCCCAGGAAAGCCTCGGGGCCGGATGGCGTCCTGGGACGGGTGCTGAGAGACTGCGCCGACCAGCTGGCCGGGGTTTTCACCAACATCTTTAACCAGTCCCTGTCCCAGGCCACCGTCCCACCCTGCCTGAAAACCTCAACTATCATCCCAGTCCCGAAGAAAAGCACGGTGAGCTGCCTAAACGACTACCGCCCGGTGGCACTCACACCAATCATCATGAAGTGCTTCGAGAAACTAGTCCGGGCCCACATACTCACACGCCTCCCGCCCAACCTGGATCCATACCAGTTCGCCTACAGAGCCCACAGGTCCACAGAGGACGCCATAGCGACGACACTCCACGCCACTCTATCCCACCTGGAGAGGGGAAACAGCTACGCGAGACTGCTCTTCGTGGACTTCAGCTCCGCCTTTAACACCATCCTTCCAGACAGGCTAGTGACCAAACTACTAGACCTGGGTCTATCACACTCTATATGTGCGTGGATCAAGGACTTCCTGACCGACCGCTCCCAGAGGGTGCGGGTGGGCCCCCACACCTCCACAGCCCTCAGCCTCAGCACTGGGTCACCCCAGGGCTGCGTGCTAAGCCCCATCTTCTACAACCTCTACACCCACGACTTCACCCCCATCCACCCCAGCAACTACATCGTAAAGTTTGCAGACGACACCACCGTGGTGGGATGTATCTCGGGGGGGGACGAGGCGGCGTACAGGGATGAGGTAGAGCAATTGAGCAAGCTGTGCAAGGTTAACAACCTGCTGCTAAACAAGTCAAAGACCCAGGAATTCATCGTAGACTTCAGGAGGAAAAAGTCCGAGATCCTGCCCCTGCTCATCGACGGAGAGAGCGTGGAGATAGTCTCAAACCTCCGATTCCTGGGACACAACATGCGGGATGACCTGGCCTGGAAGGACAACACTAAAGGCACCATCAAGAGGGCACAACAGCGGCTATACACCCTGAGATGCCTCAAGAAACAACACAGCAAGACGGAGATGCTGGTGGCCTTCTACCACGGCGCAGTGGAGAGCATCCTCACCTTCGGCATCTCCAACTGGTTCCACAGCTGCACGGCAGCGGAGAGAAGCGAGCTACAGAGAGTCGTGAGAACAGCACAGAAGATCACCGGTGCCCCCCTCCCCTCTCTGGAGGAGCTGTACAAAACACGCTGTCTCAGGAGGGCCTCCAAGATCTCCAAGGACCCGACCCACCCTGGGCACGAACACTTTGTCAAGCTGCCCTCGAACAGGAGGTACAGGACCCCGGCCGCTAAGACAAACAGACTGAAGGACAGCTTCTACCACAGGGCCGTCAAGGCCCTGAACACAGAAAAGGCCTAAGTTCTGGGCCCAGGACAGTCCGGACGGATTGTATGGCAGCTAGTGCTGAGGCACAAACATGTACATTTTCAAGCCTGCAAACTGTGACACTTTAAAAAAATGTGAAAAAATACTTTCTTGTGAAATATGACAACCCTAGTTGACTATCTGTGCAGTATAGTACAGTGGATTGTGTACATAGCCTCTATTGATGTAAACCAGCTCCTTACCTTCTTGTGATTTTATGCATCTATGCTTTTTCTAAAATGTGTTTCTTTTTCCTTTCCTAAACACCAGGGGAGCCTCCCCTCCTAAATTTCGTTGTTTGGTACCTGTACTGTAGCAATGACAAATAAAGTATATCTATCTATCTATCTATCTAACTAGAACACTACTTTACATTGTTACCTAGTTAACTAGAATACTACTTTACATTGTTACCTAGTTAACTAGAACACTACTTTACATTGTTACCTAGTTAACTAGAACACTACTTTACATTGTTACCTAGTTAACTACAACACTACTTTACATTGTTACCTAGTTAACTACAACACTACTTTACATTGTTACCTAGTTAACTACAACACTACTTTACATTGTTACCTAGTTAACTAGAACACTACTTTACATTGTTACCTAGTTAACTAGAACATTACTTTACATTGTTACCTAGTTAACTAGAACACTACTTTACATTGTTACCTAGTTAACTAGAACACTACTTTACATTGTTACCTAGTTAACTAGAACAATACTTTACATTGTTACCTAGTTAACTACAACACTACTTTACATTGTTACCTAGTTAACTATAACACTACTTTACATTGTTACCTAGTTAACTACAACACTACTTTACATTGTTACCTAGTTAACTATAACACTACTTTACATTGTTACCTAGTTAACTACAACACTACTTTACATTGTTACCTAGTTAACTAGAAAACTACTTTACATTGTTACCTAGTTAACTAGAACACTACTTTACATTGTTACCTAGTTAACTAGAACACTACTTTACATTGTTACCTAGTTAACTACAACACTACTTTACATTGTTACCTAGTTAACTAGAACACTACTTTACATTGTTACCTAGTTAACTACAACACTACTTTACATAGTTACCTAGTTAACTACAACACTACTTTACATTGTTACCTAGTTAACTACAACACTACTTTACATTGTTACCTAGTTAACTACAACACTACTTTACATTGTTACCTAGTTAACTACAACAGTACTTTACATTGTTACCTAGTTAACTACAACACTACTTTACATTGTTACCTAGTTAACTACAACACTACTTTACATTGTTACCTAGTTAACTACAACACTACTTTACATTGTTAGCTAGTTAACTAGAACACTACTTTACATTGTTACCTAGTTAACTAGAACACTACTTTACATTGTTACCTAGTTAACTAGAACACTACTTTACCTTGTTACCTAGTTAACTAGAACACTACTTTACATTGTTACCTAGTTAACTACAACACTACTTTACATTGTTACCTAGTTAACTATAACACTACTTTACATTGTTACCTAGTTATCTAGAACACTACTCTACATTGTTACCTAGTTAACTAGAACACTACTTTACATTGTTACCTAGTTAACTAGAACACTACTTTACATTGTTACCTAGTTAACTAGAACACTACTTTACATTGTTACCTAGTTAACTACAACATTACTTTACATTGTTACCTAGTTAACTTCAACACTACTTTACATTGTTACCTAGTTAACTAGAACACTACTTTACATTGTTACCTAGTTAACTACAACACTACTTTACATTGTTACCTAGTTAACTACAACACTACTTTACATTGTTACCTAGTTAACTACAACACTACTTTACATTGTTACCTAGTTAACTACAACACTACTTTACATTGTTACCTAGTTAACTACAACACTACTTTACATTGTAACCTAGTTAACTAGAACACTACTTTACATTGTTACCTAGTTAACTAGAACATAACTTTACATTGTTACCTAGTTAACTAGAACACTACTTTACATTGTTACCTAGTTAACTACAACACTACTTTACATTGTTACCTAGTTAACTAGAACACTACTTTACATTGTTACCTAGTTAACTACAACACTACTTTACATTGTTACCTAGTTAACTAGAACACTACTTTACATTGTTACCTAGTTAACTACAACACTACTTTACATTGTTACCTAGTTAACTACAACACTACTTTACATTGTTACCTAGTTAACTAGAACACTACTTTACATTGTTACCTATTTAACTACAACACTACTTTACATTGTTACCTAGTTAACTACAACACTACTTTACATTGTTACCTAGTTAACTACAACACTACTTTACATTGTTACCTAGTTAACTAGAACACTACTTTACATTGTTACCTAGTTAACTAGAACACTACTTTACCTTGTTACCTAGTTAACTAGAACACTACTTTACATTGTTACCTAGTTAACTACAACACTACTTTACATTGTTACCTAGTTAACTATAACACTACTTTACATTGTTACCTAGTTATCTAGAACACTACTCTACATTGTTACCTAGTTAACTAGAACACTACTTAACATTGTTACCTAGTTAACTACAACACTACTTTACATTGTTACCTAGTTAACTAGAACACTACTTTACATTGTTACCTAGTTAACTACAACATTACTTTACATTGTTACCTAGTTAACTTCAACACTACTTTACATTGTTACCTAGTTATCTAGAACACTACTCTACATTGTTACCTAGTTAACTAGAACACTACTTTACATTGTTACCTAGTTAACTAGAACACTACTTTACATTGTTACCTAGTTAACTAGAACACTACTTTACATTGTTACCTAGTTAACTAGAACATTACTTTACATTGTTACCTAGTTAACTAGAACACTACTTTACATTGTTACCTAGTTAACTAGAACACTACTTTACATTGTTATCTAGTTAACTAGAACACTACTTTACATTGTTACCTAGTTAACTAGAATACTACTTTACATTGTTACCTAGTTAACTAGAACACTACTTTACAGTGTTACCTAGTTAACTAGAACACTACTTTACATTGTTACCTAGTTAACTACAACACTACTTTACATTGTTACCTAGTTAACTACAACACTGCTTTACATTGTTACCTAGTTAACTACAACACTACTTTACATTGTTACCTAGTTAACTACAACACTACTTTACATTGTAACCTAGTTAACTACAACACTACTTTACATTGTTACCTAGTTAACTACAACACTACTTTACATTGTTACCTAGTTAACTACAACACTACTTTACATTGTTACCTAGTTAACTAGAACACTACTTTACATTGTTACCTAGTTAACTACAACACTACTTTACATTGTTACCTAGTTAACTACAACACTACTTTACATTGTTACCTAGTTAACTACAACACTACTTTACATTGTTACCTAGTTAACTAGAACACTACTTTACATTGTTACCTAGTTAACTAGAACATTACTTTACATTGTTACCTAGTTAACTAGAACACTACTTTACATTGTTACCTAGTTAACTAGAACATTACTTTACATTGTTACCTAGTTAACTAGAACAATACTTTACATTGTTACCTAGTTAACTACAACACTACTTTACATTGTTACCTAGTTAACTATAACACTACTTTACATTGTTACCTAGTTATCTAGAACACTACTCTACATTGTTACCTAGTTAACTAGAACACTACTTTACATTGTTACCTAGTTAACTACAACACTACTTTACATTGTTACCTAGTTAACTAGAACACTACTTTACATTGTTACCTAGTTAACTAGAACATTACTTTACATTGTTACCTAGTTAACTAGAACACTACTTTACATTGTTACCTAGTTAACTAGAACACTACTTTACATTGTTACCTAGTTAACTAGAACACTACTTTACATTGTTATCTAGTTAACTAGAACACTACTTTACATTGTTACCTAGTTAACTAGAATACTACTTTACATTGTTACCTAGTTAACTAGAACACTACTTTACATTGTTACCTAGTTAACTAGAACACTACTTTACATTGTTACCTAGTTAACTACAACACTACTTTACATTGTTACCTAGTTAACTACAACACTACTTTACATTGTTACCTAGTTAACTACAACACTACTTTACATTGTTACCTAGTTAACTAGAACACTACTTTACATTGTTACCTAGTTAACTAGAACATTACTTACATTGTTACCTAGTTAACTAGAACACTACTTTACATTGTTACCTAGTTAACTAGAACACTACTTTACATTGTTACCTAGTTAACTAGAACACTACTTTACATTGTTACCTAGTTAACTACAACACTACTTTACATTGTTACCTAGTTAACTACAACACTACTTTACATTGTTACCTAGTTAACTACAACACTACTTTACATTGTTACCTAGTTAACTATAACACTACTTTACATTGTTACCTAGTTAACTACAACACTACTTTACATTGTTACCTAGTTAACTAGAAAACTACTTTACATTGTTACCTAGTTAACTAGAACACTACTTTACATTGTTACCTAGTTAACTACAACACTACTTTACATTGTTACCTAGTTAACTAGAACATTACTTTACATTGTTACCTAGTTATCTAGAACACTACTCTACATTGTTACCTAGTTAACTAGAACACTACTTTACATTGTTACCTAGTTAACTACAACACTACTTTACATTGTTACCTAGTTAACTAGAACACTACTTTACATTGTTACCTAGTTAACTAGAACATTACTTTACATTGTTACCTAGTTAACTAGAACACTACTTTACATTGTTACCTAGTTAACTAGAACACTACTTTACATTGTTACCTAGTTAACTAGAACACTACTTTACATTGTTATCTAGTTAACTACACTAGTTAACTCTCACAGAGCACGAGGTGAGACGCGTACTGAAGGCGGTGGACCCCAGGAAAGCCTCGGGGCCGGATGGCGTCCTGGGACGGGTGCTGAGAGACTGCGCCGACCAGCTGGCCGGGGTTTTCACCAACATCTTTAACCAGTCCCTGTCCCAGGCCACCGTCCCACCCTGCCTGAAAACCTCAACTATCATCCCAGTCCCGAAGAAAAGCACGGTGAGCTGCCTAAACGACTACCGCCCGGTGGCACTCACACCAATCATCATGAAGTGCTTCGAGAAACTAGTCCGGGCCCACATACTCACACGCCTCCCGCCCAACCTGGATCCATACCAGTTCGCCTACAGAGCCCACAGGTCCACAGAGGACGCCATAGCGACGACACTCCACGCCACTCTATCCCACCTGGAGAGGGGAAACAGCTACGCGAGACTGCTCTTCGTGGACTTCAGCTCCGCCTTTAACACCATCCTTCCAGACAGGCTAGTGACCAAACTACTAGACCTGGGTCTATCACACTCTATATGTGCGTGGATCAAGGACTTCCTGACCGACCGCTCCCAGAGGGTGCGGGTGGGCCCCCACACCTCCACAGCCCTCAGCCTCAGCACTGGGTCACCCCAGGGCTGCGTGCTAAGCCCCATCTTCTACAACCTCTACACCCACGACTTCACCCCCATCCACCCCAGCAACTACATCGTAAAGTTTGCAGACGACACCACCGTGGTGGGATGTATCTCGGGGGGGGACGAGGCGGCGTACAGGGATGAGGTAGAGCAATTGAGCAAGCTGTGCAAGGTTAACAACCTGCTGCTAAACAAGTCAAAGACCCAGGAATTCATCGTAGACTTCAGGAGGAAAAAGTCCGAGATCCTGCCCCTGCTCATCGACGGAGAGAGCGTGGAGATAGTCTCAAACCTCCGATTCCTGGGACACAACATGCGGGATGACCTGGCCTGGAAGGACAACACTAAAGGCACCATCAAGAGGGCACAACAGCGGCTATACACCCTGAGATGCCTCAAGAAACAACACAGCAAGACGGAGATGCTGGTGGCCTTCTACCACGGCGCAGTGGAGAGCATCCTCACCTTCGGCATCTCCAACTGGTTCCACAGCTGCACGGCAGCGGAGAGAAGCGAGCTACAGAGAGTCGTGAGAACAGCACAGAAGATCACCGGTGCCCCCCTCCCCTCTCTGGAGGAGCTGTACAAAACACGCTGTCTCAGGAGGGCCTCCAAGATCTCCAAGGACCCGACCCACCCTGGGCACGAACACTTTGTCAAGCTGCCCTCGAACAGGAGGTACAGGACCCCGGCCGCTAAGACAAACAGACTGAAGGACAGCTTCTACCACAGGGCCGTCAAGGCCCTGAACACAGAAAAGGCCTAAGTTCTGGGCCCAGGACAGTCCGGACGGATTGTATGGCAGCTAGTGCTGAGGCACAAACATGTACATTTTCAAGCCTGCAAACTGTGACACTTTAAAAAAATGTGAAAAAATACTTTCTTGTGAAATATGACAACCCTAGTTGACTATCTGTGCAGTATAGTACAGTGGATTGTGTACATAGCCTCTATTGATGTAAACCAGCTCCTTACCTTCTTGTGATTTTATGCATCTATGCTTTTTCTAAAATGTGTTTCTTTTTCCTTTCCTAAACACCAGGGGAGCCTCCCCTCCTAAATTTCGTTGTTTGGTACCTGTACTGTAGCAATGACAAATAAAGTATATCTATCTATCTATCTATCTAACTAGAACACTACTTTACATTGTTACCTAGTTAACTAGAATACTACTTTACATTGTTACCTAGTTAACTAGAACACTACTTTACATTGTTACCTAGTTAACTAGAACACTACTTTACATTGTTACCTAGTTAACTACAACACTACTTTACATTGTTACCTAGTTAACTACAACACTACTTTACATTGTTACCTAGTTAACTACAACACTACTTTACATTGTTACCTAGTTAACTAGAACACTACTTTACATTGTTACCTAGTTAACTAGAACATTACTTTACATTGTTACCTAGTTAACTAGAACACTACTTTACATTGTTACCTAGTTAACTAGAACACTACTTTACATTGTTACCTAGTTAACTAGAACAATACTTTACATTGTTACCTAGTTAACTACAACACTACTTTACATTGTTACCTAGTTAACTATAACACTACTTTACATTGTTACCTAGTTAACTACAACACTACTTTACATTGTTACCTAGTTAACTATAACACTACTTTACATTGTTACCTAGTTAACTACAACACTACTTTACATTGTTACCTAGTTAACTAGAAAACTACTTTACATTGTTACCTAGTTAACTAGAACACTACTTTACATTGTTACCTAGTTAACTAGAACACTACTTTACATTGTTACCTAGTTAACTACAACACTACTTTACATTGTTACCTAGTTAACTAGAACACTACTTTACATTGTTACCTAGTTAACTACAACACTACTTTACATAGTTACCTAGTTAACTACAACACTACTTTACATTGTTACCTAGTTAACTACAACACTACTTTACATTGTTACCTAGTTAACTACAACACTACTTTACATTGTTACCTAGTTAACTACAACAGTACTTTACATTGTTACCTAGTTAACTACAACACTACTTTACATTGTTACCTAGTTAACTACAACACTACTTTACATTGTTACCTAGTTAACTACAACACTACTTTACATTGTTACCTAGTTAACTAGAACACTACTTTACATTGTTACCTAGTTAACTAGAACATAACTTTACATTGTTACCTAGTTAACTACAACACTACTTTACATTGTTACCTAGTTAACTAGAACACTACTTTACATCATTACCCAGTTAACTACAACACTACTTTACATTGTTACCTAGTTAACTAGAACACTACTTTACATTGTTACCTAGTTAACTACAACACTACTTTACATTGTTACCTAGTTAACTACAACACTACTTTACATTGTTACCTAGTTAACTAGAACACTACTTTACATTGTTACCTAGTTAACTACAACACTACTTTACATTGTTACCTAGTTAACTACAACACTACTTTACATTGTTACCTAGTTAACTAGAACACTACTTTACATTGTTACCTAGTTAACTAGAACACTACTTTACATTGTTACCTAGTTAACTAGAACATTACTTTACATTGTTACCTAGTTAACTAGAACACTAGTTTACATTGTTACCTAGTTAACTACAACACTACTTTACATTGTTACCTAGTTAACTACAACACTACTTTACATTGTTACCTAGTTAACTACAACACTACTTTACATTGTTAACTAGAACACTACTTTACATTGTTACCTAGTTAACTAGAACACTACTTTACATTGTTACCTAGTTAACTAGAACACTACTTTACATTGTTACCTAGTTAACTACAACACTACTTTACATTGCTACCTAGTTAACTAGAACATTACTTTACATTGTTACCTAGTTAACTAGAACATTACTTTACATTGTTACCTAGTTAACTAGAACACTACTTTACATTGTTACCTAGTTAACTAGAACACTACTTTACATTGTTACCTAGTTAACTACAACACTACTTTACACTGTTACCTAGTTAACTAGAACACTACTTTACATTGTTACCTAGTTAACTAGAACACTACTTTACATTGTTACCTAGTTAACTACAACACTACTTTACATTGTTACCTAGTTAACTAGAACACTACTTTACATTGTTACCTAGTTAACTAGAATACTACTTTACATTGTTACCTAGTTATCTAGAACACTACTTTACATTGTTACCTAGTTAACTACAATACTACTTTATATTGTTACCTAGTTAACTATAACACTACTTTACATTGTTACCTAGTTAACTACAACACTACTTTACATTGTTACCTAGTTAACTACAACACTACTTTACATTGTTACCTAGTTAACTGCAATACTACTTTATATTGTTACCTAGTTAACTATAAGACTACTTTACATTGTTACCTAGTTAACTACAACACTACTTTACATTGTTACCTAGTTAACTACGACACTACTTTACATTGTTACCTAGTTAACTACAACACTACTTTACATTGTTACCTAGTTAACTATAACACTACTTTACATTGTTACCTAGTTAACTATAACACTACTTTACATTGTTACCTAGTTAACTACAACACTACTTTACATTGTTACCTAGTTAACTAAAACACTACTTTACATTGTTACCTAGTTAACTAGAACACTACTTTACATTGTTACCTAGTTAACTACAACACTACTTTACATTGTTACCTAGTTAACTACAACACTACTTTACATTGTTACCTAGTTAACTACAACACTACTTTACATTGTTACCTAGTTAACTACAACACTACTTTACATTGTTACCTAGTTAACTACAACACTACTTTACATTGTTACCTAGTTAACTACAACACTACTTTACATTGTTACCTAGTTAACTACAACACTACTTTACATTGTTACCTAGTTAACTACAACACTACTTTACATTGTTACCTAGTTAACTACAACACTACTTTACATTGTTACCTAGTTATCTAGAACACTACTTTACATTGTTACCTAGTTAACTAGAACACTACTTTACATTGTTACCTAGTTAACTAGAACACTACTTTACATTGTTACCTAGTTAACTAGAACACTACTTTACATTGTTACCTAGTTAACTACAACACTACTTTACATTGTTAACTAGTTAACTAGAACACTACTTTACATTGTTACCTAGTTAACTAGAATACTACTTTACATTGTTACCTAGTTATCTAGAACACTACTTTACATTGTTACCTAGTTAACTACAATACTACTTTATATTGTTACCTAGTTAACTATAACACTACTTTACATTGTTACCTAGTTAACTACAACACTACTTTACATTGTTACCTAGTTAACTACAACACTACTTTACATTGTTACCTAGTTAACTGCAATACTACTTTATATTGTTACCTAGTTAACTATAAGACTACTTTACATTGTTACCTAGTTAACTACAACACTACTTTACATTGTTACCTAGTTAACTACGACACTACTTTACATTGTTACCTAGTTAACTACAACACTACTTTACATTGTTACCTAGTTAACTAGAACACTACTTTACATTGTTACCTAGTTAACTAAAACACTACTTTACATTGTTACCTAGTTAACTAGAACACTACTTTACATTGTTACCTAGTTAACTAGAACACTACTTTACATTGTTACCTAGTTAACTACAACACTACTTTACATTGTTACCTAGTTAACTACAACACTACTTTACATTGTTACCTAGTTAACTACAACACTACTTTACATTGTTACCTAGTTAACTACAACACTACTTTACATTGTTACCTAGTTAACTACAACACTACTTTACATTGTTACCTAGTTAACTACAACACTACTTTACATTGTTACCTAGTTAACTACAACACTACTTTACATTGTTACCTAGTTAACTACAACACTACTTTACATTGTTACCTAGTTATCTAGAACACTACTTTACATTGTTACCTAGTTAACTAGAACACTACTTTACATTGTTACCTAGTTAACTAGAACACTACTTTACATTGTTACCTAGTTAACTAGAACACTACTTTACATTGTTACCTAGTTAACTACAACACTACTTTACATTGTTACCTAGTTAACTAGAACACTACTTTACATTGTTACCTAGTTAACTAGAATACTACTTTACATTGTTACCTAGTTATCTAGAACACTACTTTACATTGTTACCTAGTTAACTACAATACTACTTTATATTGTTACCTAGTTAACTATAACACTACTTTACATTGTTACCTAGTTAACTACAACACTACTTTACATTGTTACTGATATGATGCGTTTTTGTGTGACTATGCAAAATGTTGTGTGCCTATCAAATATTGCAATACTCATTGTTTAACCTTAAACATACTTTAAGTCTGCCCACTCTCAGTAGTAAACAAGATATTTAGGAGCAGGCACATACCATATCAAGTAACAGTGAGACCAGTTTAACTCTAAAGGACATAGGAGCCTTAGCCCAGTGGTCAGCAGATGCAGAACAGCATGAACACAGCATAGCCATGTATGGGAACTAATGTCACTATTGTAAGTTACGAGGTAAAGCTATTTCCCTCTCTGAGAACTGTATATAAGCTGTAACAAACATCAGTACTTTGCTCGGCATCAGCCACAGCCAGGCTCGGCACCAGCCATGTCGTAGCCATGCTTGAAGCTTGGACTTAACAGAGCATGCTGCCTTGGAAACATCTGTACATGGGAATGCAACCCAGATCTGCCTAATACAATGATTACAATTCAACCTTCTCTCTGAGTCATCAATATATAATTTCCGGCCACGTGACCAAGAAAGATCTCCATATATCAAATGGCGTCACGAACATTATTATCAAATGGCTTCTAACGAACAGGATGCTAGATTCAGCGAAACAGGTAAGGCACAATGTAATTATTTGCTTAACCTGAATTGCTGTTCTAGAACGAATCTAATTTTTTTCAAAAAGGAGATGTATTGATATTGGAAAGTACTACCGTACATTAAAATATAGTTTGAATAGAAGGCGCTGTATAGTCAAAAACGGTGTGACTGGTCAAAACACTGAGTTAGGATTTATTGAGATTCTGAACTTTGTAAGGAACAAAGCAGAAGTCTATTGTGTTATTGTGTATTAAGTTAGGGACAAGACCTTAAATACGTGATTGAAAGCACAGCACTTTGAGGAAAACTAAGTTTGAAAAGATTTGGCCATAATATTTAAAAGACTCTAAGAGAAGTTTCAATCAACATAATTGATTACTAAAACCGCATGTCTATTAACATCATGGGAAGCAAACTACTATGTATGGCATGCAGAATGTTATCATTAAGAATGAAATGAATAACAACCATATTTCTGAACCAAGCTTCACAACAGGGCGAGAGTGTTAAAACTCTGACCCTAGGCTATTAATAGAACGGAGACTGCTCCTGTAACCAAACACACACACACGCACACACACACACACACACATCGAGCTACAACATACAACAAATAGACAAATTTGTCTCATATTGAAATTATCATGCAAATCTGTGTTGATTCAGCAGACATATAACATTTTGATTGATTTAGTGAACAGAGAAATACACATTAAGACTCTAAGACTGTGAAACATCAAAGGAGGACATTTCTGATGGAGAAAACACAATTCAGCAAGAAAGACCTGGAATGTATTCTGACAATGCCTGTCGATTCTATTTCCTGACAGAATCAAGGAAATCAAGAGACATTGAGCGAAGGACTCAGAGACCGAGATGCTGTTAAGATCTGGTCTAAGTTAACCATTGCAGAAGTGGGGAGAGAATGTTGCAGATGCTGAAGGAAGCTATTGCCGGATGAAACAAGAGAAATGAGACAAACTAATGACATTTCAATGTGACAAACAATGGAAATGTTAATTCTTATGATTTAAGACAGAGACATGATGATGACAAGAGAGACTTACACATACTTTTATGTAGTCGTAATTGTTCAATTGTACTGACGCACGCAACTAACAGTGTCATCAGCAGTAAACAGCTGAATTCAACAGCACGAACTTACAAACTTTCTTCTAGGAATTCTAAGGGACGGGAACAACAGTCCAGATAACCCAATTAACAAACTTATGCTTAACATCTGTATTTTTGTTTCCAACTGTTTCTGAGCAGGTTAATTCCACAATCCATTGATGGAGAGCTTTTTTTTATAAGATTTTATAGACTTAAGTCAAGAAAAGGAGGGGTGTAGTGTAATGATAATGCTAAAATTGTCTTAAGTTAATAAAACCTATTAACGCTGTGAACAGAGGCAAGAACACGTGCAAGACTGATGACCATCAAAGAATCAAATAGCACTCCTTGTTACCAGAAACACAAGGCCGTTCCTTTGATTGAAGATCTACTTCCAGACATTGTTATATTGACATATAATGTACTTTGTATGATGGAACCGATGCCTAATTTATTTCTGATGTGGTCATTCATTGACGTTGTTAAGAACTCCACATGTTTTTCAATAGAAATAATTTACCAGTCAAATTAATCTTACATCATGGGGGAAAAAAAAAGAGTGAGCTGATATGATGCGTTTTTGTGTGACTATGCAAAATGTTGTGTGCCTATCAAATATTGCAATACTCATTGTTTAACCTTAAACATACTTTAAGTCTGCCCACTCTCAGTAGTAAACAAGATATTTAGGAGCAGGCACATACCATATCAAGTAACAGTGAGACCAGTTTAACTCTAAAGGACATAGGAGCCTTAGCCCAGTGGTCAGCAGATGCAGAACAGCATGAACACAGCATAGCCATGTATGGGAACTAATGTCACTATTGTAAGTTACGAGGTAAAGCTATTTCCCTCTCTGAGAACTGTATATAAGCTGTAACAAACATCAGTACTTTGCTCGGCATCAGCCACAGCCAGGCTCGGCACCAGCCATGTCGTAGCCATGCTTGAAGCTTGGACTTAACAGAGCATGCTGCCTTGGAAACATCTGTACATGGGAATGCAACCCAGATCTGCCTAATACAATGATTACAATTCAACCTTCTCTCTGAGTCATCAATATATAATTTCCGGCCACGTGACCAAGAAAGATCTCCTTATATCAGTTACCTAGTTAACTACAACACTACTTTACATTGTTACCTAGTTAACTGCAATACTACTTTATATTGTTACCTAGTTAACTATAAGACTACTTTACATTGTTACCTAGTTAACTACAACACTACTTTACATTGTTACCTAGTTAACTACGACACTACTTTACATTGTTACCTAGTTAACTACAACACTACTTTACATTGTTACCTAGTTAACTACAACACTACTTTACATTGTTACCTAGTTAACTACAACACTACTTTACATTGTTACCTAGTTAACTACAACACTACTTTACATTGTTACCTAGTTAACTACAACACTACTTTACATTGTTACCTAGTTAACTACAACACTACTTTACATTGTTACCTAGTTAACTACAACACTACTTTACATTGTTACCTAGTTAACTACAACACTACTTTACATTGTTACCTAGTTAACTACAACACTACTTTACATTGTTACCTAGTTAACTAGAACACTACTTTACATTGTTACCTAGTTAACTAGAACACTACTTTACATTGTTACCTAGTTAACTAGAACATAACTTTACATTGTTACCTAGTTAACTAGAACACTACTTTACATTGTTACCTAGTTAACTAGAACACTACTTTACATTGTTACCTAGTTAACTAGAACACTGCTTTACATTGTTACCTAGTTAACTACAACACTACTTTACATTGTTACCTAGTTAACTACAACACTACTTTACATTGTTACCTAGTTAACTAGAACACTACTTTACATTATTACCTAATTAACTACAACACTACTTTACATTGTTACCTAGTTAACTAGAACACTACTTTACATTGTTACCTAGTTAACTACAACACTACTTTACATTGTTACCTAGTTAACTACAACACTACTTTACATTGTTACCTAGTTAACTAGAACACTACTTTACATTGTTACCTAGTTAACTACAACACTACTTTACATTGTTACCTAGTTAACTACAACACTACTTTACATTGGTACCTAGTTAACTACAACACTACTTTACATTGTTACCTAGTTAACTACAACACTACTTTACATTGTTACCTAGTTAACTACAACACTACTTTACATTGTTACCTAGTTAACTACAACACTACTTTACATTGTAACCTAGTTAACTACAACACTACTTTACATTGTTACCTAGTTAACTACAACACTACTTTACATTGTTACCTAGTTAACTACAACACTACTTTACATTGTTACCTAGTTAACTACAACACTACTTTACATTGTTACCTAGTTAACTACAACACTACTTTACATTGTTACCTAGTTAACTACAACACTACTTTACATTGTTACCTAGTTAACTACAACACTACTTTACATTGTTACCTAGTTAACTACAACACTACTTTACATTGTTACCTAGTTAACTAGAACACTACTTTACATTGTTACCTAGTTAACTAGAACACTACTTTACATTGTTACCTAGTTATCTAGAACACTACTTTACATTGTTACCTAGTTAACTACAATACTACTTTATAGTGTTACCTAGTTAACTATAACACTACTTTACATTGTTACCTAGTTAACTACAACACTACTTTACATTGTTACCTAGTTAACTACAACACTACTTTACATTGTTACCTAGTTAACTGCAATACTACTTTATATTGTTACCTAGTTAACTATAAGACTACTTTACATTGTTACCTAGTTAACTACAACACTACTTTACATTGTTACCTAGTTAACTACGACACTACTTTACATTGTTACCTAGTTAACTACAACACTACTTTACATTGTTACCTAGTTAACTAGAACACTACTTTACATTGTTACCTAGTTAACTATAACACTACTTTACAGTGTTACCTAGTTAACTACAACACTACTTTACATTGTTACCTAGTTAACTAAAACACTACTTTACATTGTTACCTAGTTAACTAGAACACTACTTTACATTGTTACCTAGTTAACTAGAACACTACTTTACATTGTTACCTAGTTAACTACAACACTACTTTACATTGTTACCTAGTTAACTACAACACTACTTTACATTGTTACCTAGTTAACTACAACACTACTTTACATTGTTACCTAGTTAACTACAACACTACTTTACATTGTTACCTAGTTAACTACAACACTACTTTACATTGTTACCTAGTTAACTACAACACTACTTTACATTGTTACCTAGTTAACTACAACACTACTTTACATTGTTACCTAGTTAACTACAACACTACTTTACATTGTTACCTAGTTAACTACAACACTACTTTACATTGTTACCTAGTTAACTAGAACACTGCTTTACATTGTTACCTAGTTAACTACAACACTACTTTACATTGTTACCTAGTTAACTACAACACTACTTTACATTGTTACCTAGTTAACTAGAACACTACTTTACATTATTACCTAATTAACTACAACACTACTTTACATTGTTACCTAGTTAACTAGAACACTACTTTACATTGTTACCTAGTTAACTACAACACTACTTTACATTGTTACCTAGTTAACTAGAACACTACTTTACATTGTTACCTAGTTAACTAGAACACTACTTTACATTGTTACCTAGTTAACTAGAACACTACTTTACATTGTTACCTAGTTAACTACAACACTACTTTACATTGTTACCTAGTTAACTACAACACTACTTTACATTGGTACCTAGTTAACTACAACACTACTTTACATTGTTACCTAGTTAACTACAACACTACTTTACATTGTTACCTAGTTAACTACAACACTACTTTACATTGTAACCTAGTTAACTACAACACTACTTTACATTGTTACCTAGTTAACTACAACACTACTTTACATTGTTACCTAGTTAACTACAACACTACTTTACATTGTTACCTAGTTAACTACAACACTACTTTACATTGTTACCTAGTTAACTAGAACACTACTTTACATTGTTACCTAGTTAACTACAACACTACTTTACATTGTTACCTAGTTAACTAGAACACTACTTTACATTGTTACCTAGTTAACTAGAACACTACTTTACATTGTTACCTAGTTATCTAGAACACTACTTTACATTGTTACCTAGTTAACTACAATACTACTTTATAGTGTTACCTAGTTAACTATAACACTACTTTACATTGTTACCTAGTTAACTACAACACTACTTTACATTGTTACCTAGTTAACTACAACACTACTTTACATTGTTACCTAGTTAACTGCAATACTACTTTATATTGTTACCTAGTTAACTATAAGACTACTTTACATTGTTACCTAGTTAACTACAACACTACTTTACATTGTTACCTAGTTAACTACGACACTACTTTACATTGTTACCTAGTTAACTACAACACTACTTTACATTGTTACCTAGTTAACTAGAACAGTACTTTACATTGTTACCTAGTTAACTAGAACACTACTTTACATTGTAACCTAGTTAACTAGAACACTACTTTACATTGTTACCTAGTTAACTAGAACACTACTTTACATTGTTACCTAGTTAACTAGAACACTACTTTACATTGTTACCTAGTTAACTAGAACACTACTTTACATTGTTACCTAGTTAACTACAACATTACTTTACATTGTTACCTAGTTAACTACAACACTACTTTATATTGTTACCTAGTTAACTACAACACTACTTTACATTGTTACCTAGTTAACTACAAAACTACTTTACATTGTTACCTAGTTAACTAGAACACTACTTTACATTGTTACCTAGCTAACTACAACACTACTTTACATTGTTACCTAGTTAACTACAACACTACTTTACATTGTTACCTAGTTAACTAGAACACTACTTTACATTGTTACCTAGTTAACTAGAACATAACTTTACATTGTTACCTAGTTAACTAGAACACTACTTTACATTGTTACCTAGTTAACTAGAACACTACTTTACATTGTTACCTAGTTAACTAGAACACTGCTTTACATTGTTACCTAGTTAACTACAACACTACTTTACATTGTTACCTAGTTAACTACAACACTACTTTACATTGTTACCTAGTTAACTAGAACACTACTTTACATTATTACCTAATTAACTACAACACTACTTTACATTGTTACCTAGTTAACTAGAACACTACTTTACATTGTTACCTAGTTAACTACAACACTACTTTACATTGTTACCTAGTTAACTAGAACACTACTTTACATTGTTACCTAGTTAACTAGAACACTACTTTACATTGTTACCTAGTTAACTACAACACTACTTTACATTGTTACCTAGTTAACTACAACACTACTTTACATTGTTACCTAGTTAACTACAACACTACTTTACATTGTTACCTAGTTAACTACAACACTACTTTACATTGTTACCTAGTTAACTACAACACTACTTTACATTGTTACCTAGTTAACTACAACACTACTTTACATTGTAACCTAGTTAACTACAACACTACTTTACATTGTTACCTAGTTAACTACAACACTACTTTACATTGTTACCTAGTTAACTACAACACTACTTTACATTGTTACCTAGTTAACTACAACACTACTTTACATTGTTACCTAGTTAACTACAACACTACTTTACATTGTTACCTAGTTAACTACAACACTACTTTACATTGTTACCTAGTTAACTACAACACTACTTTACATTGTTACCTAGTTAACTACAACACTACTTTACATTGTTACCTAGTTAACTAGAACACTACTTTACATTGTTACCTAGTTAACTAGAACACTACTTTACATTGTTACCTAGTTATCTAGAACACTACTTTACATTGTTACCTAGTTAACTACAATACTACTTTATAGTGTTACCTAGTTAACTATAACACTACTTTACATTGTTACCTAGTTAACTACAACACTACTTTACATTGTTACCTAGTTAACTACAACACTACTTTACATTGTTACCTAGTTAACTGCAATACTACTTTATATTGTTACCTAGTTAACTATAAGACTACTTTACATTGTTACCTAGTTAACTACAACACTACTTTACATTGTTACCTAGTTAACTACGACACTACTTTACATTGTTACCTAGTTAACTACAACACTACTTTACATTGTTACCTAGTTAACTAGAACACTACTTTACATTGTTACCTAGTTAACTATAACACTACTTTACAGTGTTACCTAGTTAACTACAACACTACTTTACATTGTTACCTAGTTAACTAAAACACTACTTTACATTGTTACCTAGTTAACTAGAACACTACTTTACATTGTTACCTAGTTAACTAGAACACTACTTTACATTGTTACCTAGGTAACTAGAACACTACTTTACATTGTTACCTAGTTAACTAGAACACTACTTTACATTGTTACCTAGTTAACTAGAACACTACTTTACATTGTTACCTAGTTAACTAGAACACTACTTTACATTGTTACCTAGTTAACTAGAACACTACTTTACATTGTTACCTAGTTAACTAGAACACTACTTTACATTGTTACCTAGTTAACTAGAACATTACTTTACATTGTTACCTAGTTAACTACAACACTACTTTACATTGTTACCTAGTTAACTACAGCACTACTTTACATTGTAACCTAGTTAACTAGAACACTACTTTACATTGTTACCTAGTTAACTAGAACACTACTTTACATTGTTACCTAGTTAACTAGAACACTACTTTACATTGTTACCTAGTTAACTAGAACATTACTTTACATTGTTACCTAGTTAACTAGAACACTACTTTACATTGTTACCTAGTTAACTAGAACACTACTTTACATTGTTACCTAGTTAACTAGAACACTACTTTACATTGTTACCTAGTTAACTACAACAATACTTTACATTGTAACCTAGTTAACTATAACACTACTTTACATTGTTACCTAGTTTACTACAACACTACTTTACATTGTTACCTAGCTAACTACAACACTACTTTACATTGTTACCTAGTTAACTACAACACTACTTTACATTGTTACCTAGTTAACTAGAACACTACTTTACATTGTTACCTAGTTAACTAGAACATAACTTTACATTGTTACCTAGTTAACTAGAACACTACTTTACATTGTTACCTAGTTAACTAGAACACTACTTTACATTGTTACCTAGTTAACTAGAACACTGCTTTACATTGTTACCTAGTTAACTACAACACTACTTTACATTGTTACCTAGTTAACTACAACACTACTTTACATTGTTACCTAGTTAACTAGAACACTACTTTACATTATTACCTAATTAACTACAACACTACTTTACATTGTTACCTAGTTAACTAGAACACTACTTTACATTGTTACCTAGTTAACTACAACACTACTTTACATTGTTACCTAGTTAACTAGAACACTACTTTACATTGTTACCTAGTTAACTAGAACACTACTTTACATTGTTACCTAGTTAACTACAACACTACTTTACATTGTTACCTAGTTAACTACAACACTACTTTACATTGTTACCTAGTTAACTACAACACTACTTTACATTGTTACCTAGTTAACTACAACACTACTTTACATTGTTACCTAGTTAACTACAACACTACTTTACATTGTTACCTAGTTAACTACAACACTACTTTACATTGTAACCTAGTTAACTACAACACTACTTTACATTGTTACCTAGTTAACTACAACACTACTTTACATTGTTACCTAGTTAACTACAACACTACTTTACATTGTTACCTAGTTAACTACAACACTACTTTACATTGTTACCTAGTTAACTACAACACTACTTTACATTGTTACCTAGTTAACTACAACACTACTTTACATTGTTACCTAGTTAACTACAACACTACTTTACATTGTTACCTAGTTAACTACAACACTACTTTACATTGTTACCTAGTTAACTAGAACACTACTTTACATTGTTACCTAGTTAACTAGAACACTACTTTACATTGTTACCTAGTTATCTAGAACACTACTTTACATTGTTACCTAGTTAACTACAATACTACTTTATAGTGTTACCTAGTTAACTATAACACTACTTTACATTGTTACCTAGTTAACTACAACACTACTTTACATTGTTACCTAGTTAACTACAACACTACTTTACATTGTTACCTAGTTAACTGCAATACTACTTTATATTGTTACCTAGTTAACTATAAGACTACTTTACATTGTTACCTAGTTAACTACAACACTACTTTACATTGTTACCTAGTTAACTACGACACTACTTTACATTGTTACCTAGTTAACTACAACACTACTTTACATTGTTACCTAGTTAACTAGAACACTACTTTACATTGTTACCTAGTTAACTATAACACTACTTTACAGTGTTACCTAGTTAACTACAACACTACTTTACATTGTTACCTAGTTAACTAAAACACTACTTTACATTGTTACCTAGTTAACTAGAACACTACTTTACATTGTTACCTAGTTAACTAGAACACTACTTTACATTGTTACCTAGTTAACTACAACACTACTTTACATTGTTACCTAGTTAACTAGAACACTACTTTACATTGTTACCTAGTTAACTACAACACTACTTTACATTGTTACCTAGTTAACTACAACACTACTTTACATTGTTACCTAGTTAACTACAACACTACTTTACATTGTTACCTAGTTAACTACAACACTACTTTACATTGTTACCTAGTTAACTACAACACTACTTTACATTGTTACCTAGTTAACTACAACACTACTTTACATTGTTACCTAGTTAACTACAACACTACTTTACATTGTTACCTAGTTAACTAGAACACTGCTTTACATTGTTACCTAGTTAACTACAACACTACTTTACATTGTTACCTAGTTAACTACAACACTACTTTACATTGTTACCTAGTTAACTAGAACACTACTTTACATTATTACCTAATTAACTACAACACTACTTTACATTGTTACCTAGTTAACTAGAACACTACTTTACATTGTTACCTAGTTAACTACAACACTACTTTACATTGTTACCTAGTTAACTAGAACACTACTTTACATTGTTACCTAGTTAACTAGAACACTACTTTACATTGTTACCTAGTTAACTAGAACACTACTTTACATTGTTACCTAGTTAACTACAACACTACTTTACATTGTTACCTAGTTAACTACAACACTACTTTACATTGTTACCTAGTTAACTACAACACTACTTTACATTGTTACCTAGTTAACTACAACACTACTTTACATTGTTACCTAGTTAACTACAACACTACTTTACATTGTAACCTAGTTAACTACAACACTACTTTACATTGTTACCTAGTTAACTACAACACTACTTTACATTGTTACCTAGTTAACTACAACACTACTTTACATTGTTACCTAGTTAACTACAACACTACTTTACATTGTTACCTAGTTAACTAGAACACTACTTTACATTGTTACCTAGTTAACTACAACACTACTTTACATTGTTACCTAGTTAACTAGAACACTACTTTACATTGTTACCTAGTTAACTAGAACACTACTTTACATTGTTACCTAGTTATCTAGAACACTACTTTACATTGTTACCTAGTTAACTACAATACTACTTTATAGTGTTACCTAGTTAACTATAACACTACTTTACATTGTTACCTAGTTAACTACAACACTACTTTACATTGTTACCTAGTTAACTACAACACTACTTTACATTGTTACCTAGTTAACTGCAATACTACTTTATATTGTTACCTAGTTAACTATAAGACTACTTTACATTGTTACCTAGTTAACTACAACACTACTTTACATTGTTACCTAGTTAACTACGACACTACTTTACATTGTTACCTAGTTAACTACAACACTACTTTACATTGTTACCTAGTTAACTAGAACAGTACTTTACATTGTTACCTAGTTAACTAGAACACTACTTTACATTGTAACCTAGTTAACTAGAACACTACTTTACATTGTTACCTAGTTAACTAGAACACTACTTTACATTGTTACCTAGTTAACTAGAACACTACTTTACATTGTTACCTAGTTAACTAGAACACTACTTTACATTGTTACCTAGTTAACTACAACATTACTTTACATTGTTACCTAGTTAACTACAATACTACTTTATATTGTTACCTAGTTAACTACAACACTACTTTACATTGTTACCTAGTTAACTACAAAACTACTTTACATTGTTACCTAGTTAACTAGAACACTACTTTACATTGTTACCTAGCTAACTACAACACTACTTTACATTGTTACCTAGTTAACTACAACACTACTTTACATTGTTACCTAGTTAACTACAACACTACTTTACATTGTTACCTAGTTAACTACAACACTACTTTACATTGTTACCTAGTTAACTACAACACTACTTTACATTGTTACCTAGTTAACTACAACACTACTTTACATTGTTACCTAGTTAACTACAATACTAGTTAACTATAACACTACTTTACATTGTTACCTAGTTAACTACAACACTACTTTACATTGTTACCTAGTTAACTACAACACTACTTTACATTGTTACCTAGTTAACTACAACACTACTTGACATTGTTACCTAGTTAACTATAACACTACTTTACATTGTTACCTAGTTAACTACAACACTACTTTACATTGTTACCTAGTTAACTACAACACTACTTTACATTGTTACCTAGTTAACTGCAATACTACTTTATATTGTTACCTAGTTAACTATAAGACTACTTTACATTGTTACCTAGTTAACTACAACACTACTTTACATTGTTACCTAGTTAACTACGACACTACTTTACATTGTTACCTAGTTAACTGCAATACTACTTTATATTGTTACCTAGTTAACTATAAGACTACTTTACATTGTTACCTAGTTAACTACAACACTACTTTACATTGTTTCCTAGTTAACTACGACACTACTTTACATTGTTACCTAGTTAACTACAACACTACTTTACATTGTTACCTAGTTAACTAGAACACTACTTTACATTGTTACCTAGTTAACTATAACACTACTTTACAGTGTTACCTAGTTAACTACAACACTACTTTACATTGTTACCTAGTTAACTAAAACACTACTTTACATTGTTACCTAGTTAACTAGAACACTACTTTACATTGTTACCTAGTTAACTAGAACACTACTTTACATTGTTACCTAGTTAACTACAACACTACTTTACATTGTTACCTAGTTAACTACAACACTACTTTACATTGTTACCTAGTTAACTACAACACTACTTTACATTGTTACCTAGTTAACTACAACACTACTTTACATTGTTACCTAGTTAACTACAACACTACTTTACATTGTTACCTAGTTAACTACAACACTACTTTACATTGTTACCTAGTTAACTACAACACTACTTTACATTGTTACCTAGTTAACTACAACACTACTTTACATTGTTACCTAGTTAACTAGAACACTGCTTTACATTGTTACCTAGTTAACTACAACACTACTTTACATTGTTACCTAGTTAACTACAACACTACTTTACATTGTTACCTAGTTAACTAGAACACTACTTTACATTATTACCTAATTAACTACAACACTACTTTACATTGTTACCTAGTTAACTAGAACACTACTTTACATTGTTACCTAGTTAACTACAACACTACTTTACATTGTTACCTAGTTAACTAGAACACTACTTTACATTGTTACCTAGTTAACTAGAACACTACTTTACATTGTTACCTAGTTAACTAGAACACTACTTTACATTGTTACCTAGTTAACTACAACACTACTTTACATTGTTACCTAGTTAACTACAACACTACTTTACATTGTTACCTAGTTAACTACAACACTACTTTACATTGTTACCTAGTTAACTACAACACTACTTTACATTGTTACCTAGTTAACTACAACACTACTTTACATTGTTACCTAGTTAACTACAACACTACTTTACATTGTAACCTAGTTAACTACAACACTACTTTACATTGTTACCTAGTTAACTACAACACTACTTTACATTGTTACCTAGTTAACTACAACACTACTTTACATTGTTACCTAGTTAACTACAGCACTACTTTACATTGTTACCTAGTTAACTAGAACACTACTTTACATTGTTACCTAGTTAACTACAACACTACTTTACATTGTTACCTAGTTAACTAGAACACTACTTTACATTGTTACCTAGTTAACTAGAACACTACTTTACATTGTTACCTAGTTATCTAGAACACTACTTTACATTGTTACCTAGTTAACTACAATACTACTTTATAGTGTTACCTAGTTAACTATAACACTACTTTACATTGTTACCTAGTTAACTACAACACTACTTTACATTGTTACCTAGTTAACTACAACACTACTTTACATTGTTACCTAGTTAACTGCAATACTACTTTATATTGTTACCTAGTTAACTATAAGACTACTTTACATTGTTACCTAGTTAACTACAACACTACTTTACATTGTTACCTAGTTAACTACGACACTACTTTACATTGTTACCTAGTTAACTACAACACTACTTTACATTGTTACCTAGTTAACTAGAACAGTACTTTACATTGTTACCTAGTTAACTAGAACACTACTTTACATTGTAACCTAGTTAACTAGAACACTACTTTACATTGTTACCTAGTTAACTAGAACACTACTTTACATTGTTACCTAGTTAACTAGAACACTACTTTACATTGTTACCTAGTTAACTAGAACACTACTTTACATTGTTACCTAGTTAACTACAACATTACTTTACATTGTTACCTAGTTAACTACAATACTACTTTATATTGTTACCTAGTTAACTACAACACTACTTTACATTGTTACCTAGTTAACTACAAAACTACTTTACATTGTTACCTAGTTAACTAGAACACTACTTTACATTGTTACCTAGCTAACTACAACACTACTTTACATTGTTACCTAGTTAACTACAACACTACTTTACATTGTTACCTAGTTAACTACAACACTACTTTACATTGTTACCTAGTTAACTACAACACTACTTTACATTGTTACCTAGTTAACTACAACACTACTTTACATTGTTACCTAGTTAACTACAACACTACTTTACATTGTTACCTAGTTAACTACAATACTAGTTAACTATAACACTACTTTACATTGTTACCTAGTTAACTACAACACTACTTTACATTGTTACCTAGTTAACTACAACACTACTTTACATTGTTACCTAGTTAACTACAACACTACTTGACATTGTTACCTAGTTAACTATAACACTACTTTACATTGTTACCTAGTTAACTACAACACTACTTTACATTGTTACCTAGTTAACTACAACACTACTTTACATTGTTACCTAGTTAACTGCAATACTACTTTATATTGTTACCTAGTTAACTATAAGACTACTTTACATTGTTACCTAGTTAACTACAACACTACTTTACATTGTTACCTAGTTAACTACGACACTACTTTACATTGTTACCTAGTTAACTACAACACTACTTTACATTGTTACCTAGTTAACTAGAACAGTACTTTACATTGTTACCTAGTTAACTAGAACACTACTTTACATTGTAACCTAGTTAACTAGAACACTACTTTACATTGTTACCTAGTTAACTAGAACACTACTTTACATTGTTACCTAGTTAACTAGAACACTACTTTACATTGTTACCTAGTTAACTAGAACACTACTTTACATTGTTACCTAGTTAACTACAACATTACTTTACATTGTTACCTAGTTAACTACAATACTACTTTATATTGTTACCTAGTTAACTACAACACTACTTTACATTGTTACCTAGTTAACTACAAAACTACTTTACATTGTTACCTAGTTAACTAGAACACTACTTTACATTGTTACCTAGCTAACTACAACACTACTTTACATTGTTACCTAGTTAACTACAACACTACTTTACATTGTTACCTAGTTAACTACAACACTACTTTACATTGTTACCTAGTTAACTACAACACTACTTTACATTGTTACCTAGTTAACTACAACACTACTTTACATTGTTACCTAGTTAACTACAACACTACTTTACATTGTTACCTAGTTAACTACAATACTAGTTAACTATAACACTACTTTACATTGTTACCTAGTTAACTACAACACTACTTTACATTGTTACCTAGTTAACTACAACACTACTTTACATTGTTACCTAGTTAACTACAACACTACTTGACATTGTTACCTAGTTAACTAGAACACTACTTTACATTGTTACCTAGTTAACTAGAACACTACTTTACATTGTTACCTAGTTAACTACAACACTACTTTACATTGTTACCTAGTTAACTACAACACTACTTTACATTGTTACCTAGTTAACTACAACACTACTTTACATTGTTACCTAGTTAACTACAACACTACTTTACATTGTTAGCAGGCTCACAAAACAAGCTGTTAGTTGACTAGCGATGTGTCAGTGATTTTCAACAATGCAGAAATGTATTCACATGTCTCGAAAGAAAAGTCTGATCATTACATCAGATCCAGACATGAGGACCAGATGATCAGACTGTGTCTATATATATATATGCTCCCTATTCCCCTTCTTCCTTGTCAGATGTTCTCTGTGTGATATAGCCTACTTCTTGTGATAGTATTGTGATATACTTCTAGTATTTCACCATACTTAGTTAGTGTGGCCTCCTGCCAGGAGTTTTTTGGAGACTGAGCTCCTCTCTTATTTTCCACATTACAGTTTGGTTGTTTTGTTTGTGTGCCTGACAACACTCAGTAAAGAGTAACTTTAAGAGTAACTTTACTGAGTGACTATTTGTATTCTACAACACTTGCCTACTGCCTCCTCTGTTCTGCTCTGCAACTGGGTCCAAACCTTAGCAAACCTTAGCAAACATTAACAAACCTTAGCAAACCTTAACAAACCTTAACAAACCTTAGCAAACCTTAACAAACCTTAGCAAACCTTAGCAAACATTAACAAACCTTAACAAACCTTAACAAACCTTAACAAACCTTAGCAAACCTTAGCAAACCTTAGCAAACCTTAACAAACCTTAGCAAACCTTAGCAAACATTAACAAACCTTAACAAACCTTAACAAACCTTAACAAACCTTAGCAAACCTCAACAAACCTTAACAAACCTTAGCAAACCTTAACAAACCTTAACAGGTTTCCAGAATGATTCCCTATGCAAAAAGGCTTTATAGTTTACAGGTACTGTTTCAGTCAACATTTCCTGAAGTGTGTATTTTGCACTCTATTGATAAACTTCAGCTACCGTAAGTCTGATCACGGATGAGCGGTGGTATGCTCACTATTTTGATTCATTCAACATTTTAAAAATGTACCTCAGTAGGAAGATCTGGGTGCCGTTCCACTAAAGGTGGATTAGTATATCGGCGATTGAAATAAATCAGGCGATCAGGCAACTCAGGTTTGGAATTCAAGCCTCAGGTGATTCCTCGAACGAGGATCAGGCTTGTGTGATGAGTGTTCACAGAACACCGGCTTACAAATCTTCGATATGGGCGCGTGCACACAGACATAAAGAGCCCCGAAGAGTCGATCTGTCGAAATGAAGATACTCCACTCTGCAGGGGTTCTACATTTGCGCAGCATTCGGAAAAATAAGATGTAAAATAGTGCAATACTGCCGCAATTAACAAGGCGAGGGAAATGGTTTGGCAAGAAATTGCTGACCGATTAAATGCGTAGGTCAGCATTGTCAGCCAGTGATTGTTATATGTTCATATTTTAATAAATGAATATTACTACTGTGGTGATATCAGCAGCAGGCTACAAACTGTCATAACGCCACGATGGCCTAGTGGTATCGACCGCTGCCATAGAATCTATTCGTCATTTTTAGACGGTGGTTCAAATCCCTCTTCGGACACATTTTTTACTGCATTTTGTTGTCTGAATCTAATCAAAAATCTCATCTAAAAAAGTATGTAAGCACATACCTATTTATTTTATTTTATTTTTTACACTTTTTAATTTATTTATCCATCGATCTATCTATCTATCACACTTTCAAAATATCAGGTTATCTATCACACAATCAAACTATCTATCTATCGATCGATCACACTTTCAAATTATCAAATTATCTATCTATCACACAGTCAAACTATCTAATCTATCTATCTCGTGTGAAGTGGGAACTAATATTTCCTAAAAGACACTTGATGGAACTGTCGTTCGGGATGTAGTTTCCGCCTGTGAGCCTTTTTTGACGCACGTATTACTTTAGCCAGTCTTTTAGCCTGCTCGCGACCAGGCTAATTATATCTGACTCAGAAGGAGCTCAACCAAGCAGCGAATTATTTGAGCCACATTGATGGAACCGAACGCAAGCTAACATTATCGAGGCTTAGAACTTTATCGAGGCTTAGAAGATAATCCACATTAGTGGAATGGGCCCCTGATCTCTGCAATATTTTCCCCTCCTGAGTAGTACATTCTTATCTATGTTGACTTTTATTATTTACGATGCATTAGTCTCTAGAGTTCTCTGTTTAGTGTTGTTGTTGATAGTTTCTCTGTCACTACCTGAGTTTCAATGGAGACTGTTGTACTCTGTGGAGGTGTTGAGAAGCTGACCTCCCCGTGACCTGCAGTACCAGAGGACACAGCAGAGTTAGTCCTGACCCTGTGAAGTCTGCTAGAGGAAGTGAGTGAGCAGTTTATGCATTTGACAGTTCATGGAAAAGAGGAATGGTGATATTTTGGGGCTGTGTTAGGTGGAAGCGTAATTGCTTGACGTGCAGGGTGTAAATTAGTTAAGCACCTGGAGCAGGACTGGCAGTAACAGTTCCCCTTGTTGGCTCTGGGTCGGTTGGATAAGGCATGGTCCTGGTTGGTGAAGTTGTATACCCTTAAGAAGCCACGGCAAGTTTATTTGTTTAGCACACAATTATTTGTATTTCATACAACAGGGGCAATTCAAAGTGCTTTACATACAGCATTAAAACAAGAAATACATCAAGAGGAGAATAGTAAACAGATTCAAAAATAAAAGTAAAATGATAATAATAATTTAAAAAAGCATATAGATAGATAGATAGATAGATAGATAGATAGATTGATAGATAGATAGGTCAATGACGTGACATGTAAATTGTGTCCGAATGTAATATTTTCTCAAATTAACAATTAATATATATATATATATACATTATGTTAACTAACACTATTTGCTCTCCTTTATTGAATACACAAAGAGTTTATAGTGATTTTTTACAAATTCAGGCACTTTCAGCTCTTTAAAGGGTTGAAAAGTCATTCGGTACAACCGTCCGAACACAAATGCAACCAGCTAATGTACCATTAAAATATCTAAAATGATATTACAACTATTCAATAAATATTCTGGCATGATTTTACAAGGGTTTATAACAATATACTGCAAAATGGTATATATATATATATATATATATATATGGTCAAATCACTTTTGTCACGAAAAAATTATTTCACTGATGTCATTCGGAGCAACCAATTTCAAGGCACCATTTTGGATCAAATCAACTGATAATCATCATGTGACAGGATATGACATCTTTAAGACCCCTGCAGCCGACCCTCTGCGTGAGAAGAAACGTAGCCAGCTCTCTCTTAAATGTTTGACACTTTTCCACTCTCTGTTATGAATGTCCTCAAATATCACATAATTCGGTACAACCGCTAAAACACACTGAACATTTTGAAATATTTTAGAAAGATATATTTAATATGAATTATTATATTGCTAAGTTCAAGCTCAAGGTCAAGTCTGGTACAACCAGAAATCTGTTGTAAAAAAAAAGATTTGGTTGTACCGAATGATGACAATCTATGCTACTCCTATTTACACCTTTTTGGGTGCAAAATCTAAAATATATTAATGGAAAATGTGTTGTGCATCATTCAACTTTTTAACTTTTTGCACCTAACCTTATCCGTCATTGACCCAGTACACATTTGATAAGAGTATGAATAAGATAATATAAATTAATAAAAAGACATGGATGGAAGTGTTAGTGTTTAATCTTAACTTTTGCAAAACATGAAGGTTTATAGCTTAGATTTAAATATGTGTATTTAGTCCTTGCATCCTGACTTGTGCCAACACATCTATACACTACAAACCAACTCCACCTCCATCCCCACCTCAGGGTTAGGGTTAGTGTAGGAGCATGAATATGATTTATGGGGTATTTAGTACAAAAGGCTAATGAGTTTATTTTGATTGTTTGTTTATTGCCTTGATCACCGTATTGAGAAGTCACATGGTTATGGGCGGTGATGGTGAGGTCATTTAAGCACCTGACCTGTGCACCTGGCATGGCGGTAGTGGAGAGAGAGGGGAGTGATGGGTCGCTGTATTTTCGTCGACCGCATATTCTTTACGTAGCCTATTGTTTGTTAATTTCTTATTCTGATCGCTTATGGATTATTTTGGTACGTTCACCCAGTTTGATTGTTTAATTCAGTAAATGCTCTAAACGTCTACGTACCTTTTTATAAATGCTCTAAACGTCTAAACATACCTTTTTATGAATGCTCTAAACGTCTAAACGTACCTTTTTTTTCTCCACAAATGTTTTTGGCGCGTCATACAATCATCAGCCCAGACCCTGCTCACGTCTCTCAGCGACTTTTTACTATTTGACTCCATCTTGTCGCTACATGTACAGTAGATCTACTCACCATCTCCCAGGGTGGCACAGACGCTGTGTGAGCCGGGCCCAGTTCCAGCTCTGTTCCTGGCTCCTAGCAGCACCGTGTAGAGGGTGGACGGGCTCAGGTGGTCCAGGATGAAGCTCTGGACCCGTTCACCTGAGGCCTCTGCGCTGACCTGCCTCCAGGCTGCCGACCTTGGGGTGGCGGTCTCTCTGTAGCTCAGCTCATAGCTGAGGATCTCCCCGTTCTGATGCTGCAGCTGAGGAGGCTGGGGAGAGGGGGGGGTGACACACACACACACACACAGACACAGAGAGACACACACACACACAGAGAGACAAACACACACACACATAGACACACACACACACACATACACACATACAGAGACACACACGCACACACACATACACACGCAAGGCAAGTTTATTTCTATAGCACATTTCATACAATGTGTCAATAAGACAATAGTTTATGGACAAAAGACATTGATACAAACACACACACACACACACACACACACACACACATACACACACACACAGACACAGAGAGACACACACACACACACACACACACACAGAGAGACAAACACACACACATAGACACACACACACACATACACACAAACACACACACACACACACACACACATACACACAAACACACACACACACACATACACACATACACACAAACACACACATACACACACACACACACACACACACACACTGTAAAAACCGCTATAATGCAGAAGTGGCCCTCCAGAGAGCTTGTGGTGTGTCATACTGAGGTGATAATAACAATAACAACAACAACAACAACAACAACAACACTAATAACAATAACAACTTTTCATAGCGCTTTCCTTACAAACGTTGCAGCTCAAAGTGCTCCAATAATTATATAATCATAATTTAATTATTTACTCATTTAAAGTCAATAATAAAAATATGGGTTTTTAGTCTTGACTTGAACATATGTGTGGTGGCCTGGGAAAACCCTTCACATGGTGGCATTTTGACATTTTCATTTTTTAATATTTCCATAAATTAGAAGTGCAGCTATTCATAACTGGTTGAATGACTGAGATAGGCCTTTATTTTTAAAAGTTATGAGCATTTTAATGTATCATGTCAAAAAAAGTGAGAGGTGAGAAATGCTGCCCCCATGCTGCCCCCGACCCCTTTCTCCTCCGGGTCGGGGGAGGAGCCTATGCAGATCGGCCGGTCTCGTTTGTCTGCTTGTGATGCGGTGTTAGTCTGCTCGCCTCGTCGGTATGCGAGGGACCGATCCATTTGTGTGTCTTCTAGTTAAGATGTTATTACTTTATGCTTATTGTGAGCATCAGTAAACTGGCAATAACACAGGTGGAAGTATCGTCTCTCCTTTCGCTCATGTGTGCGTGCGTTGCTTAACTGAGAATGAGACACGTTCAACGTGACGTTGTTTCGCTAGCAAACTACCCACCACAAAAACATTAAAATAAGTACTTTCTCTTTTGTTTTCTTAAAATGTTTATTAACCACAATGTAGTATGGAGTTCAAAGTACTAGAATACCACATAATATCAAAATCGCCGAAATAGGACATTTCCATCTATTTTTGCTCTTTGCCACAAACGAACGCCAGCGACATCCGACGGGTTTTCCCAGGCCACCACACATATGTGCTGAGCTGACCCCCCCCCCCCTACCTTCCAGGTGAGGTTGAGGCTGTGTGAGGTCAGGGCCCTGAGCACCACGTCCTGGGGGGGTCCTGAGGGGTCTGGAGGGATCAGAGGTCAGAGGTTATTAGGTAGATGTCGGCCTGCTGCTCTGTCACTGCATTTAGTAGCCAATCAGAGTGTTGTTGATAGGTAGACACCACATAGAACACTTGGAACACTGGGTGGTGAGTGTTCTAGAACTCTTTGGCAGTTGGTGTAACACTAGAACAGCCGTGTCTATGTTACCTACTATAAGAGCCGCCTCAGGGGTCAGATGACCATAGTCTTTACAATGGGAATCTGCTACTTACCACTAGTTGGCGCCTCTTGTAAATTAGCCTGCCTCCTACACAGAAAAAATGCTAAATAGCTTCATACTAGCTTATCCTGATGTGATTTTGAAAATGTAACTTGGGTGGTAGAACGCACATATCTAGGAAAAGTCATGAAAGGAGGGTCCTGAAATTTGAGTGCAAAGTTAAGAAAATTACTCACTTGGTCAAAATGACCCCCACCCATGGCTGTTCTAGTGTTATGCACATGTAGGTCTGTGGTTAGTGTGTAAACAATGTTTATGTCTTGCTGCTGTTGGCAGATATTGGCAGATCAATGATAACATGCGTGTCTGCGTTGAAATCTCAAAACCCTGTTCCATATACATGGCTTTCAACCAGAACCACATATACAGTATCAGCCAAACGTTTGGACACACTTCCCCATTCAGTTGAATCATTCAGTTGAATAGGAAAGTGTGTCCAAACTTTTGACTGGTGCTGTTCGTGCAATGAATGTAGAGCAAGGTGTCATCAGAGCTGCAGCTGAGCTGAATGGTTAGTGGATCTTGTTGCAGCCTCCTCAGATGCAGGTTCTTAATAATCAATAACTCCAATCAGCTTTGCTTGAATTTCGATAGTCCGTTTTATTTATTTCTTCTCAGATATGATACAGATATGATCACTGTTGCGTTCACTAGGGTGACTGTAAGGGGTTAATTTCCAAACCCGGATATCCACAATGTGGGAGGGGCTTCGGGGATAAAATGGCGGACATTGCCTTGTGTTTATCATAGTAGTCAAGAGGGACACGCTACCGGTAAGACAAAACGAATGTATTTACTGCTCTGCAGGGTTATGTTGTTCTGTAATATTAAGAGAATGTTTCTAAATGACAAAACGAATGTATTTACTGCTCTGCAGGGTTATGTTGTTCTGTAATATTAAGAGAATGTTTCTAAATGACAAAACGAATGTATTTACTGCTCTGTTGGGTTATGTTGTTCTGTAATATTAAGAGAATGTTTCTAAATGACAAAACGAATGTATTTACTGCTCTGTTGGGTTATGTTGTTCTGTGATATTAAGAGAATGTTTCTAAATGACTTGATATTCTGATACATTGCATGACTTATCTACATTTATATTTCGTTTTACATTTAGGTTTATAACCTGCTACTGCAAATGCTACTGCTACTGACTGTGGTGAACATTTTATACTGCAATAAACCACAAATCACCAAATTGAGTTATTCCAACGTTTGATCTCTTGGCACCCCGTTCGGTGGGGATACAGAACCGAACAGTTATAAACCGAGGCCCACTGCACTGGATTAGTGCAGCAAAGAGCAGCCACGGACTAACGAACCGCGGCTCTCAGTCTCACCAAGGAGGCACAGCCAACCCAGGCCCGGCCAACCTAATACTGGAACCACTGGGCAAAGCTTAAGCCCCATCAAACAAACAATCAACTCAAACGGCCGATAATTTCGACCAGGAGCTTACACGAGTCAACCACCAGAATTCCTGTTGAACTAGGATAAGGACCAACACCAACAAAGTGGAACAAAGTCCCAATTAAAGGACCCCATTGGTAGTAACGGTCGGTTCTCCAGTCAACAGAAAAGGAACTGAGATGGAGGATTTGAAAAAACTCAAGAGTGTGCGATCAAGAGCACAAATGCTATTCACTAAAAGGGGAAATGCTCTCACTAAAAGTGGACTCTTGGAACCTAACGAAATTCTAATTGAATGGAAGTGCTTCAGGGCAGACTTCTCTAAAGTAATCGAGGCGGGGCTCGAGTATGCCCAAGCTCTGAGGGAATCGACCGAGGCGACGATCAAATCGTCTGCAGTTGAAGTCGATAAGCAGACAGCTGAGTGCGAGGAAAGATACCTCGAAGTGAAACAAACCACCCAAGATGCCTTTTGGGATGGCTACGCCAATAACATGTCGAAATCACTGAGTCTGCAATTACTCAGGCTGAGGAAGACGAGACCGACCCTCAGCAACCAATCAAGAACCGTAGGGTGAGAAATAAAAAACTGGACAGAGAGGTCACTGACCTCGGAGACATGTTGGTGGAATGGAAAGGGTTGATTCCTGGCTCTAGGGTGGTGGATCTGGAAATGTGTTACGAGAAAGTAAGGAAGAGGGTCCTGGCATTGTCTGACAAGCTGGAAGAGGAGCTATTAGATGGTGCAGCAAAGGGCAGCAAGGCTGACCCAACGGAGGCTCCAAGAAAACCAGCTCCCCACTCTCTCCCCGACGAGCCTGTCGACTCCAAGCCAGAACCCAACGTCAGGAAAGCCTTTGACTCCAAGCCTTACATCAGCCTTGAAAGGGCACGGCTACCCACTTTCTCCGGTGACATGAGACTACTATTGGTGGAAAACCGAATGGGAGGACTTGCAGCAATTAGGTAACCCACAGGGAGCAGAAAGTGTGAGAAAGTTCCATCTACTAAGCAGCCTAAATGAAAGGGTCAAAAGGGATCTCGTACTATCTAGTTGCGGTTCCGCTGACGATGTGTTCAGGCTGCTGGACAACAAGTATGGGAACAAGGCGAAGATAGTCTGGCTGATCACCAACGAGGTCCAGGCACTTCCTTCTATCAAAGGGAACAATCCCAGAAGAACTATTGAACTGATTCAGGCTGTGGAGAGAGCGCTGTGTAACCTTCAGATACTTGGAGAAGAAGACGCTGTAAAGAACCGTGTGGTCTGCCGGTCTCTGGAGAGCAAGCTTCCAAGTTCACTTAAAAAAGAGTGGATCGTGCACAAAACCAACCCTGTAAACATGTTCTCTCCACTAAACCACTTTGACTGCCTCCTGGAATTCCTGAAGAGGCAGGAGGAAATTCTGGAGGAATTGGACCAGTTGGAGCCAAGCCCCATGGAGAAAGATGTCGTGGAGAAAAGCTCATCAGACACAAGAGGTGACCATTTCAAGGATTACCTGAGGAAGGCTTCCACAAGGTCTACAACGGGCCAGGAGGACGATCATCCAAGCTGCACTGTATGTGGAGACGACGCTCACGCCGACAGACTATTTGCATGCAGGGCCTTCAAGGGTCAAGATCTTGCAGACAAAAGAGCCCATCTGAAGAAGATTGGGTCATGCTTCAAGTGCTTGCAGGCTCACGCTAAGGATGGCAACGGGTGTACTCCAAGATACCTTTGCACAAAAGTAGACTGTCGGAGAGGAGGGATTTCAGACCATAATTATCTTCTCTGTCCTAAGCCACCTACCCCGAAGAAGGATTACAGCAGTGAGGTGGACAGCAGTACAAAGGTTGGAGGGAAGGAGCTTGGCCTAACCGACAAGCAGGAGGAATTCCTGGCAGAGCTTACTCCAGAACAAAGAGAAAAATACAAGAAAGTATTTTCGAACAAAGTCTCGTCGACTGTATGCACCAATGCTGGAGATGGAGTTGGACAGAAGGAACACCCTGTAGTGATGATGCTGCTGAATGCGACAACAAATTCTGGCTGCCTCATCGGCACTCTGATCGACCTCGCCTCCGACACGAACTACATTACCAACGAAGCAGCCGGTCGTCTTGGTCTATGCGGCGAGGATATCAAGCTGATTATTCATGGTATCGGGGGTATGAGGAAGACGATTGTGACAAAAAGGTACCCTCTGCGACTGAGGATGAAAACCCCCAAAGGAAAGGTGGCAGAGCATAAAATCCTCTGCTACGGACTGGAGAGCATCGCAGAGGTGAACCAGCCGGTCTCGCCCAGGCAATTGCAGAAATTCTTCCCTGACGTTGCCACTGACGAACTGGTCCGTCCTGAGAAGATAGACCTCCTTATCAGTCACCGTGAAGGTCGTCTTGTTCCCCAGCCAACCAAGATTGTGGGAGACCTCGTCCTCTGGGACGGCCCACTGGGCAAAACCGTTGGTGGAACCCATCCCAACCTCATTGAGGTAGTCGACCTGGCTGTCCACCACTCTGACACTCACCTCGCAAGGAGCATGAGATCAGCATCAATGGCATACAAAGAGACTGTCCTGGCTCAAGCGGAGGAGAAAAATATACTTACCCAGCTTGAGGCCCAACTCAAAAATGCTCTTTCCAAGCAGCTTGAAGCAGCCGAGACCTCAGGGAAGACTTCAGAGGCCCTGGAACAGCTGACACAAGAGAAATGCCGTCTGCAGCAGGAGAAGAGCGAGGCCCTGCTGGAGGAGTTCCGCAGTGCCAAACAGGAGATGCAAAGTCAGTTGGAGTCCCTGAATCAGCAGAATTCCAGGTACCAGGAAGAGCTCAGCAAGTCCAAGGAGCAGCTCAGCTCAGAGAACCTGAAGATCAGTAGCCTGTGCCAGGAGATTGAGGAGCTGAAGGAAGTTGCTTCTGTGAACTCCCAGTCTCTGGTGTCCCTGCAGGAGGAGAACAGCAGGTTGAGCCAGGAGTTTGACAGCAGCCGTAAGGAGTTCAGTGGGCAGCAGAAGTTGGGAACTGATCACACCAAACTTAATAAGCAGTTGCAAGAGGCAGGCAAACAGAGAAGACCCTGGGGCATTGTACTGGTGCGCCTTGTGGAGCCTCAACAATTCAGTCCCTTGTCAAAGCTTTGTGGAACCATAGCCCGGACCCGACGAGCCGCAGAGACCTGGCTGAGAAGGAGACGCCAGGCTCCGGACCCACTAAAGTGGGAGGCAAACGGCTCCATACTGTCCGCTGAGGAAAGAGCAGGAGCCTTCCAAGACCTGGCCCTCGCAGCCCAAGATGGCTTTGAGTTCCATGACTCGACCCTTGACCGCTTGGTGGTCCACAAGGATGAGAACACGGGCTCCTTCTCTGTGGAGGCAGAATCCAGTCCTGGATTGAAGACGGGACAGCCGTTCCTCTAATCCCATTCCATTCATGGCTAGCCACCCTACTAACGAGAGAAGCCCATGAAAGGAACCATGAAGGCATTGCCACCACACTGCTGCGCACAAGGAAGAAGGCGGGGGTAGTGCAAGGCCAAAGAACGGTAAAGAAAGCTGTGAACGAGTGCGTCACCTGCCGTAAACAGAAAGGGAGATTGTGCCAGCAGATGATGAGCGACCTGCCACCAGAGCGCTCACAGCGTGCTGGCCCATTTGAATACACCACGCTTGACCTCTTTGGCCCTTTCGGAATCAAGGATGCCGTTAAGAAAAGAACAGTGTGGGCCTGGGACTTTCACCCGGCCGACGCACCTCATCGCAATGGGACTGCTGAAGCCGCAGTAAAGCTCATGAAGAGAGCACTCTCAAGCCTTGGAGGGACGATAGGCTCGCTCACCTGGAGTAAACTCCAAACCCTCTTCTACCAAGCGGCTAACCTAACTAACGAAAGACCGATTGACGCCAGGGCAAAAGAACAAGAAGACTCTGTCGAAAATGTGAACCCTAACAGTCTGCTCCTTGGACGAACCGGACTGGAAGGTGATACTTGTGGGATCGACTTGTGGTCCTCATCCCCGTGGAAGACTAGTGGCCTTCCTAGGCCTGACACTGGCCTCGTCGACTGACATCGCCCAATCCCCCTGGTTCTGTAGACATTGCCTCAGGACGTCACCGCCCCAAACCCTTTTAGGCTGGTTGGTGAACGCCATGCGCTGCCACCATGTCTAACACACTTGCACATACACGAAGTAAGAAGTTGAATCCACACTCATGAACCAAACCATGACAGAACACTACACCTCTGTCAGGGGAGGTGCCTGAACAGTGACATTGGCATTCTTTGTGATTGGCAAGTACAGCTGGACTATTGAAAAGAAAAAAAAAAATGTGTTATGATATGATGTTATGGTCTGTGACCTCCATGAACCAGTTCATTCGGTAAAGTGGGAGGTGTTGCGTTCACTAGGGTGACTGTAAGGGGTTAATTTCCAAACCCGGATATCCACAATGTGGGAGGGGCTTCGGGGATAAAATGACGGACATTGCCTTGTGTTTATCATAGTAGTCAAGAGGGACACGCTACCGGTAAGACAAAACGAATGTATTTACTGCTCTGCAGGGTTATCTTGTTCTGTAATATTAAGAGAATGTTTCTAAATGACAAAACGAATGTATTTACTGCTCTGCAGGGTTATGTTGTTCTGTAATATTAAGAGAATGTTTCTAAATGACAAAACGAATGTATTTACTGCTGAGATTGAGATAACGTTTATTGCCACTATGCATTACACATATAGGAATTTGCTTCGTCACCACAGCAAGTGCGTTTATACTTTTTTCACATATCAAAAAACAGGACAACACAACAACAACACAGGACAGACAACAGTGCATTGGATAGTGCGGTATAAAGTAAAGTGCAGTGTAGAGTTTTTTACAGTGAGTCCAGTTCAGTCCTGGGCAGACTTGGGGGCGGGGGGGGGGGGAAGCCAGAGTCATTTAACAGCCTGGCGGCTGAGGGGTAGAAGCTGAGCCTGTGGCGGGCCTTCAGTGCCTTAGGCAGCCGCAACCTTCTTCCAGAGGGAAGCAGGGTGAGGAGGCCGTGGCCGGGGTGGAAGGGGTCAGCCATGATCTTCCTTGCCCTCCTCAGAGCCCTGGTGTCATGCAGGGAGTTGAGGGAGGGCAAGGGACAGCCGATCACCTTCTCTGCTGAACGTAGCACCCGCTGCAACTTGGCCTTGTCCTTGGTCGTTGCAGCAGGGAACCAGGTGATGATGGAGTGGGTGAGGATGGACTCTATGATGGCCGTGTAGAACTGGACCATCATGGACCTCGGCAGCCTGAGTTTCCTCAGCTGCCGGAGGAAGAACATCCTCTTCTGGGCCTTCTTTGTGAGGGCCTCGGTGTTCTGCTCCCACTTTAGGTCCCGGGAGATGGTCATGCCTAGAAAGCGGCATGACTCCACGGAGGCCACCGGGGTACCTCCCAGCGTGATGGGAGGGGGCAGGGCTGCTTTCCTTCGGAAGTCCACCACCATCTCCACTGTTTTTAGAGCATTTAGCTCCAGATTGTTTAAACTGCACCAGCTCTGCAGCCCCTCGATCTCACCCCTGTAGGCGGATTCGTCCCCCCCGGAGATGAGGCCCACCAGGGTGGTGTCGTCTGCAAACTTCAGGAGCTTGACCGAGGGGTGGCGGGAGACACAGCTGTTGGTGTAGAGGGAGAATAGTGCTGGCTCTGTTGCTCTGTTGGGTTATGTTGTTCTGTGATATTAAGAGAATGTTTCTAAATGACTTGATATTCTGATACATTGCATGACTTATCTACATTTATATTTCGTTTTACATTTAGGTTTATAACCTGCTACTGCAAATTAGGGCTGCAACTAACGATTATTTTGATAATCGATTAATCTGACGATTATCTTATCGATTAATCGATAAATCGGATACACAAAAAGCGGGGGGAAAATATTTTTTTTTTAAAGTTTTTATTTTATTTATATATTTATTTTGCAAATTGTATTTTATGTTTTCTAAATCAGCCAGGCCTATACATATACATGTGCAAAATGAATAAGTATTAATAAAAAATAAAAAATAATATAAATAAAAAAGGCTTTGCTACATCAAATAGGTTTAACAACAGGCCATGGACTATGGCGGTAGATTGTTTCAATAAAGTAGTTGAACTCTAGCTCAATACATGCATTGTTTTAGGTAATAACTTTGCTTAATGTAAAGGTCAGTAACCCAAAGTGCAATATAGGCTACAGACAAGACACTAATGTTTTTATATAACAGATATGCTCCAAAACAATGCAATGTGTCCTCTCACTCCATACAATAGGCTAGGCGACAGTCAGTGCCTCACTCTGCATTTGCATGGAGAGCAGGAGACCATGGAAGGGCTGAGCCCAGCAGGACTTATATAATAAAACAATAGGAAGTTAGCTGTAACCCTCCTCTATAGAAACATAGTTAGTGTAACCCTCCTCTATAGAAACATAGTTAGTGCTCTGGTTCTCAGCACAGCTACGCAGACTACAGCTGGACGAGCAGCGTAGTGACAGTCAGCTAGCGGCAGCAGCGAGCTAACCCTGCTAGCTAACTCACTAGCATGTCCTGACAGCAGACAGTCATAGGACAGTCATAGGTTCTACCCTTTCCGGCCATAGGTAGCGCTATGATTCGCTATGATTCGCGATGCCTACACCGGCCGCAAGACAGCGTGGCGTGCGTCAACAGGAAGTAGGTTTGTTATGGAAACAAAACCCGAAAAAAAAGAAAAAAAGAAAAAAAAACGACGAATCGATAATGGCATTCGTCGCCAACGAATTTCGTTATCGATTATGATCGATTTAATCGATTCGTTGTTGCAGCCCTACTGTAAATGCTACTGCTACTGACTGTGGTGAACATTTTATACTGCAATAAACCACAAATCACCAAATTGAGTTATTCCAACGTTTGATCTCTTGGCACCCCGTTCGGTGGGGATACAGAACCGAACAATCACTTCAGATATTTCATGACCACTAACTGCCTTTTTCGTGAACCAGTGAACCAGTTCCCGACTGTCTCAACCAATCACCATAGAGAGCATCAAACAATGACTGTTAATGGTTTAACATCTACTTTTAAACAGAGGTATAACTCTTAGTAGTTTATAATAACTGCATACGTCTATGTATTTCAATACACCACAGGTCTACCTGCTTCATCAGTGGTGAAGCTGAGCAGGCTGCTGATTGGCTATCTGGTCTACCTGCTTCATCAGTGGTGAAGGTGAGCAGGCTGCTGATTGGCTAGCTGATCTACCTGCTTCATCAGTGGTGAAGGTGAGCACGCTGCTGATTGGCTAGCTGATCTACCTGCTTCATCAGTGGTGAAGGTGAGCAGGCTGCTGATTGGCTAGCTGATCTACCTGCTTCATCAGTGGTGAAGGCGATGACCTCGCTGGCCTCGCTCACGCCCACGTCAGTCCTGGTGAACATCCTGACATGGTAGGTGGCATGCGGCTGCAGCTGGGTGGCGGTGACGTGAGTCAACACGGGGTTAATGTGCGTGCTCATCTGTGCTGCCTCCCAGGGCTCTGAGCAGCAGAGAGGCCAAAGGTTAATACAGAACAGAGAGAGTTGTAGAGAATGATCACAGGTGGTGAAGGACAAAGGTAGAGAAGTAGAGACAGGATATGAAAACATAATTTCCATTATGAACTCTGATAGTCATTCAGGAGAGTACAGTAGAGTCGAGACACAGAGAAAAACAGATTTTACGCTAGATTTCACAATATTAATAACACAGATTCTTCTTACAATAATAATAATAATAATAATAATAATAATAATAATAATAACTTCTATTTGTATAGCACTTTTCCTGCAAACGTTGCAGCTCAAAGTGCTTTAACCATTATATAATCATCATTTACCGGTAATTATTTAGTCACCTCAACCCAGAATCGATACTAGACATTGACGAGGCACAAACGCTGTGACAGAACACACCTGACCTACCAGAACCACCTGTCTCCTGTCCTGGATAGAACACACCTGACCCACCAGAACCACCTGTCTCCTGTCCTGGATAGAACACACCTGACCCACCAGACACACCTGTCTCCTGTCCTGATAGAACACACCCGACCCATCAGAACCACCTGTCTCCTGTCCTGGATAGAACACACCTGACCCACCAGACACACCTGTCTCCTGTCCTGATAGAACACACCTGACCCATCAGAACCACCTGTCTCCTGTCCTGATAGAACACACCTGACCCACCAGACACACCTGTCTCCTGTCCTGATAGAACACACCTGACCCACCAGAACCACCTGTCTCCTGTCCTGGATAGAACACACCTGACCCACCAGACACACCTGTCTCCTGTCCTGATAGAACACACCTGACCCATCAGAACCACCTGTCTCCTGTCCTGATAGAACACACCTGACCCACCAGACACACCTGTCTCCTGTCCTGATAGAACACACCTGACCCACCAGAACCACCTGTCTCCTGTCCTGGATAGAACACACCTGACCCACCAGACACACCTGTCTCCTGTCCTGATAGAACACACCTGACCCACCAGACACACCTGTCTCCTGTCCTGATAGAACACACCTGACCCACCAGACACACCTGTCTCCTGTCCTGATAGAACACACCTGACCCACCAGACACACCTGTCTCCTGTCCTGGATAGAACACACCTGACCCACCAGACACACCTGTCTCCTGTCCTGATAGAACACACCTGACCCACCAGACACACCTGTCTCCTGTCCTGGATAGGCAGTTGGACATGGCCTCCAGGTTGGGCTAGAAATGAATGTCAAATAAGCAAATACAAACAATCTGTCTCATCAGTCTTGTAGACTGGAATGGAACACTCCCCTTTGGCCCTCCATCTTTCTGGGTACCCTGACATAGGGGGACTGCATTAAAAAGTGGTGTAATTTCTGAATGGTGAAACCAATAATGTACACACATACTAAGCTGAGAACCTTACTCTACTTTAACCTCATACTAATTGTTTAATTTAAAATCTAACTGCTCATTGGGAGCAATTTGGGGTTCAGTGTCTTGCCCAAGAACACCTCGACATGTTTCCAGCCGGGGTTCGAACCGCCGATCTGCCAACTCCTGCGATCATTGGACGCCGGCTCTACCTCCCGAACCACAGCCACCCGTTTCTTTCTTCTTACCAGATCTGTTCTTGATGTCCAGATCGTAGCCGGTGATCGGGCTGTTTCCATGGTACCCAGCGGTCCAGTGGACCTGGGCTGAGGAGGCTGAGACGTGGCTGATGGTCACGGTGGGGGGGTCAGGAAGCACTGGAGACGACAACATCAAACAGGTCATGACCTGGGGGGTGTAACATCAACGTCAATCAAGGAAAATCCAGGCTTATTTTTGATAACTCTCGCGAGATCTATCAAAATATGCCTGGATATTTTTTTGATAATTCTCGCAAGACTTGTCAGAATAAGCCAGGATTTTCCTTTAGCAAGGTTGATGGAATACCCCCCTGGGCTGTAACAACACACACAATACAGTATGTGTATACAGAGCCATTTCAATCATTTGTGACAGCAGCTGGTGAAATCGGGAGCAAGTCGGCAACCAACCATTATGTTCTGACTTTTATTCTGAAAAATGTACATACATTTGAAAATCAATGACACACTCGCTAGTCAAGCCAAAACATTGCAATACAATTTACTCATTGAATCCATTGCATTGCAATATTTTGGCTTGACTAGCGAGTGTGTCATTGATTTTCAAATATATGTAATAATAATAATAATATTTTTCCTGCAAACATTGCAGCTCAAAGTGCTTTAATCATTATATAATCCTAATTTAATTATTCAGTCATTTAAAGGCAATATTAAAAATATGGGTTTTTAGTCTTGACTTGAACATATTTGCTGAGGTTGCATCCCTAATGTAAACTGGCAGTGAGACACAATCTGGGTGCATAAAATGAGAATGCAGCCTCACCAAATCTCTTCTTTTGTACAGCAAAAAAAAAAGTTTGAGAAAACCAGCGTCAGAAGGCCTGAGAGCTCTATTGGGCTGATATGCTAGCAGAAGACCTGAGAGCTCTATTGGGCTGATATGCTAGCAGAAGACCTGAGAGCTCTATTGGGCTGATATTCTAGCATACATTTTGTACATTTTTCTGAATAAAAGTTATGGTAAGTGTATTAATAAATGCATTATAAGTTCAGCTGCTGTCACATTTGTTATGTGTCAAATCTCTTAACAGATCATGTTTTTGCATAGTGGTTAATGTATTCTGAGAGTCTGGAATCCAGGTCAATGGTTAATAGAAGGTTTGTGACTAGTCACAACAAAGTGTCATGCAATAACAGAGAAGCGTTTGTGTTACTGGTTGCTGGTCCAGCGGTGGTGGTGAGGTCTGCTGTGGTGGTGAGGTCTGGGTCTGAGGTGGAGGGCTGGGGGGCCACAGTGGTGTCAGGAGCTGGAGGTAGAGTTAACCCATTATTAAACCATCAGCCATGAATGCTGTCTGAAATGACAATGACACAGCTCGGTGAAGCTGCACAGATAAACTCTTTAGGTGATGCATCACTTTCTCAAATGGCCCTCTTCCCCTATGCTGTTGAGAGTTACTCCAGAGCAGAAGTGCTCTATTCTGCAGTGTGCTACAGGGAGCACTTTAGGACAAACAGGCCCAAACCCTAAACATATCTAGATCTAAGATAATGTTTTGCAACAGTTATGAGTTATACACTTTCATCCATGTCTTTTTATTCATTTCCATTATCTTATTAAATGTTTATCTATATCATTTTATTGTTATTTATAATCTTGCCTTACTGCATGCGGTACAGCACCTTCCATACAAGAAATGCTGCTCAAAGTGCTTTACAACAGGGAGATAACAACATAAAATGAATATAAAAGCAGTACAACAGTAAAAAAGAAGGTAAAGATAAAATACAATAAAAGAAGAGAAACAAATGTAAGAAGTAAATAGATAAAACATTTAATAACACAGTCTTAATCCCGCCCACACAAGGGAGGTTCTACACAGGTGAGTACTGTGGTATAGTGTCCCTAGAGGCCACATTGTGCCTCTCACCTGGCAGGATAGTCAGGACCGTGTGGTGTTTGTGGTCGTTGAACCAGCCTGGTATGTCCACACGGCAGCCGTACGTCCCTGCGTCCGTCTCCTGGGCCTGTGTGATGGTCAGAGAGACGTCCCCGTCAGGCAGCTGGCCCAGGACCTGGTACCGCCCAGACGCCCGGCTGGTGACCCGGGCCCCGTCCGTCCTGATGAGCTCGTCTCCGCAGCCCCGGGAGGGGATCTGACCCCGCCCCCAGCACGCCGCCAGCCGCCCGTACGTCTGCGTGTCGTACCTGCACGTCAGGGTCACGTCCTGACCCACAAAGGCCTGGACGGTACCAGCAGAACCAACACCTGCGGCGGACAGAGACACAGCTGTGAACACACAACACTGCTACAAAAGATAGGCTGTTTTGTGGGCTGGGGTGGTCCAGTGGTCTAGCACCATGGCCTGGGGTGGTCCAGTGGTCTAGCACCATGGCCTTGGGTGGTCCAGTGGTCTAGTACCATGGCCTGGGGTGGTCCAGTGGTCTAGCACCATGGCCTGGGGTGGTCCAGTGGTCTAGCACCATGGCCTGGGGTGGTCCAGGGGTCTAGCACCATAGCCTGGGGTGGTCCAGTGGTCTAGTACCATGGCCTGGGGTGGTCCAGGGGTCTAGCACCATGGCCTGTGGTGGTCCAGTGGTCTAGCACCATGGCCTGGGGTGGTCCAGTGGTCTAGCACCATGGCCTTGGGTGGTCCAGTGGTCTAGTACCATGGCCTGGGGTGGTCCAGTGGTCTAGTACCATGGCCTGGGGTGGTCCAGTGGTCTAGCACCATGGCCTGGGGTGGTCCAGTGGTCTAGCACCATGGCCTGGGGTGGTCCAGGGGTCTAGCACCATGGCCTGGGGTGGTCCAGTGGTCTAGTACCATGGCCTGGGGTGGTCCAGGGGTCTAGCACCATGGCCTGTGGTGGTCCAGTGGTCTAGCACCATGGCCTGGGGTGGTCCAGTGGTCTAGCACCATGGCCTGGGGTGGTCCAGTGGTCTAGCACCATGGCCTGGGGTGGTCCAGTGGTCTAGCACCATGGCCTGGGGTGGTCCAGTGGTCTAGTACCATGGCCTGGGGTGGTCCAGTGGTCTAGCACCATGGCCTGGGGTGGTCCAGTGGTCTAGCACCATGGCCTGGGGTGGTCCAGGGGTCTAGCACCATGGCCTGGGGTGGTCCAGGGGTCTAGTACCACTACCATGGCCTGGGGTGGTCCAGGGGTCTAGTACCACTACCATGGCCTGGGGTGGTCCAGTGGTCTAGCACCATGGCCTGGGGTGGTCCAGGGGTCTAGTACCACTACCATGGCCTGGGGTGGTCCAGGGGTCTAGCACCATGGCCTGGGGTGGTCCAGTGGTCTGGTACCATGGCCTGGGGTGGTCCAGGGGTCTAGCACCATGGCCTGGGGTGGTCCAAAGGTCTAGTACCATGGCCTGGGGTGGTCCAGTGGTCTAGCATCATGGCCTGGGGTGGTCCAGTGGTCTAGCACCGTGGTCTACAGTCTACATGTCGGCATGGGTTAGAATCCGGCCCATACCCTGCTGACATGCCCTCTCTCCCTTCTTCTCCTTACTTTCCTGCCTGTCTTCACTGTATCTGTCCAATGAAATGAAAAATATGAGTGGGACTGCCGGACTCAGAAAAAAAAGAAATGAAAAAAAGATAGGCTGTTTTGGATTGACACTATTCAATTCAAACAACTTTATTAGTCCCACTGGGGGCGATTAATTTAGAGCAGCATGTTCACAGATACACATAAAGACGTCTAACCACATACAAACAACAACAACAACAACAACTAGTGCACCAGGAGCTAGGAAGATCATTATTCCATTGGTGACAGACGCAATTCCATATCAAATTTCTTCCTGAAATAATACAAAAATTAACACTAAAATAATCTTGACTTCATCTGTATTATATATAAATATATACATTAATATATAATAACGAATATAAATACATATATAGGTCATACCAAAGAGCAGGTGGAGGAGAAGCCAGAGACAGGAGAAGCTCTTGTGTGGGTCCATGGTGGGGAAGCTACTGGCTACTGCGTCTCATAGTTGGTAGAAAGTGTCTTGACTAACTGTCACCTCTGTTACCGCAAACCACACAGCACATTTAACACCTGACACAGTCTGCTGTCTGCCCACATCATCAGTTGTGTTGAACTGAGAATGTCCCACTTCCTGTTTGGCGGTTTTGGTTCCTTGTGTAGCAAGTGTGAGAGTAAGTGCATTGAGGGGCAAATACGAATAGATAGACAGAAATTATTCTTTAGACAGGAGATGTTGATATTGGCTTACTAGTGAACTCTTGACATATTGTACCTCAATAATAATAATAATAATAATAATAACTTAATTATTTGTATAGCGCTTTTCCTGCAAACGTTGCAGCTCAAAGTGCTCCAATCGTTATATAATCATAATTGAATTATTTACTCATTTAAAGGCAATAATTAAAAAGATGGGTTTTTAGTCTTGACTTGAACATATTTGCTGAGGTTGCATCCCTAATGTAAACTGGCAGTGAGACACAATCTGGCTGCATAAAATGAGAATGCAGCCTCACCAAATCTCTTCTTTTGTACATGTGATACACAAAGAAAACCAGCGTCAGAAGACCTGAGAGCTCTATTGGGCTTATATGCTAGCAAAAGGTCTTTCAGATATTCTGGTGCTGTGCCAGTGAGAGCTTTATAAACAAGCAGAAGGATCTTGACATCTATTCTGAACTTAACAGGAAGCCAGTGTAGAGTCTCTAAAATAGGAGTTATATGATGACTCAATGACTCAAGTTATAACAAATATATATATATATATATAAAACTACCGATCAAGGCGATGTTAAAGACAGTCGGTGTCTGAACCTGTAGCAGTATAATCTGTCAAATACAGAGGATGATCCAAAGGATATTCATATAACATATGAGAGACAGGCCAAAGGGGATTAAACGCATCCTTTTCCATTCCACTGTCTACAAGACTGATTATAGATTGTTTGTATTTGTTTTTCTGACATTCATTTCTAGCCCAACCTGGAGGCCATGTCCAACTGCTGTGGTGGGATTCTTTGTCTGTGCTTCTGTGTTCCTGGGATGTTTTTTTGTCGCATTTACAGAATGTAGATGATTTATCTGTGTTCTGGCTGTGTTTTATCCTCCTTAAATTCCTGTACTTCCTGGGATCTGGTTCTTGTATAAGAGAGCTGTACTTTGTGTGTTGCGTTACCATTCCATCTCTGAGATTGGATAAACCCAGCTCCGGAGTTGCAGACCATGTGTAACTTCAATAAATGACTGATACTTAGATTTAAAATCCACTATTTGAATCTTTTATTAAATCCACAACACAACACTGCCCGTCCAGGAAACCCAGATAGGTCTGACCCAGTTCCTCTGTGATACACTGAGAGCACTTTCATGTGTTACCAAACCCCTGGTCACAGTGAAAGACTGCTGACACGGGTGTTTACATCACTAGTATATACGTTGCTTCCTCATTGGGCAAAGACGATTTTTCGTCATATACATTCACAGGGCCCTTCATAAGTAATGGGACAGTGAAGCATTGTTTTTTTATGTTTGGGATTATAGTTTTTTTTGTTTAGAGATTATCAACTGTCATTTGAGGGCATGTGTGTACATGTGTGTGTGTGTGTGTGTGTGTGTGTGTGTGTGTGTGTATGTGTGTGTGTGTGTGTGTGTACAGATTTCTCCATTCAGAAATGACAACACTTGTTATACATAGTCCCCGTTGTTCAGGGCACCAGAAGTAGAGGCTGGTGGAGGTAGAGGCTGTGTCTCAGGAGGTAGAGGCTGGTGGAGGTAGAGGCTGGTGGAGGTAGAGGCTGTGTCTCAGGAGGTAGAGGCTGTGTCTCAGGAGGTAGAGGCTGTGTCTCAGGAGGTAGAGGCTGTGTCTCAGGAGGTAGAGGCTGTGTCTCAGGAGGTAGAGGCTGTGTCTCAGGAGGTAGAGGCCGTGTCTCAGGAGGTAGAGGCTGTGTCTCAGGAGGTAGAGGCTGGTGGAGGTAGAGGCTGTGTCTCAGGAGGTAGAGGCTGTGTCTCAGGAGGTAGAGGCTGTGGCTCAGGAGGTAGAGGCCGTGTCTCAGGAGGTAGAGGCTGTGTCTCAGGAGGTAGAGGCTGGTGGAGGTAGAGGCTGTGTCTCAGGAGGTAGAGGCTGTGTCTCAGGAGGTAGAGGCTGTGGCTCAGGAGGTAGAGGCTGGTGGAGGTAGAGGCTGGTGGAGGTAGAGGCTGTGTCTCAGGAGGTAGAGGCTGTGTCTCAGGAGGTAGAGGCTGTGTCTCAGGAGGTAGAGGCTGTGTCTCAGGAGGTAGAGGCTGTGTCTCAGGAGGTAGAGGCTGTGTCTCAGGAGGTAGAGGCCGTGTCTCAGGAGGTAGAGGCTGTGTCTCAGGAGGTAGAGGCTGGTGGAGGTAGAGGCTGTGTCTCAGGAGGTAGAGGCTGTGTCTCAGGAGGTAGAGGCTGTGGCTCAGGAGGTAGAGGCCGTGTCTCAGGAGGTAGAGGCTGTGTCTCAGGAGGTAGAGGCTGGTGGAGGTAGAGGCTGTGTCTCAGGAGGTAGAGGCTGTGTCTCAGGAGGTAGAGGCTGTGGCTCAGGAGGTAGAGGCTGGTGGAGGTAGAGGCTGTGTCTCAGGAGGTAGAGGCTGTGTCTCAGGAGGTAGAGGCTGTGTCTCAGGAGGTAGAGGCTGTGGCTCAGGAGGTAGAGGCTGGTGGAGGTAGAGGCTGTGTCTCAGGAGGTAGAGGCTGTGTCTCAGGAGGTAGAGGCTGTGTCTCAGGAGGTAGAGGCTGTGTCTCAGGAGGTAGAGGCTGTGTCTCAGGAGGTAGAGGCTGTTTCTCAGGAGGTAGAGGCTGTGTCTCAGGAGGTAGAGGCTGTGTCTCAGGAGGTAGAGGCTGTGTCTCAGGAGGTAGAGGCTGTGTCTCAGGAGGTAGAGGCTGTGTCTCAGGAGGTAGAGGCTGTTTCTCAGGAGGTAGAGGCTGTGTCTCAGGAGGTAGAGGCTGTGTCTCAGGAGGTAGAGGCTGGTGGAGGTAGAGGCTGTGTCTCAGGAGGTAGAGGCTGGTGGAGGTAGAGGCTGTGTCTCAGGAGGTAGAGGCTGGTGGAGGTAGAGACTGTGTCTCAGGAGGTAGAGGCTGGTGGAGGTAGAGGCTGTGTCTCAGGAGGTAGAGGCTGGTGGAGGTAGAGGCTGTGTCTCAGGAGGTAGAGGCTGTGTCTCAGGAGGTAGAGGCTGTGTCTCAGGAGGTAGAGGCTGTGTCTCAGGAGGTAGAGGCTGTGTCTCAGGAGGTAGAGGCTGGTGGAGGTAGAGGCTGTGTCTCAGGAGGTAGAGGCTGTGTCTCAGGAGGTAGAGGCTGTGGTTCAGGAGGTAGAGGCTGTGTCTCAGGAGGTAGAGGCTGTGTCTCAGGAGGTAGAGGCTGTGTCTCAGGAGGTAGAGGCTGGTGGAGGTAGAGGCTGTGTCTCAGGAGGTAGAGGCTGTGTCTCAGGAGGTAGAGGCTGTGTCTCAGGAGGTAGAGGCTGTGTCTCAGGAGGTAGAGGCTGTGTCTCAGGAGGTAGAGGCTGGTGGAGGTAGAGGCTGTGTCTCAGGAGGTAGAGGCTGTGTCTCAGGAGGTAGAGGCTGTGTCTCAGGAGGTAGAGGCTGTTTCTCAGGAGGTAGAGGCTGTGTCTCAGGAGGTAGAGGCTGTGTCTCAGGAGGTAGAGGCTGTGTCTCAGGAGGTAGAGGCTGTGTCTCAGGAGGTAGAGGCTGGTGGAGGTAGAGGCTGGTGGAGGTAGAGGCTGTGTCTCAGGAGGTAGAGGCTGTGTCTCAGGAGGTAGAGGCTGTGTCTCAGGAGGTAGAGGCTGTGTCTCAGGAGGTAGAGGCTGTGTCTCAGGAGGTAGAGGCTGTGTCTCAGGAGGTAGAGGCTGTGTCTCAGGAGGTAGAGGCCGTGTCTCAGGAGGTAGAGGCTGTGTCTCAGGAGGTAGAGGCTGGTGGAGGTAGAGGCTGTGTCTCAGGAGGTAGAGGCTGTGTCTCAGGAGGTAGAGGCTGTGGCTCAGGAGGTAGAGGCCGTGTCTCAGGAGGTAGAGGCTGTGTCTCAGGAGGTAGAGGCTGGTGGAGGTAGAGGCTGTGTCTCAGGAGGTAGAGGCTGTGTCTCAGGAGGTAGAGGCTGTGGCTCAGGAGGTAGAGGCTGGTGGAGGTAGAGGCTGGTGGAGGTAGAGGCTGTGTCTCAGGAGGTAGAGGCTGTGTCTCAGGAGGTAGAGGCTGTGTCTCAGGAGGTAGAGGCTGTGTCTCAGGAGGTAGAGGCTGTGTCTCAGGAGGTAGAGGCTGGTGGAGGTAGAGGCTGTGTCTCAGGAGGTAGAGGCTGTGGCTCAGGAGGTAGAGGCTGGTGGAGGTAGAGGCTGGTGGAGGTAGAGGCTGTGTCTCAGGAGGTAGAGGCTGTGTCTCAGGAGGTAGAGGCTGTGTCTCAGGAGGTAGAGGCTGTGTCTCAGGAGGTAGAGGCTGTGTCTCAGGAGGTAGAGGCTGTGTCTCAGGAGGTAGAGGCCGTGTCTCAGGAGGTAGAGGCTGTGTCTCAGGAGGTAGAGGCTGGTGGAGGTAGAGGCTGTGTCTCAGGAGGTAGAGGCTGTGTCTCAGGAGGTAGAGGCTGTGGCTCAGGAGGTAGAGGCCGTGTCTCAGGAGGTAGAGGCTGTGTCTCAGGAGGTAGAGGCTGGTGGAGGTAGAGGCTGTGTCTCAGGAGGTAGAGGCTGTGTCTCAGGAGGTAGAGGCTGTGGCTCAGGAGGTAGAGGCTGGTGGAGGTAGAGGCTGTGTCTCAGGAGGTAGAGGCTGTGTCTCAGGAGGTAGAGGCTGTGTCTCAGGAGGTAGAGGCTGTGGCTCAGGAGGTAGAGGCTGGTGGAGGTAGAGGCTGTGTCTCAGGAGGTAGAGGCTGTGTCTCAGGAGGTAGAGGCTGTGTCTCAGGAGGTAGAGGCTGTGTCTCAGGAGGTAGAGGCTGTGTCTCAGGAGGTAGAGGCTGTTTCTCAGGAGGTAGAGGCTGTGTCTCAGGAGGTAGAGGCTGTGTCTCAGGAGGTAGAGGCTGTGTCTCAGGAGGTAGAGGCTGTGTCTCAGGAGGTAGAGGCTGTGTCTCAGGAGGTAGAGGCTGTTTCTCAGGAGGTAGAGGCTGTGTCTCAGGAGGTAGAGGCTGTGTCTCAGGAGGTAGAGGCTGGTGGAGGTAGAGGCTGTGTCTCAGGAGGTAGAGGCTGGTGGAGGTAGAGGCTGTGTCTCAGGAGGTAGAGGCTGGTGGAGGTAGAGACTGTGTCTCAGGAGGTAGAGGCTGGTGGAGGTAGAGGCTGTGTCTCAGGAGGTAGAGGCTGGTGGAGGTAGAGGCTGTGTCTCAGGAGGTAGAGGCTGTGTCTCAGGAGGTAGAGGCTGTGTCTCAGGAGGTAGAGGCTGTGTCTCAGGAGGTAGAGGCTGTGTCTCAGGAGGTAGAGGCTGGTGGAGGTAGAGGCTGTGTCTCAGGAGGTAGAGGCTGTGTCTCAGGAGGTAGAGGCTGTGGTTCAGGAGGTAGAGGCTGTGTCTCAGGAGGTAGAGGCTGTGTCTCAGGAGGTAGAGGCTGTGTCTCAGGAGGTAGAGGCTGGTGGAGGTAGAGGCTGTGTCTCAGGAGGTAGAGGCTGTGTCTCAGGAGGTAGAGGCTGTGTCTCAGGAGGTAGAGGCTGTGTCTCAGGAGGTAGAGGCTGTGTCTCAGGAGGTAGAGGCTGGTGGAGGTAGAGGCTGTGTCTCAGGAGGTAGAGGCTGTGTCTCAGGAGGTAGAGGCTGTGTCTCAGGAGGTAGAGGCTGTTTCTCAGGAGGTAGAGGCTGTGTCTCAGGAGGTAGAGGCTGTGTCTCAGGAGGTAGAGGCTGTGTCTCAGGAGGTAGAGGCTGTGTCTCAGGAGGTAGAGGCTGGTGGAGGTAGAGGCTGGTGGAGGTAGAGGCTGTGTCTCAGGAGGTAGAGGCTGTGTCTCAGGAGGTAGAGGCTGTGTCTCAGGAGGTAGAGGCTGTGTCTCAGGAGGTAGAGGCTGTGTCTCAGGAGGTAGAGGCTGTGTCTCAGGAGGTAGAGGCTGTGTCTCAGGAGGTAGAGGCCGTGTCTCAGGAGGTAGAGGCTGTGTCTCAGGAGGTAGAGGCTGGTGGAGGTAGAGGCTGTGTCTCAGGAGGTAGAGGCTGTGTCTCAGGAGGTAGAGGCTGTGGCTCAGGAGGTAGAGGCCGTGTCTCAGGAGGTAGAGGCTGTGTCTCAGGAGGTAGAGGCTGGTGGAGGTAGAGGCTGTGTCTCAGGAGGTAGAGGCTGTGTCTCAGGAGGTAGAGGCTGTGGCTCAGGAGGTAGAGGCTGGTGGAGGTAGAGGCTGGTGGAGGTAGAGGCTGTGTCTCAGGAGGTAGAGGCTGTGTCTCAGGAGGTAGAGGCTGTGTCTCAGGAGGTAGAGGCTGTGTCTCAGGAGGTAGAGGCTGTGTCTCAGGAGGTAGAGGCTGTGTCTCAGGAGGTAGAGGCCGTGTCTCAGGAGGTAGAGGCTGTGTCTCAGGAGGTAGAGGCTGGTGGAGGTAGAGGCTGTGTCTCAGGAGGTAGAGGCTGTGTCTCAGGAGGTAGAGGCTGTGGCTCAGGAGGTAGAGGCTGTGTCTCAGGAGGTAGAGGCTGTGTCTCAGGAGGTAGAGGCTGGTGGAGGTAGAGGCTGTGTCTCAGGAGGTAGAGGCTGTGTCTCAGGAGGTAGAGGCTGTGGCTCAGGAGGTAGAGGCTGGTGGAGGTAGAGGCTGTGTCTCAGGAGGTAGAGGCTGTGTCTCAGGAGGTAGAGGCTGTGTCTCAGGAGGTAGAGGCTGTGGCTCAGGAGGTAGAGGCTGGTGGAGGTAGAGGCTGTGTCTCAGGAGGTAGAGGCTGTGTCTCAGGAGGTAGAGGCTGTGTCTCAGGAGGTAGAGGCTGTGTCTCAGGAGGTAGAGGCTGTGTCTCAGGAGGTAGAGGCTGTTTCTCAGGAGGTAGAGGCTGTGTCTCAGGAGGTAGAGGCTGTGTCTCAGGAGGTAGAGGCTGTGTCTCAGGAGGTAGAGGCTGTGTCTCAGGAGGTAGAGGCTGTGTCTCAGGAGGTAGAGGCTGTTTCTCAGGAGGTAGAGGCTGTGTCTCAGGAGGTAGAGGCTGTGTCTCAGGAGGTAGAGGCTGGTGGAGGTAGAGGCTGTGTCTCAGGAGGTAGAGGCTGGTGGAGGTAGAGGCTGTGTCTCAGGAGGTAGAGGCTGGTGGAGGTAGAGACTGTGTCTCAGGAGGTAGAGGCTGGTGGAGGTAGAGGCTGTGTCTCAGGAGGTAGAGGCTGGTGGAGGTAGAGGCTGTGTCTCAGGAGGTAGAGGCTGTGTCTCAGGAGGTAGAGGCTGTGTCTCAGGAGGTAGAGGCTGTGTCTCAGGAGGTAGAGGCTGTGTCTCAGGAGGTAGAGGCTGGTGGAGGTAGAGGCTGTGTCTCAGGAGGTAGAGGCTGTGTCTCAGGAGGTAGAGGCTGTGGTTCAGGAGGTAGAGGCTGTGTCTCAGGAGGTAGAGGCTGTGTCTCAGGAGGTAGAGGCTGTGTCTCAGGAGGTAGAGGCTGGTGGAGGTAGAGGCTGTGTCTCAGGAGGTAGAGGCTGTGTCTCAGGAGGTAGAGGCTGTGTCTCAGGAGGTAGAGGCTGTGTCTCAGGAGGTAGAGGCTGTGTCTCAGGAGGTAGAGGCTGGTGGAGGTAGAGGCTGTGTCTCAGGAGGTAGAGGCTGTGTCTCAGGAGGTAGAGGCTGTGTCTCAGGAGGTAGAGGCTGTTTCTCAGGAGGTAGAGGCTGTGTCTCAGGAGGTAGAGGCTGTGTCTCAGGAGGTAGAGGCTGTGTCTCAGGAGGTAGAGGCTGTGTCTCAGGAGGTAGAGGCTGTTTCTCAGGAGGTAGAGGCTGTGTCTCAGGAGGTAGAGGCTGTGTCTCAGGAGGTAGAGGCTGTGTCTCAGGAGGTAGAGGCTGTGTCTCAGGAGGTAGAGGCTGTGTCTCAGGAGGTAGAGGCTGTTTCTCAGGAGGTAGAGGCTGTGTCTCAGGAGGTAGAGGCTGTGTCTCAGGAGGTAGAGGCTGGTGGAGGTAGAGGCTGTGTCTCAGGAGGTAGAGGCTGGTGGAGGTAGAGGCTGTGTCTCAGGAGGTAGAGGCTGGTGGAGGTAGAGACTGTGTCTCAGGAGGTAGAGGCTGGTGGAGGTAGAGGCTGTGTCTCAGGAGGTAGAGGCTGGTGGAGGTAGAGGCTGTGTCTCAGGAGGTAGAGGCTGTGTCTCAGGAGGTAGAGGCTGTGTCTCAGGAGGTAGAGGCTGTGTCTCAGGAGGTAGAGGCTGTGTCTCAGGAGGTAGAGGCTGGTGGAGGTAGAGGCTGTGTCTCAGGAGGTAGAGGCTGTGTCTCAGGAGGTAGAGGCTGTGGTTCAGGAGGTAGAGGCTGTGTCTCAGGAGGTAGAGGCTGTGTCTCAGGAGGTAGAGGCTGTGTCTCAGGAGGTAGAGGCTGGTGGAGGTAGAGGCTGTGTCTCAGGAGGTAGAGGCTGTGTCTCAGGAGGTAGAGGCTGGTGGAGGTAGAGGCTGTGTCTCAGGAGGTAGAGGCTGTGTCTCAGGAGGTAGAGGCTGTGTCTCAGGAGGTAGAGGCTGTGTCTCAGGAGGTAGAGGCTGGTGGAGGTAGAGGCTGGTGGAGGTAGAGGCTGTGTCTCAGGAGGTAGAGGCTGTGTCTCAGGAGGTAGAGGCTGTGTCTCAGGAGGTAGAGGCTGTGTCTCAGGAGGTAGAGGCTGTGTCTCAGGAGGTAGAGGCTGGTGGAGGTAGAGGCTGTGTCTCAGGAGGTAGAGGCTGGTGGAGGTAGAGGCTGTGTCTCAGGAGGTAGAGGCTGGTGGAGGTAGAGGCTGTGTCTCAGGAGGTAGAGGCTGGTGGAGGTAGAGGCTGTGTCTCAGGAGGTAGAGGCTGTGTCTCAGGAGGTAGAGGCTGGTGGAGGTAGAGGCTGTGTCTCAGGAGGTAGAGGCTGGTGGAGGTAGAGGCTGTGTCTCAGGAGGTAGAGGCTGGTGGAGGTAGAGGCTGTGTCTCAGGAGGTAGAGGCTGTGTCTCAGGAGGTAGAGGCTGTGTCTCAGGAGGTAGAGGCTGTGTCTCAGGAGGTAGAGGCTGTGTCTCAGGAGGTAGAGGCTGGTGGAGGTAGAGGCGATGTCTCAGGAGGTAGAGGCTGTGTCTCAGGAGGTAGAGGCTGTGGTTCAGGAGGTAGAGGCTGTGTCTCAGGAGGTAGAGGCTGTGTCTCAGGAGGTAGAGGCTGTGGTTCAGGAGGTAGAGGCTGTGTCTCAGGAGGTAGAGGCTTTGTCTCAGGAGGTAGAACCGGCGTATGATGATCGCAAGGGCGGCAGATCGGCGGTTCGATCCCCATGTCGAGGTGTCCTTCGGCAAGACACTGAACCCCAATGAGCGGGCCGGCGCCTTGCATGGTAGCTTGCCGCCATTGGTGTGTGAATGTGTATGTGAATGGGTGAATTAATGAGAGGCCGTTGTAAAGCGCTTTGGATAAAGGCGCTGTATAAGTCAGTCAGTTTACCATATAAGAGAGCTGCGGATGTCTAGTGTTGATTCTCGGCTTTGCATTTACCTTTGGAGTCTGGAGCATTTATCTATTGGTGTCTGTCAACATGTGGGTGGTACTGGAGAATAACCAATGGCTGCTGAGTGTTTAGTGAATGAAGGCCACCGTGACCGTGGAGGATTGTTAAACCAGTCAATGAGTGATGAGAGTGATAAAGCTGGTGAGAGATCTGTAAGACTGATGAGATCAGACACCAGCAGAAGCAGGCAGGAGGTAGTAGGTAGGTAGGGGGAGATTCTTCTGAGGTGTGAGTACTGTAGGATGGCTGGTTGTTTCCATGACAATTAATGTATTAAATGGAGTAATTTGAATCAGAATGTATTTTTATTACATCAAAGTACACAAGAGTCAAACATCTTTGGCTTAGGTTCTTCCACATTGACATTGCAGCAAGATACAAAATCAACAATAATAGAGTAAAGTTAAATAAGTAACGGAAGTAATAATAAAGTAATAAAGTGATAAAGTGATGGTAGTCATACTGTATCTATTTCTGTCATATATTTTTTTATATCATGTTTTCTATCACTATTTGCACTTCTGGTTAGATGCTAAACTGCATTTAGTTCGTTGTCTGGTATTTGTACTGACAATGACAATGAAGTTGAGTTAGGGGCGGCTGTGTCTCAGGAGGTAGAGGCTGTGTCTCAGGAGATAGAGGCTGGTGGAGGTAGAGGCTGTGTCTCAGGGGGTAGAGACTGTGTCTCAGGAGGTAGAGGCTGTGTCTCAGGAGGTAGAGGCTGTGTCTCAGGAGGTAGCCTACCATTTACCATTTGAATCTAATCTAATCTATACTACAGTGGAATCCATAGTGCACAATGCTGTGCAAAGTACAGTAAGATAACATTATTATAATACAGTACAGGTAGTCAGGTAGTCAGGTATTCAGGTAGTAGTCAGATAGTCAGGTAGTCAGGTAGTGATCCAGGCGGTCCACCTCTCTCCTGTAGGCCGTCTCGTTGCCGTCGGTGATCAGGCCAATCTCTGTCGTGTCCTCTGCGAACTTGTTCACCGTGTTGGAGCAGCCCTGGGGGGCTCCTGTGTTGAGGAGTAGAGGAGGGGGCTCAGGACACAGCCCTGGGGGGCTCCTGTGTTGAGGAGTAGAGGAGGGGGCTCAGGACACAGCCCTGGGGGGCTCCTGTGTTGAGGAGTAGAGGAGGGGGCTCAGGACACATCCTTGGGGGGCTCCTGTGTTGAGGAGTAGAGGAGGGGGCTCAGGACACAGCCCTGGGGGGCTCCTGTGTTGAGGAGTAGAGGAGGGGGCTCAGGACACATCCTTGGGGGGCTCCTGTGTTGAGTAGAGGAGGGGGCTCAGGACACAGCCCTGGGGGGCTCCTGTGTTGAGTAGAGGAGGGGGCTCAGGACACAGCCCTGGGGGGCTCCTGTGTTGAGTAGAGGAGGGGGCTCAGGACACAGCCCTGGGGGGCTCCTGTGTTGAGTAGAGGAGGGGGCTCAGGACACAGCCCTGGGGGGGCTCCTGTGCAGATGGTCAGAGGGGCGGAGGTCTTAGAGCCCATCTTCACCACTTGTTTTCGGTCCGACAGGAAGTCCAGGCTCCAGTTGCGTAGGCCGGGGTCGATGCCTCGGTCCCTGAGCTGGCTGTAGAGTCTGGAGGAGACTGTGGTGTTGAATGCTGAGCATCCTACAAACAGCATCCTCACATAGGAGTTTCTCTTGTGAAGGTGTGTTATTTGTGTGCTATTTTGGTTTGTGTGTGTGGTTTCTTTGTGATGTAGTGACAAATGTATCACGTTCTAATGCTTTGGTCCTCATGTCGGGATCTGATGTAATGATCAGACTTTTCTTTCGGAAAATGTGAATACATTTCCGTGTTGTTGAAAATCAACAACACATCGCTAGTCAACTAACACAGCTTGTTTTGTGAGCCTGCTAACAATGTAAAGTAGTGTTCTAGTTATCTAGGTAACAATGTAAAGTAGTGTTCTAGTTAACTAGGTAACAATGTAAAGTAGTGTTCTAGTTAACTAGGTAACAATGTAAAGTAGTGTTGTAGTTAGCTAGGTAACAATGTAAAGTAGTGTTCTAGTTAACTAGGTAACAATGTAAAGTAATGTTGTAGTTAACTAGGTAACAATGTAAAGTAGTGTTCTAGTTAACTAGATAACAATGTAAAGTAGTGTTCTAGTTAACTAGGTAACAATGTAAAGTAGTGTTCTAGTTAACTAGGTAACAATGTAAAGTAGTGTTCTAGTTAACTAGGTAACAATGTAAAGTAATGTTCTAGTTAACTAGGTAACAATGTAAAGTAGTGTTCTAGTTAACTAGATAACAATGTAAAGTAGTGTTCTAGTTAACTAGGTAACAATGTAAAGTAGTGTTCTAGTTAACTAGGTAACAATGTAAAGTAGTGTTCTAGTTAACTAGGTAACAATGTCAAGTAGTGTTCTAGTTAACTAGGTAGCAGTGGGGATTACTCACCCAATCCATTGTGTTGTTGCAGTGTTTTGGCTTGACTAGCGAGTTTGTGTTGTGATTCTCAACAACGTTGAAACGTAGTTCCGTGTTTCAAAAGAAAAGTCTGAACATTTTGATTGGTTGCCGACATGCGGAACAAAGCATTAGAATGTGTCACATTTCGGAGGAGGAGGAGGAGGAGGAGGAGGAGGTGGTTAGGATGCATTCAGTCGAAAGTCGAAAGTTTAATTCATTGGTTGATTCTCTTTTCTCTCTTGTTTCCCCACTCAGGAAGATTAACTCCAAAGGAGGAAGCTTCAAGAGAGGAATATTGACATCAAGGCCCTGTGTGTGTGTGTGTGTGTGTGTGTCTGCGTGTCTCTGTCTGCGTGTCTGTGTCTGTCTGTCTGTCTGTGTTTCTCTGTCTGTCTGTCTGTGTGTGTCTGTGTGTCTGTCTGTCTGTCTGTGTGTCTGTCTCTGTCTGTGTGTGTGTCTGTCTGTCTGTCTGTGTGCGTCTGTGTCTGTCTGTCTGTGTCTGTGCGCCTGTCTGTCTGTCTGTCTGTCTGTGTTTCTGTGTGTCTGTCTCTGTGTCTGTCTGTGTCTGTCTCTTTCTCTGTCTGTCTGTGTCTGTCTGTCTGTCTCTGTCTCTGCCTGCCTGCCTGCTTGTCTGCCTGCCTGCCTGCCTGCCTGCCTGCCTGCCTGCCTGCCTGCCTGCCTGCCTGCCTGCCTGTCCGTCCGTGTGTGAGGCGCCATGCTGGGGTGTGAGGGTGTGGGGGGGGTGCGGCGCTGGCTGACCCTGGGCTCAGGGCTGGTGGAGTGTCTGGGGTTCGCGGGGGCCGTGTTCGGGTGGGCCTCCCTGGTGTTCGTGCTGAAGGCAGAGGGCTACTTCAGCCTGCTGTGTGTCAACGACACCACCAGGGGCAACAGCACACAGGGCCTGGGTCAGTACCTCACCACCTGTCTCTCTCTCTCTGTCTTTATCTCTCTCTCTCTCTCTCTGTCTCTCTCTCTCTCTCTTTATCTCTCTCTGTCTCTCTCTCTCTGTCTCTCTCTCTGTCTCTCTGTCTCTCTCTTTATCTCTCTCTCTCTCTTTATCTCTCTATCTCTCTCTCTGTCTCTCTCTCTCTCTGTCTCTCTCTCTCTGTCTCTCTCTCTCTCTCTCTTTATCTCTCTCTCTCTCTTTATCTCTATCTCTCTCTGTCTCTCTCTCTCTGTCTCTCTCTCTCTTTATCTCTCTCTCTCTCTCTCTCTCTCTGTCTCTATCTTTATCTCTCTGTCTCTCTCTCTGTCTCTCTCTCTCTCTCTCTCTCTCTCTCTCTGTCTCTCTCTCTCACACAGACACACACACACCTGTTATCTCCTCTCCTGCTATTTGTTTATTAACCCAAACAATCCAGACAAAAAATCAAAACATTAAAGTCCATATGTAAATAAAGTTCTGTGTAATAACGTGTTTGAGTTAACACCAAAGTCTGGTGCAAATCTCACTTGAATAGGCTCATTGGAAATACATTTACTGGACAAAATGTTGATGTGTTCAATACTTATTTCCCCCGCTGTATGTGCCAGCTGACCAGCTCTGTACCCCACTCCTCTCCTCTCCCAGACTGCGGGGGTCAGGATGAGCAGTTCTCCCTGGTCTTCACCATCGCCTGCTTCCTGAACAGCTTCCTGCTGCTGCCCGCTGGCTTCCTGTTCGACCGCTACGGCACCATGGTGACCCGGGTGGTGGGCACGTGAGTCCACGCACACACACACACACGCACACACACACACACACACACACACACACACTCAGGAGGTCAACCTTGTTTATAAAGACCTTAATAAGCTTGTTTATAACGTCCTTATCACGATTATTTATAAAGACCTTAACAAGCTTGTTTATAAAGCAACAGTTTTCAATAACTCCCAGGTGAAGAGGAGTGTGTAGTTTGTGTGTGTGTGAGAGTGTTGAGGGTGGGGCTGACCCAGGGGTGGCTGGGTTAGATGGTCTAAGCAGGGTCAGTATGGCACAGGCCCAGTTACTAACTCAAACTTAACCGAACCTTCAAACTAAAGCCTGGTTGAAGTAATTGTGGTTGTTCTTGCTCCCTTTCCAGATCCCTGTACACCACTGGTACCTTGCTTGTAGCCTTATCCAGCGCAGGTAAACAGCCCCGATGATGATGTGAAATGCTCAGACGCTATGGAGTTTTAACATGTACTAAAGCCTCTCTCCCTCTCTCTCTGTCCCTCTCTCTCTCCCTCTCTCTCTCTCTCCCCCCCCCCTCTCTCTCTCTCTCTATCTCCCCCCTTCCTCTCTCTCTGTCCCTCTCTCTCTCCCCCTCTCTCTCCCCCCCCCTCTCTCTCCCCCCTCTGTCTCTCTCTCTCTCTCTCTCTCTCTCTCTCTCTCTCTCTCTCTCTCTCTCTCTCTCTCTCTCTCTCTCTCTCTCTCTCTCTCTCTCTATCTCCCCCCTCCCTCTCTCTCTCTCCCCCCCCCCCCTCTCTCTCCCCCCCCCCCTCTCTCTCTCTCTCTCTCTCTCTGTCTCAGCCCTGTCTTCCCTCCTCTTCCCTGCTCTCCCCTTCATTGCAGTTGGAGGGATGTTGCTCCTGATATCCAACATGCAGGTAGGCCCCATCTCTGATCTCTCATCTCTGATCTCTGATCTCTGATCTCTGAGGCTGTGTAGAGGATGTGTAGAGGCTGTGTAGAGGTTGTGTAGAGGCTGTGTAGAGGCTGTGTAGAAGTTGTGTAGAGGCTGTGTAGAGGCTGTGTAGAGGCTGTGTAGAGGCTGTGTAGAGGCTGTGTCGAGGCTGTGTAGAGGCTGTGTAGAGGCTGTGTCGAGGCTGTGTAGAGGCTGTGTAGAGGCTGTGTCGAGGCTGTGTAGAGGCTGTGTAGAGGCTGTGTCGAGGCTGTGTAGAGGCTGTGTAGAGGCTGTAGAGGCTATATAGAGGCTGTATAGAGGCTGTGTAGAGGCTGTGTAGAGGTTGTGTAGAGGTTGTGTAGAGGCTGTGTGAGGTTGTGTGAGGATTACCAGACATGGAGATGTAGTTTAAAGACCAGAAAAAAGGCCACTCTACTGATCTAATCCACAGGGCAGAGAGGAAAAGACTGTAAGTCCAGACACACACACACACACACACACACACGCACACACAGGCACACACACACACACACACACACACACACACACACACACACACACAGACAGACAGACAGACAGACACACGCACACACGCACACGCGCACACACACACACACACACACACACACACACACACACACACTCAGGAGGTAACCTCCTCCTCCTCCTGTAGGTGGGGAACCTGTTTGGCTGCCATCGCTCCACCGTCATCACTCTGTACAACGGAGCCTTCGACTCCTCCGCCGCTGTCTTCCTCTTCATCAAGGTAGAACACACACACATACACACATACATGCATGCACACACACACACGCACATACATACACGAGACAGACACACACATACATACATACACACGCACACACACATACATACACATACATACATACATACATACATACACACACATGCATGATTACACACGCACACGCACACACACACACACACACACACACACACGATGATGGTGATACCTCCCCTCCTGTCTCTTCTTCTCTAGTTGCTGTTTGAGGCTGGCATTTCTCTCCGAGCCTCCTTCCTGTTCCTGTCTGCGTGTGGCGTCATCCACCTGGCCAGGACCTTCCTGCTGCTACCCAGGAAGCACATCCCCTACCCCCTGCCTGAGGGCTACACCTACGGGTAAGCACTACACACCCCACAATGCCTTGAGGGCCCATCTGACCTCCCTCTCTGACCCTCAGCAGCCTGACACTCCTGTGACAGTTTCTTCCTGTAGTTTAAAGGGACAATATGGGATTGGTACCAAGTGTACATACATGTTTGGACGTGGTGGCGGCTGTGGCTCAGGAGGTGTCCAATCACAACTGATCGCAAGATCAGTGTTTTGGCGGTTCGATCCCCGGCTGGCCACGTGTCGAAGTGCCCTTGGGCAAAACTCTGAACCCCAAATTGCTCCCGATGAGCGGGGCTGGCGCCTTGCATGGTAGCTTGTTGCCATTGGTGTGTGAATGTGTGTGTGAATGTGTGTGTGAATGTGTGTGTGAATGTGTGTGAACCTCATGTTGTTCCTGACAGGATGAGCTGTGGACGGAGGGAGACCGCCAGCCCAGAGGCAGCGGCCCAAGGTGGGCTGCAGGACTCTGCTGTTACCGAGGTCACACACTTCACCAAGGAGAACGCAAGAAAGGAAGGTGTGTGTGTGTGTGGATTTATAGAATTTGGAGAATTATTTGTTGGCAAGGTCGCACAGCTAGCTGCTTACTTTTAAAATGTTTTTATTAGTCAGCTAGGGCATGCACCTTATTCATGCGCAAAAATAGAAACACATCTGTGACTGAGCTGAGGGACCACTAGGTCCTTGTAGTGCCAGGTGTCAAGCGGCCAGAGTGCTAGGAGTGCTAGGGTCAGGGTGCTAGGGTCAGAGTGCTAGGGTCAGGGTGCTAGGGTCAGGGTGCTAGGGTCAGGATGCTAGGGTCAGAGTGCTAGGGTCAGAGTGCTAGGGTCAGGGTGCTAGGGTCAGGGTGCTAGGGTCAGGGTGCTAGGGTCAGAGTGCTAGGGTCAGGGTGCTAGGGTCAGAGTGCTAGGGTCAGGGTGCTAGGGTCAGAGTGCTAGGAGTGCTAGGGTCAGGGTGCTAGGGTCAGGGTGCTAGGGTCAGAGTGCTAGGGTCAGGGTGCTAGGGTCAGGGTGCTAGGGTCAGGGTGCTAGGGTCAGAGTGCTAGGGTCAGGGTGCTAGGGTCAGGGTGCTAGGGTCAGGGTGCTAGGGTCAGAGTGCTAGGGTCAGGGTGCTAGGGTCAGGGTGCTAGGGTCAGAGTGCTAGGGTCAGAGTGCTAGGGTCAGGGTGCTAGGGTCAGGGTGCTATGAGTGCTAGGGTCAGGGTGCTAGGGTCATGGTGCTAGGGTCATGGTGCTAGGAGTACTAGGGTCAGGGTGCTAGGGTCAGGGTGCTAGGAGTACTAGGGTCAGAGTGCTAGGGTCAGGGTGCTAGGGTCAGGGTGCTAGGGTCAGAGTGCTAGGGTCAGGGTGCTAGGGTCAGGGTGCTAGGGTCAGAGTGCTAGGGTCAGAGTGCTAGGGTCAGAGTGCTAGGGTCAGAGTGCTAGGAGTACTAGGGTCAGGGTGCTAGGAGTACTAGGGTCAGGGTGCTAGGGTCAGGGTGCTAGGAGTACTAGGGTCAGGGTGCTAGGGTCAGAGTGCTAGGGTCATGGTGCTAGGAGTACTAGGGTCAGGGTGCTAGGGTCAGGGTGCTAGGAGTACTAGGGTCAGGGTGCTAGGAGTACTAGGGTCAGAGTACTAGGGTCAGGGTGCTAGGGTCAGAGTGCTAGGGTCAGGGTGCTAGGGTCAGGGTGCTAGGGTCAGGATGCTAGGGTCAGAGTGCTAGGGTCAGAGTGCTAGGGTCAGGGTGCTAGGGTCAGGGTGCTAGGGTCAGGGTGCTAGGGTCAGAGTGCTAGGGTCAGGGTGCTAGGGTCAGAGTGCTAGGGTCAGGGTGCTAGGGTCAGAGTGCTAGGGTCAGGGTGCTAGGGTCAGGGTGCTAGGGTCAGGGTGCTAGGGTCAGAGTGCTAGGGTCAGGGTGCTAGGGTCAGGGTGCTAGGGTCAGGGTGCTATGAGTGCTAGGGTCAGGGTGCTAGGGTCATGGTGCTAGGGTCATGGTGCTAGGAGTACTAGGGTCAGGGTGCTAGGGTCAGGGTGCTAGGAGTACTAGGGTCAGAGTGCTAGGGTCAGGGTGCTAGGGTCAGGGTGCTAGGGTCAGAGTGCTAGGGTCAGGGTGCTAGGGTCAGGGTGCTAGGGTCAGAGTGCTAGGGTCAGAGTGCTAGGGTCAGAGTGCTAGGGTCAGAGTGCTAGGAGTACTAGGGTCAGGGTGCTAGGAGTACTAGGGTCAGGGTGCTAGGGTCAGGGTGCTAGGAGTACTAGGGTCAGGGTGCTAGGGTCAGAGTGCTAGGGTCATGGTGCTAGGAGTACTAGGGTCAGGGTGCTAGGGTCAGGGTGCTAGGAGTACTAGGGTCAGGGTGCTAGGAGTACTAGGGTCAGAGTACTAGGGTCAGGGTGCTAGGGTCAGAGTGCTAGGGTCAGGGTGCTAGGGTCAGGGTGCTAGGGTCAGGATGCTAGGGTCAGAGTGCTAGGGTCAGAGTGCTAGGGTCAGGGTGCTAGGGTCAGGGTGCTAGGGTCAGGGTGCTAGGGTCAGAGTGCTAGGGTCAGGGTGCTAGGGTCAGAGTGCTAGGGTCAGGGTGCTAGGGTCAGAGTGCTAGGGTCAGGGTGCTAGGGTCAGGGTGCTAGGGTCAGGGTGCTAGGGTCAGAGTGCTAGGGTCAGGGTGCTAGGGTCAGAGTGCTAGGGTCAGAGTGCTAGGGTCAGGGTGCTAGGGTCAGAGTGCTAGGAGTGCTAGGGTCAGGGTGCTAGGGTCAGGGTGCTAGGGTCAGAGTGCTAGGGTCAGGGTGCTAGGGTCAGGGTGCTAGGGTCAGAGTGCTAGGGTCAGGGTGCTAGGGTCAGAGTGCTAGGGTCATGGTGCTAGGAGTACTAGGGTCAGGATGCTAGGGTCAGAGTGCTAGGGTCAGGGTGCTAGGGTCAGAGTGCTAGGGTCATGGTGCTAGGAGTACTAGGGTCAGGGTGCTAGGGTCAGGGTGCTAGGGTCAGGGTGCTAGGAGTGCTAGGGTCAGGGTGCTAGGAGTGCTAGGGTCAGGGTGCTAGGGTCAGAGTGCTAGGGTCAGAGTGCTAGGGTCAGGGTGCTAGGGTCAGGGTGCTAGGGTCAGGGTGCTAAGGTCAGGGTGCTAGGGTCAGGGTGCTAGGGTCAGAGTGCTAGGGTCAGGATGCTAGGGTCAGAGTGCTAGGGTCAGGGTGCTAGGGTCAGGGTGCTAGGGTCAGGGTGCTAGGGTCAGGGTGCTAGGGTCAGAGTGCTAGGGTCAGGGTGCTAGGGTCAGGGTGCTAGGGTCAGGGTGCTAGGGTCAGAGTGCTAGGGTCAGGGTGCTAGGGTCAGAGTGCTAGGGTCAGGGTGCTAGGGTCAGCGTGCTAGGGTCAGGGTGCTAGGGTCAGAGTGCTAGGGTCAGGGTGCTAGGGTCAGAGTGCTAGGGTCAGGGTGCTAGGGTCAGGGTGCTAGGGTCAGGGTGCTAGGGTCAGGGGGCTAGGGTCAGAGTGCTAGGGTCAGGGTGCTAGGGTCAGGGTGCTAGGGTCAGAGTGCTAGGGTCAGAGTGCTAAGGTCAGGGTGCTAGGGTCAGGGTGCTAGGGTCAGGGTGCTAGGGTCAGGGTGCTAGGGTCAGGGTTCTAGGGTCAGCGTGCTAGGGTCAGGGTGCTAGGGTCAGGGTGCTAGGGTCAGGGTGCTAGGGTCAGGGTTCTAGGGTCAGCGTGCTAGGGTCAGAGTGCTAGGGTCAGAGTGCTAGGGTCAGGGTGCTAGGGTCAGAGTGCTAGGGTCAGGGTGCTAGGGTCAGGGTGCTAGGGTCAGGGTGCTAGGGTCAGGGTGCTAGGGTCAGGGTTCTAGGGTCAGCGTGCTAGGGTCAGAGTGCTAGGGTCAGGGTGCTAGGGTCAGAGTGCTAGGGTCAGGGTGCTAGGGTCAGGGTGCTAGGGTCAGGGTGCTAGGGTCAGGGGGCTAGGGTCAGAGTGCTAGGGTCAGGGTGCTAGGGTCAGGGTGCTAGGGTCAGAGTGCTAGGGTCAGAGTGCTAAGGTCAGGGTGCTAGGGTCAGGGTGCTAGGGTCAGGGTGCTAGGGTCAGGGTGCTAGGGTCAGGGTTCTAGGGTCAGCGTGCTAGGGTCAGGGTGCTAGGGTCAGGGTGCTAGGGTCAGGGTTCTAGGGTCAGCGTGCTAGGGTCAGAGTGCTAGGGTCAGAGTGCTAGGGTCAGGGTGCTAGGGTCAGAGTGCTAGGGTCAGGGTGCTAGGGTCAGGGTGCTAGGGTCAGGGTGCTAGGGTCAGGGTGCTAGGGTCAGGGTTCTAGGGTCAGCGTGCTAGGGTCAGGGTGCTAGGGTCAGAGTGCTAGGGTCAGGGTGCTAGGGTCAGAGTGCTAGGGTCAGGGTGCTAGGGTCAGGGTGCTAGGGTCAGAGTGCTAGGGTCAGAGTGCTAGGGTCAGGGTGCTAGGGTCAGGGTGCTAGGGTCAGGGTGCTAGGGTCAGGGTTCTAGGGTCAGCGTGCTAGGGTCAGGGTGCTAGGGTCAGAGTGCTAGGGTCAGGGTGCTAGGGTCAGAGTGCTAGGGTCAGGGTGCTAGGGTCAGGGTGCTAGGGTCAGAGTGCTAGGGTCAGAGTGCTAGGGTCAGGGTGCTAGGGTCAGGGTGCTATGAGTGCTAGGGTCAGGGTGCTAGGGTCAGAGTGCTAGGAGTACTAGGGTCAGGGTGCTATGAGTGCTAGGGTCAGGGTGCTAGGGTCATGGTGCTAGGAGTACTAGGGTCAGGGTGCTAGGGTCAGGGTGCTAGGAGTACTAGGGTCAGAGTGCTAGGGTCAGGGTGCTAGGGTCAGGGTGCTAGGGTCAGAGTGCTAGGGTCAGGGTGCTAGGGTCAGGGTGCTAGGGTCAGAGTGCTAGGGTCAGAGTGCTAGGGTCAGAGTGCTAGGGTCAGAGTGCTAGGAGTACTAGGGTCAGGGTGCTAGGAGT